>NW_027093939.1:600000-1138250 GCF_022343315.1 Plenodomus lingam
TCACCAAGAAGCCAGCCTCTTTACACACATTGTACTACGAGATGTACCGATGCCCTACTTAGATAAATGCCAGTCTAATACATACATTATATCAACTCATAGTATTTTTATTGTTGTTTTGAATAAGATATGTCTAGTTTGTTTAGAATCCATGGATTCTTCAGTTCTAGTTGTCTAGGTAGCCCTGAGACATTCTGCCATAATTCAGCGCCTTGCCCATACCAGGCACTTGTTCCATATTACAGGATCGAGCTGCCTCAAAAAGTTGGTAATGAAATGCTAATGTTTTGAAATGAGAAAGCTCTAAAATCCTACAGAACAGAAAAGACCATGGCCGCTGGGGCCTGGCCAGACAGTGCCCTTCTATCGAGGAAGGCCACGACCAGGCCCAGAAGTTCCAGGAGTCTGTACTGGGTTCGGTCTTTGCGTATGCCTCTGCTCTGTTCCCCGGGCTCCTGGCTGCCTGCTCAGCGCCAGTCTCACCGGTTCACTGGGCCTGGCGCTGACCAGTCCGCCTACACGCACACCAGTGCCTCCACCAGCCGCACCACTGTCGCTCTGGGCCAGATGTAGACCATCACCAGGGCCACGTCGGAGAAGCTCTTCAAGACCCAGATCGCGCCATGTCGGCTCCTTTCTGGTCTGCGTCGCCCTCTGTATCCCAAAGGCGGCGTGTTGATCGGGCACGACATCATCTTCGTCTTCGGGATTGACAGGCTGCAGGTACGCGGGAATGTAGATGTCCTCGGGCGCCAGCTGCGAAGAGGTGAGATTGGTGAATTGCTCGAGCAGGTCGGCGTGGTGCGAGTGGTGCATGTGCAAGTAGGTCGCGGTTGAGTCGCGCGTCTGCACAGTCAGTAGGAACGCATGCGTGCTTTGTAGCGCGCACATACCATCTTGGGTGACTCCTCTCTTTTTTCGGTCTATATTGGTCAGAACGCGGCAATGCGACAAGACTGTGATTGTGGTGTTGTTATGATGGTGGAGGCAATAAACATAGCAACATGCGCGATTAGCCGCTCAGCAGTTACCGGTACGGTAGTTATGGTACGGTAGTCCCGGTACCTGGTCATTCTCACCCAAGCCTCATCTTTGTCTTCGCTCAATTTCGTGTCTGCTCTACTTCGAAACCCAAGCAGTAGTCTTCATCTCAACTCGCTTTCTTCTATGCCCTCACTAACAAGATTTCGGAATGTATCGTAGTCTAACATCCCATAGCCTAACTTAGTAGAGTGCACACCCTTAGGCCATGCACTGTACACTACCGGTACCGAGGCACACGGAACTGGCTCCTCAATTTCTCCACATTATCAGTGACGCAATATCCAAGTCCGTTTTTTTACGTTGATTCACACTTTGAAACTCCTAATCACGCACATACCTCAAAGTTAACAAATTGCTTTTTGCCCTCGTTCTGATTCTGATCATTTCAAGTCTATTGAAAACCCCCTCTTGAACAATGGCCACAGGGCGCTGCAACTGTGGGAGCATCAACATTTCCATTCCCGCAATTCCTGAACAGTCGGCTATATGCTACTGGTGAGGCTCCTACTAGATGACAGCGAGCCCAAGTTCTGCGGAAGCTGACGTTGTGGTCCAGCGCCAACTGTCGTCGGGCTGGGTCTTGCGCTGGATCAATCATTTTCATCATCGATGGTAAAGATGTAAAGATTGAAGATAAGAAGAATAGCCTCAAGGATTACACAGATGCGGATACGGTGAGCGGGAATACCATCACCCGTCGGTTCTGTAGTAATTGCGGATCGTGAGCCCCCTTCCAAACCCAAAATCATGTTGCCCTTCACACTGACACAGAATTAGACCTGTCATGTCGGTACCAGGTGGAGACAATCCAACAGTGTACCTCAAAGGAGGGCTTTTCGATAGATTACCCCCGCCCACGTTCAAGTCCTTTGAGCAGGAAGAGCCAGATTGGCTCAGTATTTTAAAACCTGGCAGTGCCAATATGTAATTCGTTTGTTTTGGCTAGGCATAAACTCAGGCCTGTCGTCTCTTTTACGCCCAAAAGACACAAGGCATGATGCTTGGATTCAAACCGCTCATCAATCAGCCTCACCTTTTCCTTCCCAGGTGCACTATAGTAGTGTTGGTCGTGACTATGATTGTGGGAAGCTCCCCTCCTATTCACCCTATGATTGTCCCTCGCCTACATCTACCCATGGATCCCCTTGCCACGTCATCCAAGTAGGATGTGCCCTGACATCGTCCTCGAGATCAGCACATCTCTTCTGCTGCCAACTATCTTTCCCCGCAATGACTGCCCAATGCTTTCTTGCCCTGCCAGCCCAGTACTTGGCTCGGTCTTCCATACCGAAGCTAGACCACGTGTACGCCAAGATTTCTTCATATTTTGGCAAATCCATTTGTAGATCCTCTTTCTCGAGTTGAGAAATAAGAAATGGCAAAAGCCTCGCGATTTCGTGGGATTCTTTTTCATCAGTAGGTAGGACAGACTTCAGCGCTTTGATTTCACTGAGACGATCGTTGGAGGCTTCAATGACATCTTGATCAGCGCTGCACAGTGAGCAGCGGCACGTGAAGCCCAGATTCGCTTCGATGGATTTCATACGCCTTGCGGAGGATCGAGTTTCGAAGCCATCTTGTTACGAGGTTAGTGGGGTGCACTCTTAAGTTTTGCACGCAATCTCCGCTTACAGCTCACAGTGATCTCCTCGCCCGGTTTGATGTCCTTCAGTGCAAAGATTTCGACAGACATTGTGTAGTCATTGAATCGCCAGCCGGCATTCGGGCGGCATGCATGATTGATACGCTGCGTTTAGTCAGATATAATTCCTCTAGTCGCGTCAAAATGTCCCAAGTCGGGAAACTTACAGCAGCCTCTGGAATGACAGCGAGAAGTTTGGGAACCTCGTCCGCCCACGGCCAATTGATCCGTATACCAGTTTCGCGTACCACATTAATCGGGACGGCGGCATTCGAAGAATCCAGTGCTCTGATTTGTTCCTGGGTAGCACTCGGCAATTGCTCTACAGCGGCCTTCAACACCCTCTCCAGCTCGGACGCCATGTCCGTCGTAAGTAATTCCTTGGAGACCAACAAGACGGGCGTCTGTACAATCAAGCTCTCTCCGGCGAAAACAGCAGCTACATCTTTCTTCGCGAACAAGCCCTTTCCCCTGTCTTCCGTTTCCCTCACTTCCCACATGCCCAGCTCTTCGCCAATCTGACCATCCAAGCCACCGAGTGCTAGACTGTAGGCCTCATTTGTGAACGTCGCTGCAACTTCTGGAGGAACTACAAGACTTATACCGCGATTGTCATTGTAGTCACGGTTAGTGTATGCGCAAAAGGTTCGACGAAACTCAACGTCCGGGTCGTGAAGATCGTGAAGTGTAAGATCGACACAAGTCGGGTGATGGGTCCATGGAAAAGTGTTGGTGGTATAGCCGTCTTGTGCGATGGAGCAGATGGACGGAGGCCTGTTCAAGAGGCCGTCTTGAATCGCAGGACTAGTTGCTGTGTAGAAGAGTTCGGCTGCAGTTTGCGAGACGAGGATCGCGATTGCAGCACAAGGTTGCCACCACCGAGAATGCGCAATCACAAACATGACGCCAACTATTTCGACTACCAGATCTCTATGCCCGAGTGACGAGGAAGAATCGTAACTGATTTGAGGTGGAACATCATCTACTATAGTATCTTGACTTGCTTGAGTCAGTCGCGTGGAGCCACGTTTCGCCCTGCCAATTTGAAGGAACGGATCCCTGTTGAAGTAGGTAACCTTGGAGGCTGGTACGAGCTTGGCATTGTCGACAGTTTTGTACGAGTCACGGGTCAAGTCACGGATAATATAGTTTCAATCATGAGGATGGCTGTTAATATGTCGGCTGAAACGGAACGGTAGATGTGTGTGCTTGTGCTTACTTAGGTATGGTAAAAAAAAACTCAAGGACCTTGACTGCTACCGTACCGTGCCAGAAACAGCGGTGGCTCGGTTGAGCGGCGCACCAAGCTGCCCTTGCATCCTTTTCCATCATAAAAGAAAAGCTTGATGCTCTGATATGAACCTTTTGTCTTCTGTATGTATACCCAATAAATCATTTCTACATTGACCATATGAAACATACACAGTAGATCGCTGGCAGACATGCCAATGCCCTGATAAACTTGGGACATCACTAACCTCAAACCTTGAGCACCAATCCAGTAAAATTACCCACCAATCAACATCTCTCGCACCCGATTTGGATATCTTACTAGTTCACTACGTGTCTCCTCCCACTTTCACTCGACTCGTGCAAATGGTATTCAAGTGCGCAAATTGTAATTGGGACAATAAGGTGTACATGTATACGCATCCTGATTCCTGAGGTAAGCGCGCCTGGAACAGACCGACGAAGTACCGTTACGGTACCGTCGGTAGACCAACGGGGACGCTTGTCGAGACTTTCCTCTTTCGGTTCCAGAAAACAGCAAACAGTCAAGACATATACTTCATGATATATTCAATCTTGCTGTAGCTTAGTTGGCAATGAGCCAGCGCATCTGCTCACAACTGCAGGACGATTTGCTTCCTCCACATCGCGCTCCAGTCACACTACTTGATCCAAAATAGCTGCTGACATGAGGTCTCGCGAAAAGAAAACATATGAGATCGGTCCGCTTTAGTGAAATACATCTGGGCACTTCTAGAGACATGTGCTTTGAATACGAACACGAGTGGCGAAATGATGATGTGATCAAGTGAAATATGTCCTGGGTTGACTACACATTGTAGACGTCGCAAAATCACCAAGGGTATATCCACTATGATCCATACGGTCAAGTACCTCTGTCTCTTGTGTCGATGACATGTTTTCCTTTTGCCATGTCTGTCGCAAATTGACCCCCTAACGAACCACAAGGGTCTTTACTACATTTGTGTCGATTTCGTGAAGCTCGATTGGGAATTTACATGTCTCTGCAAAGATGCAAGGCTTGACATCTGTGTTACGCCTGTTGCGTTGAAGAGGCGCAGGGCAGCGATGACCATAAATACATTTGACATCTTGGCAACCGCTACCGTTTTGGCATGGAGCCATACGTGCAACCAGGCGGAGTGTACGAATCTCGTCATTCGAGGGCGTGAAGGCGTGAAAATGTGTACAGTCCCCATTATAGGGGCATTCTTTTCGCAGAAAGTGGACATTACACAACTTCAACTTCTTGACACGATCCACTTCGGTCTTATCATAATGTTTGCATGGAGGATCAATACGCTGACCGGAACGATTGCGCGCAATGACTTCCTCGCGGTTCGTAGGCAGATATACAGGAGAGGCGGGAACCGGGGGTGCTGGGGCAGCAGCTTTGGCCGCCCAACTGTTCGGCACAGTGTTTTGAGGCTTGAGCGCCGGGAACGGATCCGAATTTACTGTAGAGGTCCAAGGCGTTCTTGGGAGAGCGGATAGCACGGCCTGACCGAGCATGGGACTGTCCAGTAGCTGAGTGGGTCGACCTGGCGGTGGCAATCGAGTGGAAACGCCCGATAGCATGTTGAGAATCGGGGTACTTGGAGATGAGTAGTCGATGGCTTTGCTTGGTACAGTGGGATCTTGAAGGACAATCTTGGCGTCGCGGAACAGATTAGGAAACTTCTTGGTGCTGTAAGGGAGTGAGAGTAACTCCTTCTCGAAGGGCACACCTTCGAGGAGGACTACCTTGCTCAACAGCTCAGCCTTGTCAGACGACTCTTCCAAGGCTCGCGCGTAGCCGTTATCGTGTGAGCATCCAAAAAGTATGCGGCGGCAGTGGTAATCCTGGGAGAAGAGCTTAAAGGATTCTTCATATATGACATTATTAGCTACATGAAACGACCTCGTGGTGTTGGAGTGGTGTTGAAAGGCGAAGAAAGCAGTCCTCACCTACGATCTTTTCGTCTGCACGATCTTTACCAGGTCCAACGTCCACAAAGTCGAAGAGTGTCTTGCTTCGGGTGAAGCCACGTACAAACTCATCGAATTGGCCCATTTCTTGGACAGCACCTGTCCGCACAAGTACATCACTCAGTCCCCGGACATTAGCGTAGATGCGGCAAACGATGCGTGCGGACACTGGTATGTCGCTGGTCTCGCTCTCGATATAAGCTTGGACAGCAGCATACAACTCAAATGCAGCCCGACGACCACCCAGTTCGCCTTGGTGAAGGAGTTCGTCGCGGAAGATCATGCCGTCTCCGTCAATGAGGATCATGACAAACGGGTTATCAGCCTGTTGGGTCAGTGGACGTCAGACAGAGAGAAGAAAGGGACCTACCATGGCTCGTTGCATGCTCTTGATCCACTTCTCGTATCGCAGTTTCTCCTTTTGCCATTGGACGGCCCAGTCGCGCTCTCGGTTGCGCTCTGAGATCATGACCTGATGCTGCTGGTGAAGGTACTCGTAGCGCGTCATCAGCTCCTGCAAGGGCATTAGCCAAAAGTGATGGTTTAGGCGCTCGACGTGTATACATTTATAAATTTCGCCTTTTCCTGGTCGAAGACCATGAACTGCTCGCAGCGCTTGCTAAGACATGCGAGCTCAGAATCTCCAGCGACAGATACTGGGGTTGCAGGTGAAGTCGGTTGACTCTGGCCAAGACCATTCAGGTATGGCGGCGATGGCATGTCTGTGTAAACGACGGTGAAGCGCTCAGATGTGAAGATACGAAAAAAAAGCTACTGAGATGGAAACGCTCCCAGCACTGACACGTTCACGGCGTAGGCAGTGTCAGGGCAGCTTGGTGTAATGAGGATGGGTGGCAGAGATGTGTGGCTGAAGAGAAATGGAAGGAAGGTAGGAGGCTGTTGACGAAGACGTGGACGAGGAGGAAAAAATAGGCAAGAGCTATCGAGACTACTTCCACGAGCTAGGCAACAGTAGGTGAAGGTGAGCTCATAGTTGACTTTTTTTTTCATATTGTTGTTAGTACCACACTGCTGGGAGTAGCAGTGAGAAGCAGATTGGTGGCTTGTCTATTGAATGTGGTTTCATCATGAGCGAGGGAGAGAGAAAGGCAGAAAGAGAGAGCCAAATGAAATGCTCTGCAGGCTGCCGTTGGGCGAGCGCTCAACAGCAGGGTGGTGAAGATGGTTTTCTGCAATGGGAAATGGGAGCAAACAGCGGCGATAGAATCAAAGAGTGCAACTGCCGCGGTGAGTGGTGAGTGCTCATGTCGCGGGATATGACTGTATACCCACCTCCATAGGCTGCCTATTGTCTCTTGTCTTTGCACGCGCAGTGGGTGGATGGATGGATGGATGGATGGATGGATGGGTGAGTGGGTGAAGAAGGAGGAGAGAGAGGATAAGGGTTTGCTGATTGGTGGGTGATGACATAACACAGTACATACTGTGTACTAGTTATCTCGGCTAGTTTGAGGATCACGTTACTTGTCTTGTGCCATGAAAATAGCCGGGATGGAGCAGTGGCAAATCACATGATACTCAAACTACCCGAGCGCATGAGTAGTAGTACAATACGTCCCTGCTCCCTACCCAAAGCAGACAGATCACACCTGGGCAGAAGCCGGTTGCCGCTTCCCGCCAAGGAAACTAGGATAACAAGGGATGCACTGGAGCTTGGTCCACTCGACTGCACTGCAGGAAGCTGCGCCCAGACGTCAGAGGAAGTCACGTTCGTTGTTCGTTGCAACATTAACTGCTATTTCCCGCCGTTGCCACGTTCCCACGTTCGCACTTTCCCATCTTTCTACCTGGTCCTTCCTGTTTCCATCCCCCCCCTTCGCACGTCGCCGCCTTTCATCATGGTCGCCCTGTCCATCTCCGCCCTGTTGCTGCTCTCTCTGCGCGCCCTCACCGTCCTTGGGGCCGAAAAGGTACGGCTCTACTGATATCCCATCGTACATGCAAACGGCACACCTTCCCCGCGAGTTCACCTTCGGGAAGGGCGGACGCGGGGAAGAGAGGGGAAGAGGGGGGGGGCAATCGCCAACACTTCGCTAACAACAAAGCGCTTCAGGTCGAGCCCGTCGCTGAGCTTAACGAGGAGCCGCAAACGCCCAATCTCAATGTGGCCATCTCGGTTTCGTTCCCCCAGTCGGAGATTTTTGGCGTCAAGCTCATCAATGGCCATGCCACTGAGGCGCGGCTGTCGATTAGCAACAAGGAGCCCATGCCCATTGGCGTGACCATCGTGGGCGGCTCACTGATCCAGGAGGTCGGTGGACAATCGCAGATCGTGCGCAACCTCACGACGCAAAAGTACTCCATCTCGATCCCCGCTGGCGCCGAAGAGACAGTCCCCTATACGTTCAGCACCGAGCTGCACCCCCAGGATCTGCGTCTGCAGCTCATTGCGGTGCTAAGCGACAGCAAGAACGCCCTGTACACCGTTCCCGCCTACAACGAGACTGTCACTGTGGTGGAAGCACCCACGAGCCTCTTTGACCCACAGATGTAAGTCTTCGGCCACGTACCTTTTTCCCTTCGACGCCTAGCCCTCCTTCCGTCTCCGCTTGCGCGGTTCGTATCCACCGAGTTGCACGTACTAATAGCCCCAGTCTCTTCCTGTACCTCGTGCTTCTCGGCGCCTTCGCTGGTACCGCCTACTTCGTTTACAACACCTGGATCTCCACTTTCTTCCCTCAGAAGAAGGGTCGTGGCAAGGGTGGCGAGCGCGCAAAGAGGTCCTCAGCCGGTACCATCAAGGTCGACCCTGCTGACCAGATTGCGGTCGTGGGTGCTGATGGCCCCGCTGTTACCTCTGGTGCCAAGGCCTACGACGAGAGCTGGATCCCCGCCTCGCATCTACAGCGCCCTGAGGCCAAGCGCGTTCGTAGTGGAACCCCCAAGACGAAGCCAAAGGCCTAGGTACTCACATCATGTGTGTGTCAGAGGCGAGAATTCGGATCCTGTATTATTAATTTGTACACCATGACGTAATTGCGGGGTTGTCGACATGGGAGCCATCGTCACTGGGTTGAGGATCATCTTTCAGGCTATGAGGTGTGGTGGTGACTAGATGCCACGGCAGCATTGAGAGAGTGATTCCACGGCAAAGATCCATTTGGGACCTTCCACGGCAAAGATCCATTTCAATACGTTACTACCGTTGGATTTACTATATAGATTTTCATGGTAGTGAGCAAAAGTTGTGCAGCCACGGATAGGGCTAGCAAAATAATTCAAGAAGATATAACCATGTGGTCCGTCAAATGCTTGCTGAACCTAACATGGGTTGGTCAAGTCTCACGCTTTCCTCCAATCCTCGAATTCGTCATCGAGATGTACTTTGAGTGCTGTAAACTTGTTTCTGAAGTCTTCCCCACATCGCCAACATTTCATGTTCCAACTCGGCCAATTGCCCGGATGGAAGCGCTCACTTCCTTCTGGCAAGGGAAACTCCTTGATCTGGACCAAGAAAGAGGAGTTGAAGCTCAGGTAATGCTTCTTATGTTTGAGCCAAGGTGAATGCATGTCTCTGCTGATGATGTGAATGTGTAGATGGTTCATCGAAGGGTGCGTATGTACTCCACTGACGATGTCGGATTGCCAGTTGCGACCAGGCGGAAGCAGCGCATCCCGTTCTTCTGTCGATGGCGGAGGGTTTGGGGAGCTCATCAGTTTTTCCAAGGCCACTTGATACACGCTGTCTGACTTGCTACAGTGTCCATATTGTCGGCGGAGCTCTGATGCAGCGAGCTGTTCTAGCCGCGCAACGCGTTCCTCTACCTGACGGCGGAAGTTTGCGTCCGTAGATAGAATATGCAGCGGATGCGCATTGTAGTATTTTGGTTTTCGAGGGATGAGGAGAAGGTGCACACTACAAATGGAATCATCAGTCAGTCGGTCCTGCAGCTTGAGGGACATGGACGTGGGCCCTGTGGATTCATTCATTACCTTGCTTTCGGAAACTTGTCATTGATCACCACGAACTCGTCGTCGTATTCAATGACTCTACCCTCTGGATTCGATTCTGGATGATCAATGTAGACTCCTAGTCCGTTGCGTGGGTCCAGTCTGCCTACAGTCTTTTTCGCCCTCTCCCAAGGTTTAGTGGGTGTAGTAGAGGTGGCTGAGGGTTTTGTTTTCTTTGATCCTGCCATCAATTCTGTGACTGTGATGTCAGATTGAGCTCCTACTGTTCTTCGAAATGTGCTGGACAGAGTATGTGACATACATGCATTGGGCTGTCTTGAAGACGAGGCACTACTTTTGTTGCTCGCAAGTTCCTCAACAGTCATTGCATCTTGATGATCGTGCTCTGGGACTGTCTGATGGGCTTGTGAAGACATTCTGGAATTGAACTTTGCCTTGGTTCCGTACAAGGCCTTGCTGTTTCCAGACCATCTGATGAGTCTAGAAGCGACTCTGAGCATATGCGTTTTGCAAGTGAAGTTTTATGAGAAGCAATGACATGCATGTATAGTAGCGGGCGGGAGACAAGCCAGGATAGAGTTCCACTACGCACATACTACATAACCCGACTGAGCGCATTGGGCCAACCAGAGCCCGAGGAATCCCGCAACGCCAAGCCATACTTTGTCGGAATTTCGGGATTCCAAGAGACAACACTTTCATCGGATTGACTTTTCGCAATGGATGCCTCACGCCTCACTTTCAATATTGCGGCACACAACAGATCCAACTGCCGGCGACGCAGTCCAACCTTGTGGCCAAAGCACTACTGTTGCATGCACGTGTCGTTCTCACAAGCAAGCACCGGCCATCCATCCCCTTCTTGACATAGGTACAAGCGTACTTGAGTCAACGTTCCTTACCGTACCGGTACTGTACCTACCATATGGTGGTGATTCATAGAGGCTCGGGCGCTTGACCTCTCCACAATCTTGTATATAACCCACGATGCCAAAAAATGCCCACGGACCCCGAGGCAAGCCCACAAAGAAGACGGTCGCACCGGAAGAGGATACTAGCTTCATCGTCTTTGGCGACGGAAAGCCAAAAAAGAAAAGAGCGGAAACCTCAACCACGAGCGAGGCCGCCCACGGCGAGGGCAAAGCAAAGGGCAAAGCTGCCGCTGGAGAAGGCGAAGACGCACCAAAGAAGCCAGACACCAGGACCCTGATTGGTGGCGCTTCATGGACGGGGAAGCTGCCAGTCAACTTACTGCAGGAACACTTTCAAAAACAACACTGGAATAAGCCAGACTACCGTATTGTGAGTTACTTGCACTGGTGCGCGAGCATTTTCCCCGGGGTCGCCTCTGACAAGCCATAGCGCAAGGATGGAGACCGACATTTTGCCTATGCCGTCGTCATCTCCAAGCTGAACCAAAAGACTCGAGAGACGACGACGCTACCTGCTATAAAGATTCCGCCCGAGCTCGAGGAACAGGCTCATCAACCCACTGCGGTGGAAGCCCGAAACTTCGCCGCCGCATACACCCTTTTCCGCGTTGCCAGCGCAAAGAATCTACACATGACCCTTCCGCCTACCTACCGAGACTTGTGGAAGAGAGAATTCGCAGACCTCAAAAAGCAAGACGAGCAGGACGGCAAAGGGTGGATGTACGAAGCAGACCCCTTCTTCGGCTTCGCTGAGCGCGAGAAGGCCAGGGAAGCAGCAGTCAAGGCACGCGACAAGAGAGCAAAGCAACACGAGGAATCGCAGAAGGCACATAATCTGCAACCCGGCGCAGCTATGCCGAATGCCAAGGCCTCCTCGTCCGGCAGGAACGTGACGAAGGGATGGGAGCGGGTGCCCAAGATTGAGCTTAGCAAAAAGACACGCAAAGAGGCTGAACGGCTCATTCGGCGCGACGCCATATGGAATCCTAACGCGATTCAAATCGATCCAAATACCAAGAGGTGCCTCGTGAAAGAAATCACTGATCTCGGGTTTCGTCAAAGCCATGTCGAAGAAGCCGCCAACATTTGCAAGGATCGTCAGGAGATCATCGACTGGCTACTCATCCACGTTCCAGAGGACGACTTGCCACCCTGGAGTTTACCCGATGGCTATGTTGCTGGTATCAGTATGGCTAGTTCTAATCTCAAACGTGAGGGTGCTGTGAACCGTCTTGCTGCAGCAGGATACTCCGTTGACCTGTGTGAGGAGGCTTACGACAGGCACAACGGCGACGAACGAAAAGCCGCCGCCTTCCTCCAAGCTCGCCTTCTGCGGCCCGATGATGACGATGAGATCATTGCGCAAGAGCTGGCTAATTCTGGCCTCGCAGAAGGTGCTGAAGAGGACGCAGAGGATGATCAGTGGGATGTCGAGATGTCTTCACTTGAAGCGATCTATGACACTTTATTTTCTCGATTATCGGCCACAACCTGCCGCATCGAGCTCGACGTCAAGCAGCAAGGGAAGCGCCTCATATTGCAGGTCTCGAAACCCTTCGGAGCCTACCCGGCTGTTGTACCTCTCATCACTTTCGAAGCTACGATCCCCGCTTACATCAGGTTAAGTATAATTCGACAAGCACTTCTGCATGCCCAGGCTAATTACATCGGAATGCCAATGGTATATGACATTGTGGATTGGTTACAACAGAACGCAGGTGAAATCTTCAAAAACCCGGGTAGGTTGTCTGATGTCTCGGCTGGCCTTTCCGCCGCGGATCACTCGGCAGAACAGCAAAGTCACAGGCCAAAAGGGAAACCCAGAGCACGAAAACCTATTGATTGGACGGCTGCCACGCCCTCGAATCAAAAAGTATTCTCGGATTGGCAGGCAAAGCAGAGTCTCCCTGCACTTCAAAAGATGTTAAACGTAAGAAAGAATCTTCCGGCCTGGAGACTAAGAGAGAATATAGTTCGAACTGTGAATGACTGCCAGGTTACAATTATATCCGGTGAGACAGGCTCGGGCAAGTCAACACAGTCCGTCCAGTTTATCCTAGACGACTTGATAGAGCGGCAACTTGGTGCGGTTGCAAATATTATCTGTACTCAACCCCGGCGCATATCTGCCTTGGGTCTTGCCGATCGAGTTGCGGATGAGCGTTGCTCGCAAGTGGGAGACGAGATCGGGTACATCATTCGTGGAGAATCAAAACAGAAGCCTGGCACCACAAAAATCACCTTCGTGACAACTGGTGTCCTATTGCGTCGACTCCAAACCTCTGGTGGAAATGAGGATGACGTGGTCGCCTCACTTGCCGATGTCAGTCACGTCGTAGTTGACGAAGTCCATGAACGTGGTCTGGATACCGACTTCGCTCTTGTGTTATTGCGCCAGGTTCTCCGGCGGCGCAAGGATTTGAAGGTCATTCTCATGAGTGCCACTCTTGATGCCGAGGTGTTTGAAACATACTTCAGAGACGTGGGACCGGTTGGTCGTGTTGAGATTGAAGGTCGAACCCACCCTGTAACGGACTATTACATCGATGACGTTGTGCACTTTACTGGCTTCAGAGGCAACGGCATTGGGGATGATGATCACGATACAACGGAAAAGACCATGTCCTCTAGTCTCCGAAGTATTGGGTTTGGCATAAACTATGATCTGATTGCAGAGACTGTCCGTCACATCGATCGGCAGCTCGGGTCCAAAGATGGTGCTATTCTCATCTTCCTTCCTGGTACAATGGAAATTGATCGCACAATCAGAGCACTAGATCAGTTCCCTAACATATATGCTTTGCCGCTGCATGCGTCGCTTCTACCCATAGACCAGAAGCGTGTGTTCCCTCCACCGCCTCACGGAAAGCGAAAGGTCATTGCAGCAACCAATGTCGCGGAGACTTCAATCACAATTGAGGATGTCGTTGCAGTCATCGACACCGGTCGCGTCAAGGAAACGAGCTACGACGCTCAACTCAACGTCGTCCGGCTAGCTGAGACGTGGGCGTCTAGAGCAGCTTGTAAACAACGCAGAGGCCGTGCAGGCCGTGTACGGCCAGGTGATTGCTATAAGCTCTACACTCGGACTGCTGAAGAAAAAATGATGGAGCGACCTGAGCCGGAGATTAGACGAGTGCCACTCGAACAAATGTGTCTGAATATCAAAGCCATGGGCATCCAAGACGTCTCCGCTTTTCTAGCATCAGCGCTCACGCCACCTGAAAGCACGGCAGTCGAGGGTGCGATCAAGCAACTCTCTCAAATGGGCGTGATTACTGATAGTGAGCTGACGGCGCTTGGTCGACACATGTCGATGATTCCCGCAGACTTACGACTCAGTAAACTCCTAGTGTATGGCGCGACATTTGGTTGCCTGGAAGCTTCACTCACCATCGCCTCCGTCTTGACCGCGCGCAGTCCGTTCATATCGCCTCGAGAAAGAGACCAAGGAACCCGCGATGAGTTTGATCGGCTTCGTGCCTCCTTTTCAAATGGTCAAGGGGATCTGCTCGTCGACCTACGTGCGTATGAACAGTGGTCTGCACTCCGCAGCAAAGGGGTGTCTGCACGCGATATTCGCGCCTGGTGTCAGGACAACAGAATCAATCCGAACACCATGTTCGACATCGCGTCGAACCGATCGCAGTATCTCTCCACGCTCAAAGAGATCTCTTTCATTCACAGTAATTACCACTCGAACGACACATCCTCACACGGCATGTACAACAAGCACAACGCCAATGATGCCCTTCTCCGCGCGCTCATTGCTGGATCATTCAACCCGCAAATTGCACGCATCCAGCTCCCTGACAAAAGATTCGCCGCGGGTATCGCTGGAGCTGTCGAGCTGGATCCTGAAGCCAGGATGATCAAATACTTCAACCAGGAAAATGGGCGTGTCTTTGTGCATCCATCGTCTACGCTTTTTTCCTCACAAACCTTCTCGTCTACCGCTACGTTCATCGCTTATTTCAACAAGATGATGACGTCCAAAGTCTTCATACGGGACATTACGCCTTTTAATGCGTATAGTCTGCTCATGTTTGGGGGTCAGATACAGGTCGATACTTTGGGGCGCGGATTGATTGTTGACGAGTGGATCAGGCTAAGGGGGTGGGCGAGGATTGGGGTTCTAGTCAGCAGGCTAAGGGGCATGTTGGATAGAGTGTTGGACGGCATGGTCAAAGAGCCCGGGAAAGGTATGAGTGTGCAAGAGAGAGAAGTGGTCGATGTTGTGAGGAGGTTAGTTGAAAGGGATGGACTTGATGCGTAGACTCTTCCTATTTCTGGTCATAGATCGTCAAATACTTGTGTTATCATACCCTGCCATTCTCTACAGCTAGCTTCACACAAGAAATAGAGAAACGATGCCCTTCTTCAGGGCAGAAATCCTCTCCCCTCTAGCTCATGAGATTGTGAACCTGCTCACTACTAAGCTTCGCCTTTGCAGGCGACCTTTTCCCGGAATTCTGCTTAACGACCGGTGTTTGGTCTACTGTCCTGCCTAATTGTGTACTTCTCGCGGTCCCCACACTCCAATCTTTGTGACTCTCCATGGCAGCCTCATGCTCAATATTCTTCACCGCCCTTGTAATAGCAAGACTATACCCGCCGATCCAATCACCCCAACTCTGTCTGTCTCCTGCCTCCTCCAGCGTTACACTCGTTGCTGACGGCGCACCTGTAGCCTTGGTTTTAACAGGTCGGGCAGATGTCGATGAGACAGACTGTTGTGCGATATCAGTGCTGGCAACACCATGGTTTTGGTTCTGCTCTGCCCTCGCCGCCGCGACAGCTGCCCTCCTCTGTTCCAACAATGTCCTCGCAACGTTCTGCACGGCAGCCACGCCACCCTTTATTTTCTTGACGTCTTCAAGCGAGACGTTGGTTGGGATGGGGATACGGTAGCTGCCTGAAAGTGTGACTTGTCTGTCTCCCTGGCTTGGCTTTCTTACAGCAGCAGTAGGAGCAGCAGCACTACCACCACGGTTCCTAGGGATCTCCTCTACGTTTTCATCAGATTCCCGTAATTCAGTGTAATAGGTGCTTGGGCGATTAGGATAGGAGTCCAAATCTTGACGTGCCACTTCCAATTCTCCTTCTAGACGTACGAGTTCTTCTATGTCTTCTTCTTCCTCATCTTCTTCTTCCTCATGGGCTTCACAAGTGTGATTTTCATCCTTTGCTCTATTCGTGTTGGGAAGCCTATTCAGTGTAGAAACTTGAGTTGACGACGAGGTTTTCCTACCCTTGCCACGACGGCGGGGAGATCGCGAAGGTTCATTCCTAGTCTTGCTTTCATAAAGGGCTTCGACTTTGGCTTCGAGGCCTCGAACCCGAGACTTGAGGGCGTCGAGTTCCGCCGTAGGGTCTTGAGTTTTTTTGATGATAGCGGCTGGTATACTCTCACCTTCTAATGCGGGAATAGAAGGGGGGTTGTCTTTGTTCAGCTTTCGCGGTTTGCGTCGAGGTTTCGCAACTGCGGGTGATTGCAATTCAGAGGTGGGTTTCGTAGGCATGGGGGTACTGGACTTCACAGTCGTGGTTGTCTCGATGACTGAGGATTTTTTTCCATTTGCATCTGCTGCTCGCCCTACTCTCTCCTGTTCCATTCTGCCGTAGAAGGTCGTAGTATTTGACTTGATCGGATTTGCTGTTGGGAGCTGGTTTTGGATTGGTAGTCATGAGCCCTAGAGCGAGTTCATGTGGAGGTAAATAGCAGGGTGACCCAAATACATCGGGTTAGCTTTGGATATGCTTTGATTGTGATTATGCGGGACCTTCGTTGTGCGCCAAGCTGGAACGGAGATCTAGCTCAATATATGTAGACGACAACAATTTATATAGATGATCTCATGCTCTGACTACTACGAGAGCACAACGTGAAGACCGCACAAATGTTCTTCTCTAGAACAGGATACCAGCGTGGGACAGAACCTAGACACAATTGACGTAAGACAACTGACGTATACCGGTAAGTGGCGCATATGGGGGCAAGGATAATGCGGTCTAAATCCTGGTCATCTAAGCGATCAGCGTCAACGTCAACGCTTCCCAAAAGTGTCTGAAAGCATCCTGGCCTACCTACAGGGGGTGTGTGCATATCCTCGACTTCTTAGGAGTGAGAAGATTAAGAAGCAAGAGCTCTATCGTAAAAGATCATGCCAAGTGTAGCAAGTGAACATAGTAGCCTACGAAAACTATCTAGTCTTCACACAAACAACGCCAGGGAATTCATAGTCTAATTTTGGACGTGACACCCATCACAAAGATTTATACAAGCAGATGTGGTTCGACCAGGCTTCAGATGAACTGAAATTGTCCGAGTGGAGATATTCGAGAAGAGGGCATGGTCCATTTTTTAAAAGTGCAGCAGGGACCAATACTTTTATAAGACGAGGAGCGTCAGGATACAAGTGTGTATTCAGGTATAAGGAAAGCTCGTGATGCATCTAATCGTGAAACAACTCACATGATCATCGTGACATCTGAAGAAGCACAAAGTAAAGCCATGGTGCGGTAATACTCGATGCAAACTGGGAAGCAGCTGCTTGTGTATATGAAAGACACAAACAAGAAAGCCCGGAACAAGGACGCCAACACGCCGTGAAATGCGCGCGACGCTGCGTTACCCAGAAACAAAACGAGCTGGAGGCCCTCAAAGCCAGGCCTAGCCGTTGGTAACGTCCACCTAAGACGCGATAGCACGAGTTGGAGCGCCACCACCACCGCCACGGCGATTGTTGCTCTTCGCGCTCTTCACGGACTTGGTAACGGTACTCCAGCCATCGTCGTCAAGGGATTCAGTGGTGGTACCAGCAGGTGCGACGGGGGTGTTTGACTTTCGCCTCCACGAACCGTCTGCTTTCGCTGGATCACGCACAACTTCCTGCGGCTTGACGGCCTTGTCGTCGACGATTTTGCCTTGGGCATCCTCATCTTGGCCTGCAGAGTTGCCCTCGTCGTCAGCTCGTTGGAGAATCTCGAAATTTGCGCGAGGCTTCTCTTCGCTGCCGTCTTCTTTCTTCTCGGCGCTGGTTGTTGCGGGAGCGGTGGCTTTTGAAGCAGCCTTTTCAGCCGCATCCTTGGCCCTTTTTTCCTCACGAGCCTTTTCGTCAGCCTCCTTCTTCTGACGGAGAGCAAGCTGCCTCTTCTCCTCAATCTCCTTTTCGCGGGTAGCGGTGTCAATGGGACGAGCAGCGCCGAATGGGTTGGGTTTGTCTGATGGAGTCGTGTCCTGGGCGGGCTGTGCCTCGGAGACTGTTCGCTTCGCCAGGTTCAACCTGGGACGGCCAGCTGGTGCGACGGGTTGTGGTGCGGGAGATGAGGGTGTGCTGACGTCTGGTGTTGCGGTGGGAGACGGCGCGTCAGGGCGCATCTTGGTACGCCATTGGTTGTCAAGCTCTGGCGCGGTGGGCTGCCTATCGTGTTGTGGCCTCTCGCTGGGCTGGAACTCGCGACGTGGCCCCCTGGATCCTGCGTCTCCTTGACCCTCACCCCAAGCAGGTGATTGCCTGCGCTCAGGACGGGCTGCTCCTCCCTCGAAATTTCTTGGCCGACCTCCATCTCTCGAGAGAGCTGGTGCAGGCGCGCTGGGCGAGAGAGGTCCCTTTCGCTCCCAGTTGCTAAAGTCCCGCTCCTTGCCATCGCCGCCAAAGGGAGGAGGGCGCCTGCGCTCACCGCGCTCACTCCCAGCATCGGAGCCGCCTTCGAAGCCACGGTCGCGGCCAGAGCCAAAGCCGCCACGTTCAGATGGTCGACGCTGGCCCGGCAAATCGGGGAGGGGTCCCTTGCGCGTCCAGTCGGTAATTTCCCTGGCCTCTACACGGTCTTTGGCTGTGGCAGTGTCAGCTAGTGAACGAGTCAAACGCAGCGGCGGCACATACGGGGCTCAGCAACACTGACGCGAACATTGCGGCCCTGGAATTGGCTGCCTGACAAATCGAGTGCCTTTTTCAGCCCCTCGACGCTGCCAAACTCGACGTAGCCGAAGCCCTTGGGCTTGCGGTCCAGTTTGTCCTCAACGATGCGCACGTTGGTGACTTCGCAGCCACTGAAGAAGTCGTTGACATCGCCCTCGGTGGCATCGAAGGACAGATTGCCCAAATGGGCTGTGTACGGAGGCTTCGAGGGAAGCGGGAGCTCCTCGCGGACAGCAAATCCACGGTCGGCTGCCAGAGTCATGGTTAGCAGGCGATGTGGGCCGGCACAGGAGCCATGGTAAGGGTGGAGCAGAGAGGATCGTACCAAAGCTGGCGCCGCGGTCAGCGCCGAAGCCGCCACCTGAGCTATACGAAGGTCTGTCGCCGCCGTAGCCAGCGCGAGCACCGGCCCCTGGAGATGAGTGAGTAAATAGCTAGACAAGTACATGGTAGTACATGACAACTGCCTATGGCGGCGTCTATGCGCATGGCCACCAGTGTTGTTGGCGGGGTAGGTATATGCGTACCGGCTGCACCTGCAGGGCGGCGTCAGTAAAAGAAGAAGGGGCCAGAGTGTCGCAGACAGCAGGCGACATACCAGGCATTGGTGCGTCCTCCATTTCATCGGCCCATGATCCCAGCGCTGCAGTGGGTTAGTTGTCTGTCTCCGCTCGCAGAGGGAACGCGTGTGGGGGAGGGGCAGGCGTACATTGGTCTCCCAGGAAATCTCCCAGGGACATCTTCTGCTGTTCCTTCTTCTTGGGCGCTGCGAGTCTCACTGTCAGCCATTATAATCCTTTGTAATCCTCACGACCGTCGCACTGCGTGGTGGGGGCAGCAGGAAGAAGAAGGGAAAAAAAAGAGAAAAAAGCAAAAAGAGGCGGGTGTGCGGGCAGGCAGGCGGGGGCGAGGCCTGCCAGTGTGCGCACACACAAGAAGAAACAAGAGTCGAGGGCAGCCCTACCCATGATTGCGGTTTTGCAGTCAGCGCGCAGAGTGGGATCCTGCGCGTTGGCGGTTGATGTTGGTGGTGGTTGTTGTTATTTGTTGTTGATGTTGTTGGGGTGGTGTAGTGGTAGTAGGAGTAGGAGTAGTAAGTAAGTAGTAAGGTTGTCTTTGTTTTGTGGGGGGGGGGAGGGGGAGGCGGGTCGGTCGTCTGCGCTCCGTGGGTGGAGGGAGGAGAGTGAGAAAGAGAGAGAGAGAGAGAGAGAGAGAAAGAGAGGAAAAGGAAAAGGCAAAAGGCGATAGGCCAAACTCTTCTTTTGGTGCGTCAAAGTCCGCTTTCCCGTACCAAAATCTCAAAGCTTAGTTGTGCGTTGGACCCTCCTCGCTTATGTCATCGCTCGAAAACCAAAGAACCCAGCCCAACGACACACATTCACTCATCCGCCCATTCACCTGCACCTGCGACAACACCAGGACAACGACGACGACGACGACGACGACACAATGCTGGAGTCATGACATCGCAGCAACACTCTCCCGACGACCTCACTCATCCCCTTGATGTAGCTCGTCGTGCCCTTTATGTTGGTCCTTTCACGGGTACGTTTTGCTGGAAATCTCCATTACCCACCTACCTACTTACCCACTCACCCCTGCTTCTTGTGGTCACTCCCGTCATCACTATGGTAAATTTCCGTCTCTCGTCTTTGCATCATTCATTCTCACATCTCCTTGCCTTTGTTGTCACCCAAAGAGTGAGACCAAGGTGCCTCTCGAATTGCTCTTGTAGACCACACACCAATACCGTTGTGAACTTGCCTAACCCCCGGTCAGGTGTTTTCGGCCTCACTTCTGGCGCTGTCTATGGCACGCTTCGCACCGAAACTCCCGTACTCTTCTCTCTAATCTCGGGCGTGCAATGTTTCACCCTGGGCACGACATTCTGGGGGCTGCGAACCGCTATCTTGAATTCGGACGGCCTACAGAATTGGTGGTACGCAACTCGAGGTTCACCACTGAAGGTTCGCTGTGATCTGGAGCCCACCATGAACGAAAAGTTACAAGCCTCGACCATGGCCGGTGCCTTGACTGGTTTCAGCCTTGGATTTGTCTTCCGAATCCCCGCCAATGTGATCCCAGGTACGATTTTTTGGGGTCTGTTCGGATACTTGGGTCAGCGTGGCTACAATTACTTTGACGCCAGGAACACGGCTGCAATCGAACGCAAGGCCAGGGGCGAGGAGGAGCCAGGGGAGTCGCTGATGTATCGATTCGCAAAGAGCAAGTGGAGTCCTATGAGTGTTCTGAATGATGAAGAGTACGAGAAGATGATGCAAGAGAAGGTCCTTCATGTGGAGGCCGAAATAGCTCTGATTGACGATAAAATTGCCGAGTTGCGCAAAAAAGCTGCCGAGTCGAGGGATCAGGGAACTCAGAAAGCTTCACCGGCACCAACCAAACCTGGTCAATGAATGGCAACCTTGATTGAATACTTACAGGCTCTAAGATGGAGGATTTATGTAAGGTTATTTTTATAATGTCGTGCTCTCCTTTGCATTCCTTCTAAGCTTCACTTCGCATTTCGGGAATAAACTGTTATCATCAAGCCCGGTCCATCTCCTGCCGTGACGTCTGCCTGACCTCTGGGTCCCATGTTATCAATGAGGCTGATTCCTATTTCTTACTGCTAGTCAGCTAATATAGCCTCTCAGTGTCCGCGTCTCTTCCATGCCTCTCACGTCCTTTGTTCGTCGATTGATTCCACATTCCAGGTTCTGGTTTGCTGAGATCTCGACTGACATATTGCAAGTAGCACTGGATCTAATAACGGCAAGTCAAGCAATTTCATCGTATTTCATCACCATGAGCATCGGAGGATTGTTCAGAGCCTGCTCATCGTGCCACCGCAAACGCTCAGGCAACAGCGCGCCGGGTTGCAAACGCTCCAACCACGACCACGCAAACATGTCTTATGCCCACAGCTACGGCCTACAGCCATACACCACAGCACCTATCTACTCACGTATTTATAACGAGAAATTTCCCATCTATCCATCAACTCACGCTCTAGCATTTGGCCGAGAGGTTAAGGACTAGCATCTGTTACGATATCTGTAGGAGTGCTATGACCTTCCAGACCGATCATCTCCTAGGGCGTCAGTTCGATTCCCAACCAAAACCTGTCTCCCATTAATGAGTAATTATTAATGGTATCGCCGGGTTACAGGTCGCCCACCCCCTCTCCCCTCGAGATCGGTGGGTGCTTTTTTGCAGATTCTACTGCGCTTCGTTATTTTTGGAGGAATTAAACCACTTATCGGTGCAATAGGTCTTGTGTCACGGCCAGTCCCTTTATTTTTTATTAAGCACTTGTATAGATAGTGAGGTTCTAATTTAAATTTGCAGTAGGTGGATAAATATAAGCCTCTTTTTTTATACATGACTCTCCACTTGTAACGAGATTTAATTCTGCTTCACTTTGTCCGTGAACAGAGTCTTTCTTTCTGCTCTACTATATTTATTAACTACATTGTCTATAGTTGACTAAACATCCCCTTCCCTATTCCCCCCATTTGCACCTACACCCTGGCCTTCTGCCTCTAATGACGCCATCTTCACGGACTCATCGACAACGCTTACTCCGCTCTCATCGCCACCCTTCCTCCCACTGTACTCCACCCCGGCCCTTCTACCGAATACAGCCATACCTACCAAGCCACCCATTCTCTTCTTCGACCTCAACCGTCTCCATCCCGCCACAGTCATCGGTCTGCCTTTGCCGCCCGAGAGCCAGAACAACGTTGGTGGTAGCCTGTCTGTGCTCGAAAACGTGGATGAACGTGAACCGGCGCCTCCTCTGAGTCCGGGAAAAGGCCAAGGGATAATATCGTGGCCTGGAGGTTGTGTGCGACGGCCTTGCAGGATATTCACTGGTATATGCGCGGTTCGGGGACCTTCGTGACGTCTGCGAGACAGGCGACTAGGTGAGACGACGCGAGCTGGCGGTAGCTCTTCTAAGCCTGCTATTCTCGATGATTGGGCACACAGCCCAAGTAAAAGCCATTGGCACGAACTGAAGCCGCAGATTTTTTCTTCCTGCTCAACATCATCACCTCCTCTCAGTCTCAACTCTTCGCTCTCTGAACCGCCCTTCGGCTCAACGCGCATTTCCTCAACAATCTGGCCATCCTGCGGATCAGTTCTGTCTATTGTACCCGTTCTACCAGATCGTAAGGAGTGGTTAGTCTGCCCAATCTCCGGTCCATCTTCCTCCACTGCAAACACGCGCCCATCATGGTGGTTTTGATACCCAGTGCGCGTTCCAATATCACTGTTATAGTTTGCGATCATTAAGATAGTGTCCATCATTCTGCCTCTCCCTCTAGATCGCGGTCTCTCAATTCCCTCTGTTCTCCACCTGCTTCTCTTCTGGCTATAAGATACAGTCTCCGTAAAATCGATCGAGTCCTCGATTTGCCTATCCGTATGTCTGGGCGTACGACCCCCTGCATCAGGGCTACGTCTTGGCGGACTATGCGAGCCTGCGCGCAGGGCCTCGAGATGTTGGAAGACTTCGTGTTTGTGTACGTAAGGATAGTCGCTGGAATGGGACAGGGGCAGGTGGTGTAGTGCTGGAGATTTAGAACGGTAATGGCTGATGTGCTGTGCCAGAATCGTGCCGCGCGTAGTGGATTGATGAGAGCCCACGGGTGAGGAAAGCTGGTTCGGTGTCTGCGTTTGCGTCTGACGTGACTCTGCTATCTCTCCAACTTGGCTAGCAGAACTACCCACCACTCTACTGTCTGTCGTCACCGCTGTGCCAATAGGGCGTGTTGATATAATTTTCTGTCCCAATCCAGACCTCTTCCTCGTCTCGTTTGCTTGCCCGTTTCTTCCTTGTTCCAGTTGCGAATTTGCGCTTTGAGATCCACACTCACTGCACGGTCTGCTTCTGGTCCAAGTCAATATCGTAGTCCTGGTGCCAGTCAAATGCCCCAGGTCACGGAAATGACACGTTGGCTCTTGGAATCTGGGAAAGGGACAATAGTGATTCCAATCATAGGAATAAGGCTCTTCGGGGCCCGGATCGGAAATAAGATGAATGAAAGGCAGTTCAGGAGCGGCTCGTGAATTTCGAGCAGATGGAATATGAGAAGCGACACCGTGATGATGTGCACCAAGTGGCTCGATGAGAGCAAGTGCAGTTTGGGAGCGGTTTACTGAAGGATTCCTAGTCCGGAGTTTGCCTGGGGTAATGACTCGCTTTATGATGGAGAATCCTGATGATATCCGTTGTCGTATGTTCTGCGGGGGATGAGACGAAGCACTATGCGCATCTTGGGTGGACTTCCACTGTCTGCGTTTACTTTGGCTAGTCATTGACAGTAGAGAGTAACGAGAAAGCGGAGATGAGTGTTGAGAAGATACCAAAATTGCAATGAAGGATTAGGGGTGCAGTGGAAGGCTTCCGACAATGCAAATGCTCTATTATCTGGCTGTGACAGAGGTCATAGCTAATAGATCCGTGAATAGTCTTATGATATATATCCTATGTGAACTGTACGTGTGAATAGGGACAAAAGTGATGACGAGGAAACCTAATTCGAATAGCCGATTGTGAAATGATGATAGGCTTCAGGCACAAAGGTGGGGAAATGTTGCAAACAACGATGCAAGACAGAGTGTTCGACGACAAGACTTCACTAAGGCAAGAGCTACTACCATCATCACGATTCTTGATTGTAGCACATGAATGATGGCGCCATGGGCTTCTGCAAGAGAGATTAGCCGCTACTTGGCGACTTCGGTGATAATCGCGAGCGTTGTGATGATCAAATGTCAAGTCAGTAAAAATCTGGTAAATAGTATCCGTGGTGGTCGCATTTCCATATTGTAGTCCAATATGTAGTCTCCTTCCGCAACGTGACACGGTGGGTCGAGGAACCACGGATGGCTCCGACGTGGTCTCGCACAACATATGAGGCAGTTCGACTTGTGATCGGTCTTAGAGAACTTCCTACATATCCGGCAGACCACGTGGGGAACAATCCCAGCGGTGAGTCGCGTTCCTGGGGCGTACCATCCTTTATCTACTCCGCATCTGATACAGAATCTCGTGTGGGTTTCTGCACCGCCACGACATCGCTTGTTCTTTCTCATACCGTCGGCAAAGTCTGCAAAAACACGAGGCTGAACACAACCTTTGCATGTGAGAAGCTGTCGGTGTCTGGCCCGTTGGCCATTGTCGTGTTCCAGTGGTTCAGTATGCGATGGCGGCCTCGTATTGAATCGGAAGTGGCAGTTCATGAGGGCTGCGTTGACTCTGACATGGAGTTAGAGCAGGTTCAGAACTTCGCATCTAAGTTCGACTGGTAGACGTAGCAAGGGTGGCTGGAGCATTGGTTGACGTGTTGGGGAACCAAAGGAGAAAAAGTAGATATCTCGTGAGATTACTGGCGATACACGTAGGAAGTGACCCGCTATATAATGGCGGAATGGTGTGAGTCGTATTTGAATATGGCAACTTTATCAGTAGCCCCTTGAGAAAATGACTATGTAGTCTGCGACTTAACAGTATTTCGCGCTGTGGTGGAGAGAGGAAAGCGTGAAGTGTAGGTGATGGGCATCAGAGCTCAGTTTTGTGCGTTGAATGTGCCCAATCTGCATCTCAACCGCTCACCGATGTTGATTGTCCATACTGCAGTATCCTTTCCATAGTCCGTATTCAGTACCCAAACCAATGGCGACTTTTTCTGCGTTACGATCGCCTCTTCTCGATCTTCAAGTCATTGATAACCATATACCTCGCCGCCCCTATCCACCCCCATCGGAACCACCTCATCTGACTCTGGTGCGCCGTGGTCATGGCGCTTTGCGCTGTCCGATAACCCTTTGGACTGCTCACAAATAACAAGGGGCTTGGGAACTCTCCGACATCCTTTTGGGCGAGAGTAGCCCCCCAAATCGTTGTCGGCGCATCTAGTATACCTGAATATTTCCTGAATATAGATGTTGTAGTGAGGGTATACAGTCTGATAGGACATTCCCATGCACTATGTCGATGCATGAGAGCTTTGAGAAATGTGTGTGCGCCATCGTGTAGGGATCTGTGGTTAGGGTGAGAGGAGATGCCGTGGGTATCGAAGGTGATGATTGTGTCAATTGTAGTCTGTGGGGCATCTTTGGCTGAGATGGAGGACATGTTAGGGGCAAAGGCGGTAGTGAGGAGGTTGGAGATTAGCCTGGGGTGCCAGGTCACCGTCATAGAGTCGGGGAAGTTGCTGGTTCGTGTTAGCTGAATAAGGAAGGCAAGTAGACCCGGGGACGGTATACTGGTCTTCGATGACGAGGATGTCGTCTTTGCTGGCGATGCCTAGTCGAAGGCCGCTTTTAACCAGCTCCTTTTTGCGAATCTCGCCGAGGCCATCTGCATCGCCTGGCGCGTGAATTATGGTGTTAGCGGCATGGTGCTCTCCTTGTAGTGCTGATCCACATACCACTACTGAGGCAGAGTATCTTGATGTGATTGGCAAGCTCTGGCTGCGTCAAAGCGAGCAAGGTCGGCGCAAAGAACATGGCTTCATCATCCGGGTGCGCAATCAGCAGCAGAATACGCTTGTTGCGAAGTGTGGGGAAGGAGGATGAGACCAAGATACTGGTATACATCCAAAAGCCTAACAGAGCAACGGGCAAGGAAGCCCAGACAAGCCAATTCATCTCGTTGGGCTATCTTGCAGAGACACCTGGCTGCTGCTGCTTGTCGAGGACCGTCTACCTAATCATTTGTCACGTCTTGTATTTGTGGACGAGGGAGGGGATTGATGCAGAGAATGTTCTCCTCGCAGCAGTACCTAGATAGAGTATAGAGTACAGTACATGCATACGTAGGTGCGGTGATGGTTGGGAGGTTGGGGGTACTTTCCTCTAGTTAGTCAAGCGTTATGTAAGCGGGGAGGAGCTAGTCCCAGAGTCCTAGACCCTGCCTGATGGATGCATCCACCCTTCTTCCTTCCCTCGTTAATAATAACAACACCACCACCACCACCACCACCACCATCACAATGATTGCTGGTAATCGCAAACAACGACGCGCCAATGCCAATGCTTCTTCCTCGACATCCCAATCTGTCGACAATGGCTTGCATTCCACGAGCCAAATCGATGAAGACGGCGTGGAAATGATTCTCAAGCACCCCGACGTCTCTGGCCCCAAGGGCAAAACATTATTCCAGCTAGCAGAGGAAAGACAGCGGGAGCTGGACAGGGAAAAGGCAGGACGCTGGGGTCTTGGAAATACCATGGCTTCTTCTGCCGGTAGCACGGATGATGCGGCAGTTGGGCCCCTGGGAGACGCACTCCTTTACTGCACGAGCATGGCAGCACTGCACCTCACACTCGATGTCATAGTCTACAGTCAATACCGGGAAGATATACTATGGGCAGAGATTATACGACGAGCCGCCGCCGCGACGCCCGTGTTTATGCTGCTTGTCTACCTCACACACGTCAGTTTCTCGTATCGATTCCCTATACTACGGGATCTATCCTTCTTGGCAGGCTCGGTAGTATCTGGTTGCTACCTGGTCTACTCTGCCAACAAGCATGGCTACTTTTATGTTATGAAGGCAGCGCCTCCTGTAGGTACACTTTGGGTGTGGAGTGTGGTGGAGATGAGTCTCCCATGTGCGGCCATGAACGTGGTCGCTGTGTTGGGCTACATATGGTGGAATGGGTTTCAGTTCTTTTAACGCAGCCGTCATGTTTATGACGACGACAACTCCTGCTGCTGTTGCTGCCACCAGTTGACTACAGACATGGCCTGGTTAGCCAACCTCACAGCTTCGACTTAACCCATGATTCCACCACGGCTTGACTGCCCGTTCCAGAGTCGCCCTTGTATCCCAGAATGCGCTCTACAATCATCTCCTCGTGGCATGCCCTTGGAGTGACGACAGTGTCCACGCGTCCGCCTTTTGCCCGAAAGCCTTCGGTGAATTTGGCGGCAAAAGCCTCGATGCCATCCTTCAGGATCTCGTTGTCACCAGCCCATATCAAGACCTCGTCGACAAGATCAGCCACCGGCTCCCACCACTCGGGCGCCGCGAGGACGGGCTCATTGTAGAAATCACCGGCAAAGGCCGAATCGGAGGCGAGAAAAGCAGCAGCCCAGCGAGCTAGCGCACGGGCATCGAACATGTCGCGCTCAGCGTTGGCAATGAAAGCAGGCGTGTGCGTGTTGGTCAGGGAGCACCAGGGCGAGATGAGTAGGGCTCCGCGAAACTTGCCAGGAAGCAGCAGAGACTCGACCTGTGGGTGGGGGTGTGCAAGGTGTGAAAGTAGACCAAGCAGCAGATTGGCGCCCGCCGAGTCCCCGCCGAGTACCAGATCAGATGGGTTCCGTCCTTGGACCTGGATCAAATGGCGCAGGAGCTCGGTAGCCTGTCGCAGTTGTGTGGGATACGTGTGTTCTGGTGCAAGGTCGTAGGCAAGCAAGAGGGCTGATACGTCGGGTCCCATTGCCTTGCGCAAATCGTCGAGCCAGGCCATGTGTCCGGCACCACAGGGCAAGACATAGCCACCGCCATGGAAGTAGACGAGGACTTTGGTCGCCGTCTTGCTGCCGAACCAGTGGGCCTGCTCGCCTAGAGGCAGGGTGATGGTCTCGGGAGGAAAGTTGTGGTCTTTGGCATACTTGAGGTAGTTGGGCGTGGTGGTCCCGTTGAGGAAGCGTTCAGCTGTTAGATCTAGGTTGGCTAGCGAGGTACGAAGGGCTGCGAATGCGACATCTTTAAAGTATGTGCTGGCGCCATTGGCACCTTTGAAGGGCGAGGTTATCAGCCGTTTGGAAGAAGAGCCCACTGGTGTATGGGATGGGGGAGGTTAGTCTCTGTGCAACCCTATGTCGAGACTCGAGGGGGTGGGGAGAACAACAACATACGGGCTTTGACGACAGCCGAGGCAATACCGATGCGGCTTAAGTGCTCATCCGACATGGCAAAGCACTACCGGTAGGGCAAGGAAAGATGACGGAGAAGATTTAATTGTAGGAGGAGTAGAAAGAATGGTAGCAGCGATAGAGATGGAGAAGAAGGGGTTGCTAAGATGGGCCATGGTGCTGGATGTGGCGCGAATGGAACACTTGTAGTAGGTAGTGGTAGTGGTAGTGGAAGTGGAAGTGGTAGTGGTAGTGGCAGTGATGGTGGAAGCGGTGCCGGTGTGATCAGCCAGTGAAGTGGAGAGCGGCACCGAGGCTAATGTACTTAGATAGGCTAGTAAGGTACTGTGTATGTAATGAATGTATTACATACACAGTACAAACATACCTCCCGTACAAAAACATGCCTACCTATGATAGTACTCTCGATGTATGTACCGGTAGCTTGAGCTTCTGCCATACTATGCCTGAGCCTGGAGTAGACAGGCTCAGTAGTAGAGGATGAAGATATGGCTATTGTACATACCTAGCTGAGCATTGTGATCGTCATCTCTGATCTGAGCCCCGCAAACACCTTGGGCAACTCGTCTAATGCTACTCTAGTACTGTACCGGTACTCTACCTGGCACCTCACGGCTGGAAAACAAAGCCGAACTTCATGACTCGGCCGCCCATTTCTCTCCAGCAGACCTGAGTCGCAACTCTTTCGCATTCCCCTTCCCCCCACACCCCACATCCTTCCCCGTCCCCTTCTTCGTCAGCAAATGGCGTCGCCGGCTGAGGGCAATACACCGGCAGACGGACCTCTCCGCGACGAGGCTGACCCTGCAGATGACGGCCAACATCAACACCAACACCAACACCAACACCAACAACAGGCCAGCAGTAAGAAGCGACGCAGCCAGGCCAACTCGCGCGGCGTCGCCAACCTCACGCCCGAGCAGCTCGCCCGCAAACGCGCAAACGATCGCGAGGCCCAGCGCGCCATCCGCGAGCGCACCAAGAAACAGATCGACCGGCTGAATGAGCGCATCCGCGAGCTGGAGAGCCAGCAACCCTACCATGACTTGCAGCTGGTCCTGCGCGAGAAGGAGGCCGTGCAGGCCGAGAATGCCGACATGAAGAAGCGCTTGGAGAGTGTCATGGCCATTATCCAGCCCATGATTGCCGTGCGGGAGTCGTCATCCTCGGCATCCTCCTCCTCGTCAACCTCGTTGGCCTTGTCGTTGTCGTCGTCGGCTGCGGTGGCGGCAGCGGGTGGGCTCAATGGTACGTATGTCTTCTTCTTTCATTCCAAAAGATGACTACAATCTCGTCGTCATTATCATTGTCGTCGTCCTCTTCCTCCTCGCCTTTGTTGCCATCTTCCTGTCTGTACATATGGCAGTAATAGCAGCAGTAGTCTCCTCCTCCTCCCTCGTTCCCCCTCTCATAATCTAGTAGTCATCCATCGCTCACACATCAGCAACCACAGAACTTGCAGCGGCCGCCGTCGCTGTGCCCCATCATCATCATCATCACCAAAACCAACACCAAACCCAAAATCAATCCCAACCTCCTCGCGGCCTTCCCCATGCAGCCACAGCTGCAACGACAGTCGATGCCCGCCACTACCACGCCACCCTCCACGACATAGCCGCAGCCTCGTCCACGAACGGCGCCCACCACGCCCAATGCCAATCCCCCAGCGCCACCGACAATGGCTGTCCCTGGCTGTACCCCCCAGCCGATGCCCCTACAGCTCATCCCCACCCCAACTCCCACCTGGGCCGCTACTCCACTGACAGCCCAGCCGCCCCCTACGACCACGACCGTACGCCGCTCATGCAGCCAGATATGCCCTTTGACGAGCGACTCGGTGTCGAATTCCTGCTCGACAACGGCCAGCGGCGAGCAGTCGATCCCAACCTCCCTCTCCCGCAGCAACCACCCCCGCCCACCAGCCACGGAAGCAGTCCTCAACATGCCCAGTACGCACCCAACATGGTCGCTCACTTGACCCTTCCGCGAAATCTGCCCGCTACCTGCCCCCTCGAAGTCATCCTCCTGGAATTCCTCCAAGACCGTCAGAGTCGTGCCGCCGAGGGCGTGCCCATAAAGACGCTCGTCGGCCCACATTATCCCAACTTTACTTCGCTCGTCTTCCCTGACCGCGTAGTCGAAGCCCACCCACTGTCCATGCTCTTCACCGACATCTTGCGCACCTTCCCCGACATCTGTGGTATCCCCGAACAAGTCGCCATAGTCTTCGTCATGTACCTCCTCATGCGCTGGCAAATCGAGCCCACGCAGGAAAATTACGATCGCCTCCCTCATTGGATCACCCCTCGACCCTCTCAGCTCTTCACCACCCACCCGGCATGGTTTGATCATCTACCCTGGCCACGCTTGCGCGACAAAATGATAGATCAACAACCCTTTGTCCAATTCGAACACTTCTTTATACCCTATACGACGACTGTGAGTCTGAACTGGCCTTATGAGCCGAGAGATTGTCTCTTGCCAGCTTCCAAAATAAACACTCACTCTCTCTCCACCACTTCCTCGTCCGTGCCATTGGCAGCATCACCCTTCAGCAACCATGCCAACGCTGCATCGCCCGCTGCCCCTGGTACACCTCAAACACGAGCCGGCACACCAGGCACAAACACAATCGGCCCACGACTCCCCGAGGACGACGACTCATGGCTTATCAATCCAGCTTTCGAAAGCCATCTCCGCGATCTGAATAATTGGACCCTGGGCCCTAGTTTCAAAACGATGTATCCGCAGTTTGCCGACTGCGTCAAGATTAAATATGGACGGTGAGGCAGTCTGTAAATGGTTTGACCACTGCTTGGGGGGCCGTATGTACGGTATTGTGCATATTTTTCCTCGCTTCGTCCTTGGATGCGCAGGGAAATGGGAGTAGTGATGAGTCTGTAAATGGTTACATGTGTATCAACAATTGAGCAGAGGTGTTAGTTGGGTTTGTCATCGCTTCTTTTTTTGGCGCAGGTGCTAGATCAAGACATGCATGAACAAGCCGTGGAGGGCTGTTCAGCATGTGGTGTAACTATATGTATGCTTCGCAATTACTAGCGTTGATGGGAAGATACCAAAGACTTTGTTTATATCATTGGACGCATACACTAAGGAATCAAAGTAGTGCCTGCAGTATTGCGCCAAGGAAGTCTCTATTCAATAGTAGACAGCTACCTAGGCTCAATTGCTCTCAACTTGTGTACTGCCAGCAAGCAACGGCTCCATAACTGTGATTCCGCTCAGAGAAATCACTGCTTCTATACTTGCTTGCATAGGCAATGCTGCTCCCGTTTCCGCTCCGTTATGAGCCAGTGCAGTACAATCTTCGGCCTGCCACCAAGCCTCGAAGGCGGAGATCTCGGACCGTGAGCCTTTCTGTAGCCATGATGATGAGTCCGGGTTCAACCTCAGGACTGGAGACCCCTTCTGAGTCCGGTAGTGTCGATGCGTAGTCCTCTATATCCGTTGACTAATGGACAGCTTTTGCTTTGCACCCGGAACTGGTAGCTTACCCTCCGTGTCTTCTACTTTATTAGCCACCCAGGCTCCCATGTGGAGAAGCGCAACTGGCATTGCAGAAAGGAGGACAGTAATCTCAAAATGCATACCAACGAGCTCGATAGGAGAGAGCTTTGATTCCATGTTTACCAGTCGTTAACTCTATGTGGTCTCGGGGGTGGAGACGGGTGAGACGGTAGATTTCTGTCAGGAGCCAGATCACGCACATTTTATAGCTAGACATCGCAGGTGCAATTTTACATCGTCCCAACATGAGGTTGACACTGCATAGACGATGCCATTCATGTGGCCAGCTCATGGAAGACCGAGTCTGCGTCTCGAGGAGCCGGAAGGAAAATGCCGCCCCAGTCAAGACCGTACGGCCCGGTACCCGCGTGAAGACGTCGGGTTCGACAGTCTCGTCGGTTGGCTCCAAGCCCATGACTTTCCTAAGCGAGACCGTTAGATATATCCATAACATACTATGGGATCCATTTGGACGCTACGCTGACAATGTATCGTGGGCTTGTTGGCGGTGCAGTGTGCACTGTGCACTGTGAATGAAATGAGGCAAGTATAGGGACTGGATACCGGCCTTCCCCGCCATGACTTGCGTCCAAACAGGAACCCACAGTACACTGCAGCAGCTTGTGCACCCTTTTGACCGATGTAAGAGAATCATGCGCCCAAATCGCCGGATCAGCATGCTCCGGGAGGCTGTCGGCATACCGCGCATGTCTGGCGCTTACTGGTTGCGTGGCAGCCTTGCCGATATGTAGGTAACCAGGCAGGAATCCTTCATGAGCTGGTGACGACAAGGTAACTCGGCACCACAACGGGTCAACCATGGACTCGGCTCGACAAGGCACTCTTTTTCTCGTGGCAGCTGCGGGCAAAGCTCAACAAGGAAGGGCGGAAGTGCAATCTTCTTCCCCGGTGCATGTGGTTGCGGTCCCAGTTTTCTAGGAGACACCCTCAATGTACCACGGTGATACTATAGTTTGCGCCGTGCTCCTCGGAAGTCCGGGTTCTGCGAGAGACGGTACCGGTACTCAGCTTCGTCATACCTATCTTGTGTTATCTGCAATTTCTGGTTTGTGAATAGCACCCCGCGACCCATTCCCACTGTTCTTCCTCCCTTGTACACCTGCTTACAGAAAGATACACTTACATTCAAGATATAACGAAAGGGAGGTGTAGGATCATGAGCGCTGCTCTTCTCGTCGTCAGTGGGCCATTAAGCCGTAATTAGAGACTTCCCATTACCAAGAGGCTATTCACCTCATACATGCAGCCAAACCATCCCTCGGCTTTGCCAACGGGCCTGCAAACTCCCCACATCACGCAGTAAGGGCATCACGCTTCAGGTTCAACGTATCTGTGCATTGAGCTATTCACTAGTGCTTGACTGGCAGACAATCTCCTTTGGGTTCATCGTAATTACTCAAAGACCTTCTTCCACACCCACAAACTGCGACTGTTTGTGTAGCTCTTCAATCCTTCCATGCCCCACTCTACCCCTACGCCACTCTCTTTGTGACCGCCAAATGGCACCTTGGGGTCGACATCAAAATGGCTATTCACCCACACGCTGCCTGCTTCCAACCTCCTGGCCATACTCTCAGCGCGCCTAATGTCCTTACTCCAAACGGATGCGCCGAGACCTGTCCGCAACGCATTGGCACGGTCGATGACATCGTCCTCATCGGTCCATTTGAGCAGTGGGACGATCGGCCCAAAGGGTTCTTCGACAACGATCCGGGAGTCTTCTGGTGGGTTGTCGATGATAGCAGGCGTGATGAAGTAGCCATTGCGAGCATCGCCTACAGAGCCCTCCAAGGCCGTCTTCCACTTCTGTTTTTCAATCTCCGAATACAATTCCTTCACCTTGTCGAACCTGCCAATGTCAATTTGTATCGTGGTATGCGATGGGTCAACTCACTGCATCTTGTTTTGTATGGGTCCAACAACGACGCCGTCTTCAGTACCCGCGCCCGTCTTGATGTTGCTTCTTGTGAACTCCACCATCCTATCCCTGAACTTGTCATAAATACTCTCGTGCACGTAAATCCGTTTGGTCAACATGCAAATTTGACCGGAGTTCTTGAAGCTCAATGTGGCGATTTTTGGAAGGCACATTTCGATATCTACGTCTCCACAAACGATAGCGGCGTCGTTGCCACCTAGCTCCAAAGTGTAGCGCTTGAGTGTCTTTGCACACGATGCTGCTACGAGTTTCCCGGTTGCGATTGAGCCGGTGAACGCTATCTTGTCGATGCCCGGGTGCTCCGTGATCCATGGTCCAAGCATGTGATCACCAGACAAGACTTGGACGACTCCAGGCGGAAAGATGGACATGGCCAGCTCGCCCAGCTTTAGATTGCAATACGGTGTGTATGGTGAGGGTTTCATGATGAACGTATTGCCGGTAATCACAGCTGGGCCCAGCTTTCCAAGACCGAGCAAAATCGGCCAGTTCCAGGGGACAATGCCTGCACATACGCCAAGAGGGATGCGGGTGGAATAGACTGTCTTTTCATCGTCGTCCTTCAGTACCTCGTCCTTGATCTCCATGGTTGCAAACGCACGAAACCACTTCAGCGTGCACTCGACTTCTGTATGGGACAAGGACAAAGGCTTGCCTTGCTCCATCGTCAGTAGGCTTTCAATTTCATGGCGTGCTGCTTCGATGGCGTCTGCGTATTTGAGGAGAAGATTGGCGCGCTCAGAGAATGGGGTGGTGCTCCAGGACTTGAATGCTGTTCTTGCTGCTTTGACGGCAGCCTCAACGTCTTCTTCACGCGCAATAGGGACTTCGTAAAGGGCTTTGGCGGTTGCCGGGTTGATTGAGTGATGAGTCTTGGGCGTTGGAACAAAGTTGCCATTGATAATGTTGCCGGGATAACGGGTGATGTCGAGCTTGAGCGTCATGTTTGCGTCCGTGGCTCCGAGTGTGCTAGATATGTACGCAATTCCTCCTGGGGATCCTGAAATAGACAGCAAAGATCTGAAACGATCAAGCTACGATTATATATATGTATACAGCGGTACCTACCCGGGAGGCGGCGTTGCCAGTCCAGGACATGACCATCACCCGGGCCTCAACTTTGGTTGTCAATCGAATGCGGGGTCAGCCATCGGATAGGGTACGGTACCTAGCGACCATCGTACATTTCGGACTTGCCGTGGACCATGTGTCATACATCTTGGCAGATCCTCGACGTTTAAGAGTAGAGATCAAGTTCTTGCGGATGGGTGTGGAATGCGAGCTCGGGAAGAACACCGGTACCGTGAGGGTGTAGGTAGGTGGGAGTTAAGTTAGGTGCCCGTGCCTATGCACGTGAGCCAAGAGCTTGGACACGTCGTCGCCTCAATCTCGGCTCAACCTTGGGTTGTTTCTCCTTCGACTTCCGGCTTGTCGTGGACAGGTCGGCCGTTTGACGAAAGAACACCATCGCAAGCAATGCGCAAAAACAACAGTGGGAAGTCGTCTGGGTAGTCTGTGGACCAGCAATTGTCATACCCAACCTGATTCTTTTTCTTTCCACAGTGTGCTCTACCCCCTACCTACCGGTACCGGTACCCACACATCCTTTGGCATCATTCGACATCTGTATACGGTACCGTACACCTCGCCTCGTCAACAACAATCGCCTCGCTCTGTGCACTTGGCCAGGACAGGATATGGTTGGGTGTGTAGTATACCGGTACTACTATAGAAAACGCTTTGCTTGCTTGCTTCATTACCAACCACAGAACTCAGAGGGCTAGTGTGAAGCGTTGCTGAGGCACATCACGCCCCCGCCTTCCTGCGCCAAGTGCTATGAAACAGCAGACGAAACCCGCCCTGTACATCAGAATGCCTTGCTAACCCTGCTCTGCTGCGCGATCGCCCATCTCTCAGCCACTCTGTCCCTCTCTGTGTGTTTCAAATAAGCTTTCCTTTTAACATAAGCTCTCTGGAGCCGTGGGCCAGCCCTCAAACAAGCATTGGGAAGCAAAAGGTCGAACGCCAAGAAGTACTGTCAGTGTTCCTGAAACTGTTGCCTCCATACCGGTACCGGTGCCTGGGGAAATGGTACCGGTACGAGATGGAGCTATAAGATGGCTTTCCTTCATGCAACAACTGTAAATGGAACCAGATTACCTTCTCAAAATGCCGTTCATCAAGGGAGCGACAACATTAGGTTATACCTTCAGGTGAGGAATTCCATTCTTGTAATCGTCTCCACCAAGCTGGACGACTGACCAGGGGTAGAAACTTTGACCAGACCATCATCACCGTCAAGGTCGGCGGCAACGATTACCCAGAGTCTTTTAGTTGCCATCGCGAGCTGCTCAAACGATGCTCATCGTACTTTGCCCAATGCTTGGAACAGAGGAGTGAATCACCATACCAGCATTCAAACACCACACTCGAGCTAGATGATACCAGTCCCGATGTTTTCGATGCCTTCATGCTTTGGCTTTACACGGGCTTCATCCCACACCACCTCATCGAAGGCGGCAAAGAGATACATCCTCCCACACACGCCATCAGCCTTAGCAACGGCGACAGTACCACTTTGACAGAACACACCGAAGGTGACGATGTCGACACAGCCTCGTGGGGCATTGCTCTCGAGACCGACGACACTACCATAGATGCACAAGGCGGCAGAGACACAGCCACTAGCCCCATTCAACCAAGCGCTGAAAAAGTGCCTGGCGATAGCGAGAGCGAGAAGACCGCCATAACACCACCGGTCCGGAATCCAGCAGAGAAACCCGAGATACCCAAAGAAACTCTATGTCCTTGTTGCTCGAGGCCTTATAAATGGCGAGGTCTAGAGGGTTTCCTGGAGCGGCGATTCATATCCTTATATGTGTTCGCACATCGATATGCTATTCCTAAATTGCGCCGCGCAGTGATTCTTGCGTGGCAAAACAACGATGAGATTCTCCAGGCCATGCCTGATCACAGCAATGTGATCGCGGCGTACGAGAGTCTCCCTCCAGATGCGTCCCTCTGCAGGTACTTTCTCGATATGTACTCTGTATACTGGAACCCAGATCGCGATGATGAGCGTACCATTGCGTTACGAAGTCAGCTGCCACAAGCGTTTCTGTTCGAGTTAGTGACGATGCTCGCACGAGGAGAGAGACCAAAAATGGAGAAGGAATGGTGTGAATTTCATGAGCATGAGAGTGAGGAAGAGAGAAAGGTTTGTCAAGAAGAGTTGGGCAAGGACCCAGTGGCGAGCAAAGCGTTCAGGCGAATTAAAGATAGCAAAGGCTGGAAGGGTCTGGTGTTGAAGAAGGGCAAGCGATAATATAAGTTGTCGAGGAAACTTAGAGTAATATAAAGGCGTTAATGAAGTACAGGATGCAAGGGATACTGCAATATCTCAGCCTACCTAGCGGTCAAAGCCATACATGGATCCGCTGCTACTGTATAAAGGAAGACCGGGAAATATTGTGATCATGCTACCATAGATTTACTAAATATCTTGAACAGCAATCGAGTTTTTAAACAAACGACAAACTAAACTTGCGTGGGATGGGAACTAAGGAGACTGGCAGACTGATCTTGAATATATAGTAGATGACGTTGAGGTTTCAGAGCCTTAGGTAGAGCTGAAATAGTATTAGTAAAAATAGAACATGACATTACGCGCAATGCTCCGCCATTCGCGTCACGCGTGCAGGCAATGTCTTGCTGAGCCCGATTGTCACTATCTCAGTGAGTACAAGTACATTTGTGGGGCGGACGATAAGAACGGTAGGAGAGGCTAAAGAGTTGTATGGTCTGGGTGGGAGGTGACAAACAGGTCGAAAGACTGCAGTTCCGCTAAACACTCTGTGTAATCCAGATCGCTACCATATGGATATATACCACAAGTCTAGGGCGTGTATCTCTCAGCAAGCCAATGTAGCTAGGTATTGATAGCACCGCGGCAAGCCGAGATGCAGGGAAAGGCTCTAATACCGCCACAAACACAACCGTCTATCGTAAAAGCTTGTTGAGATGAATGTCCGCTCTCCCGCGCTGTTCAGCTCCGGCTGGCTATCACTTCCATAATTCATACTCTCGTGCTCCTCAAACCTGGCAAGTACTTCAAAGTTCCATTCCTTGTCCTCGTCCTCGCCACTCCTTACGAGCCTTATAATCCGCGCCCCGGCATGCATACAGCTAACCAACAGCAACAATGTCTCTGGGGGTGGCTCCGATCTCCATTTCTCCACCCCGTGATGCGCAGGGAGCTTTGGGTTCCGATCAAGCAGCTTCAAACGCCACACGCCGCCTCCTAGATTAGTGTCTGCCAGAACCTTTCGCTGACCACCTTTAGATGCGTGGAGAAGTCTGATGTGGTCATCGTAGCTACCAGTGACCATCAATGCACCCTCGTCGTCTAGATGGACAGGTAAAATGGCTGTTACGCCCGCATCATGAATCCTTTGGTCAGTCCATGGTACGCTGAGTTCTGTACCCTCTGTGAGTTCGGCAAAACGTAGTGTGCTGTCATCACCACCGGACAGAATTCCCGAGCCATCGGACAGAAAAGCCAATGTCCAGGCCTCAAGATCATGACGCGTGACCTCCATAGTGGATGGAGTGTCGTTGTCGTCCTCGGTGTCGATGATTCCTAGATGCACTTGGTTGTTTGACAGCGTCATGCCGATCATGTATGACTCTGGATGCCATGAGAAGGCGGTGATGAGAACGTCTTCAGGGAAATACTGGATAGTCTTGATGTGACTGATTTCCGGATTCCGCTTCCAAGACTTCAGCTCATAGATGGCAAAGGCGCCGGTGGAAGTGGCAACGCCAAAGTTGGAGCTGGGCACCTGGGTCAAGAAGTGTACGTCCAGAACTGCTGAGGGTGTGGGCAAGGATTGGATGATGTCGCTGTCTTGAAGTCAGTTTCATGGCTTGAACAGATGGCCATTTCCCTGGGCGTACACATTATCTCCCATGACACGTACAAGGACCAGACTGCCATTGCGCTGCTGGCTCTTGACGCTTTTCACATGACCATCGTGGGGGGCGGAGCCTGCAGATTCTGCTGCATCTGATTTTTCGAGATTGTATGTGCCGATGACGGCATACTGCGGGTTGAGGGGGAAGAACTCGATGCAGCTAGGTGGCAGGTCAAGTCGGAAGGAGATGAGTGACTTTATTGAAGTCATGTCGAAGCCTTGATGGACATGGTAAGGTGGTGGACAATTCTGATGACTCCATTTGGTTAGTGTATTCAATACCGGTACGTAACGTTAGTAATCACCCCAAAACCCAAACATGTGATTATCTCATTCATCAGAACGCTCTAACAAGCTTTTACCCCTGCTAGTGCAACGCTAAAAACTCCTAGGAACTCTAAAGGGATTAGCGTTGCGCTAAAAACTCCTTAACCAATCACGCTAGCCGCAGGGCAAAGCTTGCTAGAGCGTCTAAGGAATAATAGGATAGGTTTTAGTAATACTTAGATTTAGGTTATATAAAGAGATAGCATATAACTTAACCTAATATATCCTATTTACTATAACACGTTATAGTCTTGCCTCTATAAGTAAATTAATATTTAAGATATTCTCTATTAATTATATATATTATAGCTATACCTAGCTTATTTTCTTAGATATATAGCCCTCCTCTAAATTAATTATCTAGCCTACTCTTATCTATACTATTAGCCCTTAATATACTATCTTAGGGCTATCTTAGCTCTATTAAACTAGTAACAAATATTACTATAATATATAGTACTAAAGATAAGAATATCTTTAGTAGTAATATAGGCTAGGAGTCTATACTAACCCCTATAGGTAGCTATAAAGGTTGTGAATATTTAAATAAGCATACTAAATTAGAAGTAGTTATTTAAACACTTTAATAAGTTAGGTAGTTATTTAAAGAAATAGTAGAGGCGTAGGCTAGCCTTAAGGATTATAGTAGCTAAGTAGACGTACAACTATCCTATTAAAGATACTATAGGTAGAAAGATTGCTAGAGGGTGTTAGTAAGAGTACTAGAGACTCTTGCAGAGTAGGGTATTTGCTAGAGCACGTCTGTAGTTTATTACTATAGGACTAAACTTGCTAGGCTAGTAAACTTCCTGCTATTTAGTTAATTTATAATTAATATATTATTAGATTAGCTTAACGCAAAGCGTGTAACTCTTATTATCTAGTAATATACGCCTACTTAGTTTTATTTCCTCTAGGACTTACTTATAAATATCTACTAACACTATTCCTTATATAGTAGCTTAAATAAGAATAATTATATTAGTTACTATATATTTATAATTATAAGTATAATATACTTCTCTTAGAATAGGAAGACCTTAAATACTCTACTATCCTATCTTAACGCCTATCTCCTTAGATTAGGTGTACACTAGCAAGTAATTAAGACTTTAGCAGGCCTTAGGTTATACTATAGCTATTATTATATAAATAGTCTAATAGCGGGGATTACTAAATATACTATAGTACGTGCTAATAAGCATCTCTTATTAAATATTATAGAAGAAGAGGGTAATAGTATATTATCTTATATAGTAAGAGAACTTCTTAATTCTCCTATAAACTCCTATAAACTCCTATAGACTCCTATAAACTCCTATAAACTCCTATAAACTCCTATAAACTCCTATAAACTCCTATAGACTCCTATAGACTCCTATAAACTCCTATAAACTCCTATAAACTCCTATAAACTCCTATAAACTCCTATAGACTATTATAATATATTAATACTAATATTATTATAGAAGTAACTTAAAATATTATTATTATATACTTAGGCTATAATTGCTTATAATAATATTAATTTTATAGACTAGAAACGCAATAAAGAAGCTAGCTATACTGCAACGTTTTAATCCTTTATAAATGCGATATTATCTATCTATAAAGATCTACTAACTAGTAGTCTTACTTAGGATATATATAACCCTAGTATACTATTAAGAGTATAGGATATTATAACTAGGTATAGGATTATAGGTAGGGATAGGGTAGGGACAAGTATCTTAAGTATCCTTATAGCAGACGCTGTAAAGTAACTCTATCTACGCGCTGTTTAACACGTCTTTAAGAGTTTATCTAAATATCTAGAGTTCCTAGTATTAGAGTTATTACCTATATAGAAGATAAAGTTCTAGTAGTTTGTAGGTATTACTATAGATAAGGGTATAATAGAGGGCACGTATACTATCTATAATAATATTTTCTTATATTAACTTAGACTCTATATAAGTAGTAACCTAACTAATACTAATAATTTTACTAAATAGCTATTCCTTATCTATAGTGACTAGTTAATAGCTAAGCGTATTTATAGTATCTAATAGGAGCAGGCTAGAGTAAGTTAGCTATATAATTAAAGATATTAGCTATAGGGGGCGCCTGCTTAGTTCTATATCTAGATAAACTTGCTATACACTATTATCTAGACCTATTAGAAACCTACTTTATAGTAATATTCTAATATATATTATATATCTAGTAACACTACTTGCTAGGATTAAATATAAAATACTTAGGATAATATTAAATATTACTTAATAGAGCTAATAGTAGTATAGGGTTTTATATCTAGAGTTATAGCACTATTTTATATAGTAATAAGGCGTTAAGGACTTCTAGATTATCTTCTACTACTTAGGCTATCTTGCTAGGTGTTATATATAGAAGACTTAATCTAGTTATTATCTACTAAGTAGTTTATAGAGCTTATTAAAGACGTGTAAGTAAGCGCTTTTATATATACTACTTAGAGTAGTACTACTATAGATATAGACTTTTAGACTATAGTACGCCTACTCTAGGAAGTTAAAATATTCTTAATAGTGCGACACGTAGTAAAGTATAGGGATATTAGGTTACTTTATTAACTAGTAGATCTACTAATTATAATATTCTTTAGGGTATTATAAAATAACTATAGATAGGAGATATTATATTATTAGTAGCACCTATTATCTACTAACTTGCTAGCCCTATAGAGGGCCTTCCTATTATCTAGCCTTATTAATTAGAGTGGACAAGCTAGGTTATTTAAGCTAATTAACCTTGCGCTAGAGTACTTAAACTATAACTATAAGCTAGACCTTTATAATAATAAAAACTCTACCTATAATATTAGTATAGTATTCTAATAGGCTGCGCTTTATAACACTTAGCTTTAGGATATATAGGAATACTTTAAACATCTCTATAGCAAGGCTATATCCTTATTGCACACTACTACTTAGGCACTAGATAACATGTTTCTCCTTGCGTAGGTAATATATAGTAGTAGTTATAGTAATAGTAGGGATAAATCTAAGGTTAATAAGATAGATATATTTAATTTACTTAATATCTTTTAGGCAGGTATAGACGTGCTTAAGGAGAAGGTTGCGTAGTTTAATAGTTAGTATACTAGGCAGTTAACCTAAACTTTTATACCTCTTGTTACTAATAATTCTAATATTAACGCGCTAGAGTTTATAGATATAGCTACCTATATAGAGGTTATATATAGTAGTTATAATATTATTAATAATCCTACTATAGATATTAGTAGTATTTGCGGGGGTGTAGTAGATATATAGATGTAATTAGTGTAGTATAGCTAAAATAAAATTTTTATACCTTATTATCCTAGAATAGTATTAGCTACTAGTAGTATATTAACTTTTAGTTCCTGTAATAATTATATAGTTAGGGTTGCTATTAGGTCTAATTATAATATACTTAACCTATTAGAGCGCACCCTATTAAGATTATGTGTCTTAGAAAATAAGCCCGCTATCTCTACTGCCTTATTAACTCCTGTTGTCACTATCCTATACTATTGCCGCCCCCTTATTATTGCAACTATTAAGTAGTCCTATACTATTAATGCCCTATACTACTATTATCCTATACTACTATTATCCTATACTACTATTATCCTATACTACTATTATCCTACAAGCTTCTATAAACTCCTATAAACTCCTATAAACACCTATAAACTCCTATAAACTCCTATAGACTCCTATAAACTCCTATAAACTCCTATAAACTCCTATAAACTCCTATAAACTCCTATAAACTCCTAGGAACTCCTAGGAACTCCCTAGCTAGTTAAGTAACTAGGTTTATACTATTATTATATAATTATTACGTTAATAATTAAAGAGGTTTGTTTAAGATAGTCTTTACGTATTTTATTCTATTAAATCCTTACCTATCTACTAACTTTCTATACGCCTATAGATAAGCTAGCTATAGTACTAGTTTATAATATACCTATAATACTAGCCTACCCTAAATACCTAGCTTCTTTCCCTATATAGGTACTTAAACTAACTAGGAAAGGTTTAAAGCTAACACTATAAGAAATAACACGCCCTAGTACTACACCCTTATATAACTCTACTAGAAACCCTAGTTTAATAATAGCTATGCTTTAGGAAGTAGTTGCTATTTTCTAGAAGACTAGTTATTACTAGACCTAGTCTGCTTTATAGGTATAGCCCTTATTCTAAGGGAATACTTCTTTAAGTAAGAGTAGCACTAGGCGCAGGTTTAAGACGTATGCTTTATATACTTAAAAGTATTATTATAGTAGATCTAGCACTTCTAGTTATTATCCTAATAAGTCTAGTATTACTAATTACTAAAATACTACTTACCTAGCACTAACTCTATAATATAGCTATAATAGTCTGCAATAGCCTTATTCTTAGGCGTATATACCTAGTATAACTCCTCTAAGATATAATACTAAAGCCCCTCTCTAATATAACGCTAGTAGTTAGAGCGCTTATAACTAGTATATATCTAGGTAATCTAATCTAAGCGCGCACGCTATATAAGGTTATAGCCCTCTTTTAAGCTATTACTAACCTTTACATATAACCTACTAGGGCTACTAGGAATAAGGGGAGTAGTACTAGCTATAGGGCCACTATTACACGTTAGTATATTAGAACTTACTATATAATATAGTAATATATAGTGTAGGGGGATAGGAGGAAACCTAGTCTATATCCTTTACCTCCTCCTCCCTCTACCCTACCTCCTCCTCCCTCTACTCTATCTCCTCTATCCTCTCTATCTCCTCCTCCTATTTAACGCTGCCTTCCTACCCTAACCTACTCCTACACGCTATAGGCGAAGAACCGCTAAAAAGTAATAAAGGGGGTAAGGGAGTAGGGGGTAGGGGGGAGGATAGGACATAGAGGCCTACTAGTCCCTCCTCCTTATCTTTGTCTTGCCTAAAAAACTAGGGCTAAACCCCCCTATTATTATTATTATTATTATCTTTATCTATAGTAGTAGTAGGAGTAGTAGGGGTAGGGATAGGGGCAGTAGGGGTAGTAGTAGTAGTAGTAGGAGCGGTAGCGGCGGCAGCGTTGGCGGTAGTAGTAGTAGCAGTAGTAGTAGTAGTAGTAGTAGTAGTAGTAGTAGTAGTAGAGGGGGGGCTATACTAGTATTAGTATCTATCTTTCTTATATAACTTCTAATATTAAAGTATAATACTATACTTAACCTAGAATACTTAACCTAAACGCGTGGTGTAAGGGGGGAGGGTAGTAGTAGTAGTAATAACTATCCCCTTAGCTATAAGGAAGTTAGTATAGTAGGCGCAGCAGAACTACGCAAGGGAGAATATATTAGTAGTGTTAGTAGTATTAGTAGTGTTAGTAGTGCTAGTAGTGTTAGTAGTATTAGTAGTAAGTTAAAGTTAAGGCGTTAAGGTTATATTATATAGTATAACTAACTAAGTATATAGGTTTACTTTACTATTATAATTTATTATTATATCTTAATTATAATATATATAGACTATAGCATAGGTAGTATTATTATATAATAAGTCTAGTATATACTAACACGTAATATATATAGTATAAATAGTAAGATACTATCTATAAACCCTTCTTAAGTAGGTGCTACTACACCTATCTTAATAAGAGCCTACACTCTACCTATTACTAGGATTTAAACCTACCTAGCAAAGAATTATATAGGTAGTAGGGATAACCTTAAATCTCCTATACCTAGACTTATATTCTAATATACACAGGGGGCCCTCCCTTATAATGCTAGTCTATCCTAAACACCTAGCTCCTTTCCCTATATAGGTACTTAAGATAACTAGGGAAGGTTAGAAACTAATATTATAAAGGGATTTAGCTACCCTAGATATAGAAGCTATAGTATATATAGGTATTACACTTTATAATAGATACTATAATAGGCTAAAAGAGCTATAGGCGGTGGACGTGGAGGGGACTAAGGAGAGGGGGGGGGGGCGCAAGAACCTAATAATAAGGGGGGGCACTAGGATAGTTAGTATTATAGTTAACAAAGCTAATATAACATATAGTTATACTAGTAAAGGCGCCCTAAGTGTAACTTGCTCTACTCTAGTCTAGCTGCCTCCTAAAGGAGGGCGTCCTTATTATAGCGGATATTGCCGCGAAGAGTAGTAGTAGTAGGAGTAGTAGGTATAGTAGTAATAGTAGTAGTAGTAGTAGTTAGGTTTAAGATTTAGAGTAGGAGTAAGTAGTAAGGATAATAGTTTAGATAACTAAGATTATATTTCTTACCTTAGTAATAGCTAACTAACTAAATAGTAACTTACTATTACTATAATATAATAATCTATAATATATAATATATACTACTATATAACACTAACTACACTAAAAAACTCCTATAGACTCCTAGGCCTATTATAATAGCTTTACTATACTTCTAAAAAATTCCTAGAGACTCCTATAGACTCCTATAGACTCCTATAGACTCTTATATACTCCTGTAGACTTCTATAAACTCCTACTACTCTCCTAAACTAAAAGACTAATAATTGTACGCTATCTAGGGCTATAATTACTACTCTTAGAATAAGATAAGTAGACACTAATAATAATTCTCCTTACCCTTATCTATTAACGTTTGTATCCTCCCCTATAATAACTAAGGAGTGTAAGTAAGCGCCCCTTTTAACTATTTAAGTATTTATAGTGTCTAATTTAGTTAGCGCTTGCGTAGAGGAGTCTAACTATATAGGTGTTAGCTATATAATAGTGTATAGGTAGTGTAAGATAGGGGTAGATATACTAGTAATCCCTAATCTAAGACTAAAGTTATTACGCGCTAACGTAGAATAGATATAGGGGCGCGCTTAGATAGATTATAATTATATTTAGTAACTTATAAGGCTAGCGCGTTATCTATATCTATAGCTATATTACCCTAGCCTAATACACTAGAATCCTAGGATAATTACTACTCTTTTTACTAGTCTCGCTGTGCCTATATTATATTAGAATAGGATACAAATACTATAAGAGCCTCCTTAAGAATCTGCTTTAATATATCTACTAATATAACTCCTTCTATTTTATAAAAGTCCTACACTCTTAACTCTAGTACTATATTATATAGATAATTAAAGTCTATAACACTAATAATATTAGTGTTTATACTCTAATAATACTCTACTATATACTTATATATAAGCGCAAGTATTATAGCGTGGTCTATATATACTAAACCTATTATTAGAAATTAGGTCTTAGCTATACTAAAACAAGCCTGCGCTCTATAAGCTATAAAATAATAGAACAAAGCCTTAATAAACGCTCTATATAATCCTATCCTAGGAGAAACTAATAGCTTAGGACGCTTACGTAGGTAGGTAATATCTAGAAGTAGGTCTAGGTTACACACTAAATAACAATGTTCCTTTAGTATAATATACCTATTAGATGCTAGTAGTTTATACTCCCTAAGCTTAAATAAGAACTCCTTCTAATAATAAGAGCTATTTACTATACTTAGGATAGAGTAGTTAGTCTAGTTATAGGATTCTATTTCTAGTTTTATCTAGAACTTTATATATTAGCTACTACTATCTACCTTAGCGTCTTAGCTTAGTAGGACCTCTTGTAACACGTTGTTGTCTATAATAACTATGTTACCTAGCGTTATTAAAGACTGCGACTATAACTACAACTATAACTATATAGACTATATTAACGCCCTATTATATAGTAATTAGTTCTAAGCAGCCTACTTTAGAATTATAAAACCCTGCTAAGAACTCTTTATATCTTAACTAACGTTACTACCTATAGACTTATATCACCCCTTAGAGTTAAATAGCTAATATAGTAGTATAATAACTAATAGACTAGTATAGCTAATAGCTCTCCCCCCTTAACTAAGTTATTGCTATATATCCCCTAGACTTTTAGTTATTAGGATCTTCTATATAATAACTTACTCCACGTCTCTAAAATTAATCCTAAGGCCTAAAGTAGTTATAGCAAATATAATCCTAATATTAGAAGAGGACTTTAAAAACTCCTAGTAAGTAGTATCCTAGTTATATAAGGCTACCTAAGCAGTATACATACTAATAATATTAAGGACACTATACCTAGTAGTAGTTAGATAAGGGCTATACTAATTACTTAACTATAATAGTATATCTATAGCCTAAGCTGTAGCTAAGTAGATAGACGTAATCCTATTAATAAAGATAATTGTCTTAGGTATTTATTATAGCGTTGCCACTCCTTTATAGATAGCGTCTACTAATAGGAAATATAGGCTATCCTAAGACGTTAACTTTCCTTAAGGGATAGGTACTACTACTAGTAATATATCTAGTTAGTCTACTAACGTCTAAATAATAGTAGTTTAATATATAGTGTTACTAATAGATTAGAAACCTATTATTAGTAATACCTTCTACTCCTCTTTGTTATTAAGGGTAGTAGAGCACCTAAACTATATAATATCTAGATATAATATAGTCTATAGCTAGCTAAATAATATAAATACTAGGTAAAAGGTCTCCTATTATAATACTAGATAGCACTTATTAATAGTAATAAGACTAACCTACTCCTAGAATAAAGGATCCCTTAACACCTAATAGAAAGCTTAACTAGAAGCCTGTTCTAGTCCTATTAAAACATGCGTAAAGTTACTACGCTAGACCTTTAATAAAATATAACACTCTATAGAATAAGTTCTTATATTAACTAGGTAAGGTATAGCTCTAGGAAACACGCTAATATTAATAAGTTACTTATCTCTAAGCTTTAATAAAGGTATTAGCTATAGGGTAACCTTACGCGTTAAGATTAAATAGGCGTAGAAGATTAAGCTCTTACTAAAACTAGTATAGGTAATTAATAACACGTTACCCCTACTATATATTAACCTCTATAATATCTAGACTTATTAATCCTAAGGAAGGTATAGGCAAGATCTATTATATAATAGTATTGCCTATAGAGATATATAGATAACCTCCTCTTGCATGCTAATATTTATAGGTTAATAAGCAAAGTTAATAATATATAGTAGGTTAACTAGAGGTATACTAGGAATATTATTAATAAATTACTATAGTAAGTTATTATTATCCTAGCGAGTTTCTATCTAAGCTATAGCTACGCGGTTTATAGTAGTAATAGTAATCTTACTCTACTTTGTCCTTAGGTCTCCCTTCCTCCTACTTACTACTTTCCCCTTCTTCTAGCCTATAGTAGTAAGCAACTTAAACCTTAGTTAGCCTAGGAGTTTATAGGAGTTTATAGGAATTTATAGGAGTTTATAGGAGTTCCTAGGAGTTTATAGGAGTTTATAGGAGTTTATAGGAGTTCCTAGAAGTTTATAAGAGTTTATAGGAGTTTATTAATAGCCTAGTAATAGTAATATATCTAACTATAATAAGCTATAGTTAGATAAGGAGTTTGTAAGTAACCCTAAAGTTCTTATATCTTTTATAGGGCTAACTATTATAATACTAATTATAGTAGGTCTAGCTAGTATAATTATATCTAGTGCTAACTAATAATAACTAAATATCTACTACTATAACACGCTATTAGGCTTAAACTTCTAGAGGTGTATCTTAAAGCGTGTAGGAAATAGCTCTAATAGTTACTAGGCTTATAGAGGACGTGGTAGTAGCGTAGTAGGTAGGTTATTAATAGCTATAAAACTTTTAGACTTAGGACTTTAAATTATATATATAGGTGCTATAGTTTTCTATACCTACTTTACGTGTATTAGATAAAATTTATACTATTAGATTTAGAATCTTACCTACTTTAAAATAAAAACTTTTAGTAATAATAGTAGTACTATAGTTAATAATATTAATAAAAATATATAAAGAGTAAGGTTTATAAAATTAGAGTACTACTAAAATATATCCTATTTTTCCTTAGACGCTCTACTAATGCTTTACACATGATTATATAAGCAGGATCTTATTGGCTTAGGAGTTCTTAGTTTGACGCTAGCCTTTAGTGCGAAGCTAAGCGGAGCGTCGGATTTTGAGATAAACATGTGACAGTGACATAGCGATGGGAAGAACATGAGATGATTTGACGTGGTTCAAGATGGAACGAAAGGGGAAATTTCTCGTTGTAGAGTGAAGTGTCAAGAATTCTAATTGGAATTGTGTAAATTCCATTGTGCAGTGAATGTGGCGGGCCATGTGAGCGTCGTCGTCTTCGTCTTGGGGCTGAATTTCAGTTGGACAGGGATTAAGCCACGGCTGGCGTCATGATTGATTGTGTGCATGGCATGAGACCGCGAACGAGCACTTTTAGGTGTGCAAGCATGGCCGAAGGACGAAGGGCCTCGATGCATGTCGAAGCTGTTGCTTTGTAGTCATCAGCTATGGCTGGCAAACTGCTTGGGACGTATCGGTAGACTTGGATCTCTCTGGCTCTACTCTGCTTTGACACGTAGGAATTGTAACCATGTATACCGGTATCCCATGCACCATTGGGGCAGAGCACCTTGGTCAGTACCATACCGGTAACTTAGGTAGTGTAGTGCATCCACATCACATCCACTACTTGTACTTATCCTCGAGCCAGCAGCAACCTTTCGTGCGCCGAGAGCTCCACACCCTTTTCCTCTGGACCTCCCCTCCCAACAGCATCCGTCAGGCACCAAAGTAGGCTTCGATGTGAGGCAAAGGGCCGCCCCGTCTGCCAGTCTCCACCACCAAGCCCGACCATAGTCGTCGTTGCATTCGCATAAATCATCGCACGTCTGAGCCGCCCACCCTCGCCGGCCCCCTCTGCCCGCCTGAGATGATGCCTGGGCCAAACCATCCGTTCGCATCGCCCAACGCTATACCGCCCCGCACCAGCTCCACCGGCATCCTCAACGCGAACACGATCCAGCACCGCACCAGTGTCCTCCGCCCACTGAGCGAGATTGACTGGCTGGGTCAGAGCAAGAAAAGCAAGACGAGCCACTCGGCAGACCCGTTGAATGCGCCCTTGCACGAGCCACCAGAGCCATCGACACACAGTCGCTCGCAGACAATGTCATCTGGCCTGGAGATGGACAACCAAGTACTCATGGACAAGTCCAGCGAGAAGACGTCCTCGCAAGGCAACAGTCTGCTGGAACCAAGCACGTCATACCCAACACCCCTCTCCCCGCCCGCAGATCACATCAAAGACGTAGGCGAGGACCTAATCTATGGCAACGGCGTTGCATGGACGCAGGAGAAGGAGCGCATCCTGCTTGGCCCGTACGACTATCTCTACGGACACCCAGGCAAGGACATACGCAGCCAATGCATCGCAGCCTTCAACCTATGGCTGCATGTCCCTGCAGAGCGGTTGGAAATCATCACACGCGTCGTGGGCATGCTACATACCGCCAGCTTGCTGTACGTCATCTTCTCTTCCCGCCTCGCAACCCCACTCACAATTACACATTCACATCGGGCGAGGGCGGTAACCTACTTTCCGCCTTGAGGACCGCCGAGCTGACCACTGGTATACAGCGTCGACGATGTCGAAGACTCATCACTATTGCGCCGCGGAATACCAGTCGCGCACTCCATCTTTGGAATCCCGCAGACCATCAACTCGGCAAACTACGTCTACTTCAAGGCATTGCAACATTTGCTGCTCATGCAGAATCCCAAGCTGGTTGACATCTTCACCGAGGAGCTCTTGAATCTTCACCGTGGGCAGGGCATGGATCTATACTGGCGGGATAGCTTGACCTGTCCCAGCGAAGCCGACTATCTCGAGATGGTGGGGAACAAGACCGGGGGACTCTTCAGGTTGGCAATCAAGCTGATGCAGGCTGAGAGTGCAGTGGATGTGTGCGTATTCGTTACTTCCCTTGCATCATCTATCCTCGATGCGAAGGTCGAGGCGCCTACTGACCTCCATCAGCGACTGCACACCCCTTGTATCTACCATAGGCCTCCTTTTCCAGATCCTCGATGACCACCTCAATCTCTCACCAACATCCGGCTACACCAACCTCAAAGGCCTCTGTGAAGACCTCACCGAAGGGAAATTCTCCTTCCCTGTCATCCACGCCATCCGCGCCGACCCTTCCAACCAAGTCCTAACCAGCATACTGAAGCAAAAGACGACTGATGAAGAAGTCAAGCGTTACGCGCTGAAATACATGGAAAGTAAGGGCAGTTTCGATTACAGCAAACGCGTGCTCGAGGAACTGCGAGCCAAGGTAGAAGAGCACGTGAGAGTTGTGGAAGAAAGGCTGGGAGAACCGGGCAGAGAGGGAGCCGAGGCGCTGAGAGTCCTGCTGGGGAGACTTGTGCTGCGGTGATATCTACCCTTTGGAAACGAGTTCCCTTCAAGGCGTGGAAGCCCTTCGCGTCGCATGCTGAGATTGGACTGTGTATATTCACTTTCTCGATATGGACCAGGCCCCTCAAGATGGGCATAGACAGATATTGCATTGTAATAGACAGGGTGGGTAGCTATGGCAGGCCGCAGCTCCGACTGGGAGCTTGCAGCTTCACACCCCAGAGCATAGTAGGCATCCGACTGAATCCACGTCGTAATGCACACACTTCAAAATACAGAAGGCCGAAACGGGGTCCTAGCCCACAAATATGCTTGCGATGAGTGGGAACCTTGGAAAGACATGTGGCCTCTTGTGAGCAGTCGGGAAGAATGGGGATGGGGGATAGGAGATGGGAGATGGCGAGATGATAGATGGGCCATCCAAAGCTGGCTCAGGGATGGAGCTACCGCAGCTTGGCGCGCACGGACGAACATTTTCCCCCAGCGACACGTTGCGAGAACGAGAGCAATATCCCTTCACCCCCCCTCTTCTTTCTTCCATCTCGCGGCCTTGCCCACAACCAATCTTCTCCTTCACTTTTCTTCCTTCTTCTTCTTCTTCTTCGTCCCCGTGGACCCTAGATCGCAGCTATGAGCGGCCGTAAGTCAGATTCCCTACACAATTGCAATGCTCCTTGCACGCTGTAACGGCTCCCTTCAGGCGCGCAACTCGAAGTCGCATGCCCACATGGCACCGCGAAGTCGCGCCGACAGCAGATGTTCTTGTTGCTGACAGCGGCTGGCAGTACGGTTCCTCGACTTGGTCAAACCCTTTGTACCTCTGGTACCCGAAATTCAACTGCCCGAGAGCAAGGTCCCCTTCAACAACCGCCTGGTATGGACGGGCCTCACCCTCTTGGTTTTCTTGGTCATGAGCCAAATGCCCCTGTACGGCATTGTGTCGTCTGATACCTCGGATCCGCTATACTGGCTGCGTATGATGATGGCGAGTAATAGAGGTACTCTGATGGAGCTGGGTATCACGCCCATCATCACCTCCGGCATGGTTTTCCAGCTCCTCGCTGGAACCCACCTGATTGACGTCAACCTCGACCTGAAGTCCGACCGCGAGCTTTACCAGACCGCCCAGAAGCTTCTTGCCATTCTCCTGTCCTTTGGCCAGGCTGTTGTCTATGTTATCTCTGGCCTCTACGGACAGCCTTCTGATCTCGGTGCCGGTATCTGCGTTCTCCTCGTCATTCAGCTCATGATCGCCGGTCTCATAGTCATTCTCCTCGATGAGCTTCTCCAGAAGGGCTATGGTCTCGGCAGTGGTATTTCGCTGTTCATTGCCACCAACATTTGCGAGTCCATCATGTGGAAGGCTTTCTCCCCCACCACCATCAACACTGGTCGTGGCCCCGAATTCGAAGGTGCCATCATCGCCCTTGTTCACCTTCTGTTCACCTGGCCCAACAAGACGGTTGCGCTCAAGGAGGCTTTCTACCGCCAGAACCTGCCCAACGTCATGAACCTGATTTCAACTGTCATCGTCTTCGGCGCTGTCATCTACCTCCAGGGCTTCCGTGTCGAGATTCCCGTCAAGTCTGCCCGCCAGCGTGGTGTCCGCGGCTCGTACCCCGTCCGTCTATTCTACACATCCAACATGCCCATCATGCTGCAGTCGGCTCTGTCCTCCAACGTCTTCCTCATCAGCCAGATGCTGTACAGCCGCTTCTCCGACAACCTCCTCGTCAAGCTTATCGGTGTCTGGGAACCCAAGGAGGGTTCTGCCCAACTGTTTGCTACCTCTGGTATCGCTTATTACATGCATGTCCCATTATCATCCTCGATTTTTGACTCGACATATTGACATTTCCCAGGTCTCCCCCTCTGAGCATCACCGAAGCGCTCTCCGACCCCCTCAAGACCGCAATCTTCATCGTCTACATGCTCGTCGCCTGTGCAGTCTTCTCCAAGACCTGGATCGAGGTCTCTGGCTCCTCCCCCCGCGATGTAGCCAAGCAGCTCAAAGAGCAAGGTCTCGTCATGGCCGGTCACCGTGAAGAATCCATGTACAAAGAGCTCAAGCGCGTTATCCCCACCGCCGCCGCCTTTGGTGGTGCCTGCATTGGTGCGCTCTCCGTTGGTAGCGATCTCCTTGGTGCGCTTGGTAGTGGTACTGGTATCCTTTTGGCTGTCACAATCATCTACGGATACTTTGAGATTGCGGCCAAGGAGGGCGACATGGCTGGATTGAAGGGTATGGTCATGGGATAAATTGACCCCTAATGACTATACCAAGTATGGTTTGGTGTAATGTATATTGCACATTGCGCTTTGTAAAACCGTAAAGTTGGTTTTTTTAGGGAAGGTCTTGATGTTATGGATATATGGGGCTGGCGTGCTCCAAAAGCAAGTAACTACTGTATATTACGAGAAACAATTGCAATGAAGTAGCAAAAGCATTTGATGGCATCGTCGTTCTGGTATTTTTGCGCATGGTCTGGATTGCTATATATACAGATTGATGTGACTGTCATGAATACTCAAGTGATAGTTGTACTATATTGTTCCCTGTGCCTGAATGGTTCAGTGCTTGCGGTCTCTGCAATGGCCTTGTAGGCCGTCATGGGACTTTTTTTTCATGGACAAGAGAAAGTAAATTTGCTAGCTGGCTGTTTCTTCACGTGACGATTCTATCGGTATGGCCCTTGATACATTCCTGTTTAGGCAAGCTGTCAAATGTTAAGAGTGTTGTGCGATGTATAGATATATGTGACTGCCATACCCAAGGCGAGCAGATAATGATATTACACCGAGTGCGAGCATTTTGAAAATTTCGAGACAAAGACGCGAAAAGATATGAATGGCCATCACGTTAGGTAGTACTGGTAGTCTCTGTGCCATTTTAGTTGTTCTTACATGTGCATGCCAGTTCACGGATGACATGCTTATAGGCTTAGCTGGGCTTTAGCAGTAGTATTGAGTTTTAGAGTACAGTGGGTCCAGCGTGCTTGTCAGACTTGCTTTAGTAGTGGAATAAAGCCGCTGTTTTTGGTTTTCACAACTGTATATATGTCCAAACATACTTTTTTTTGGCTTCCGCAGGAAGCATTACAGCTCCTAGGATAGTCCCCAAAAAATTTAGAGCGTAGCCTCTGATTAGCTGAGATAAAACCTCCTCTAATTAACATGACACAAGCTGAACATTTTAACGTAAGCAGATTATGTGATAACTACTTACATGCTACAACACGTGACCTAACTACAGTGCACGTGCTACTCTACCTGCACCTCCTCTGCCATGCTATCCTAACCGCTCCTTAGCCACCCACCCTGTCGCATTATCCCTTAACCTACTTAATTAGACTATAGAATGCTATTTGCGGAAGCACCCTTAGTCGTATGCGATGCTTCTTACGTTTGACAGGATATCGTTAGAAACGTATAGTGGGCTTAGGTGAGGAGGTGTTATTTTACTAATAGCATTTAGATACGTTGATGATCGTGTAGTTAGGTGTGGCTTGAATATGCTAAGGAATTTTGAAGCCTACCTGTACCTACGGGAGAGTCTCTAGCTCAGCATTTTTTCACCGCGATCTTATTCAAAAGTTTTTATAGAAAAATGTCACTCGAGTGATTGATTTCAAGGATACCTATAATCTTAGTTTCTGCCTAGTTTCGACAAGGATGTGCCTTTACAAATACTGCATTTTGTTACACTGCATTTGCATCGCATCCCTTTGAAGAAGACCATGGTTGAATAATCGCAAAGCCAGTAGCTGTAGGTACCGGTATCGCGTTCCAGATTACCCTGTGATTTCCAAAGAGCAGATCCCTGAACCCGCACAAAGACGTCCATGCACGACAACAGAGTATGGATTGTTCCAGCACCGTTTCCAGCACTTCTACATTATCTTGCAGTAGACAAAATCAACACAATTAAAGTCTCTTACCGCATCGTGCCTCAATATCGAAATGTTTCACCAAAGCACGCAAACTACCCGTCCTAGGTATCTCCTCGGCTCATCGTCCAGCAGATCACGTGATACCGCGAGACGGACTTTAGCCGTTTAACCAGTGGCAGAGGTATGTGAAAATGCATTTCTATAGCGTGTGCAGAGGCTTGATGTGTTCACACGGTGGCTTTGTACAAGTGATGTATACCGGTAGCGAACAGTCTTTCGCTCGGGCAGCGAAGAGTCTCGACTCATGGATGTCCCGGTACCGGTATCCATTAACATGCTCAGACTGCAGCCAGAATAATCCGTGGGTAGGTATCGCTACTCAATATCGTGATTGTGGCTATTAGCGAGATGCATACTTTGTGAAGCTAGATTGAGTAAAGATCTAGCACTTCTAATTGGGACTCTTGGGTTCGATCATCAATAAGTGATACATGGTGTATAAGGCTGATACTGTTCGGGTGCGGTCATCAGTCACAAAGGAGCGAGGGCAATGTGATATTGCATGTACTTCAGCGGACAAATCCTTACCTAGTGGGTGCTTATTGGGCTTACTATAATTTCGTTGGCTTGTGTGAGAAGAACGCGAGGAGATCATACGAGGAGTTAGCCGTGCGTAGCTGGCTTCTGTAGGATATGCAATGCGATCAGTGAGACCTCGTTGCTGAAATGCACCGTATTGAAGCATTCCCTTTTATAAGAGACAGTCCGTTATGTTTCCGGGCGTCTGGCTCAGATAGCCGGCAGGATCGTGCATGGTAGGATGAACAAGCGATGTCGAAGGAATCAGTGCATTGCGGGCCAATGCTAGGTACCGGTACCTATGGTACCTAACTAACCTCATCGGGTCCGGAGTTCAAGGGAACCCACAGAATGCAAGGCTGATCATGCTTGCGGCTCTACTAGGACGACGTTCGTTTGGACAGGACTCATCAGTGAATTCAATGTCTCCTAGCCAAGCATCTCTATATAATCAATAGCTGTTTAAGAAGCTGCAAGCAATCTGGAGATTTGTCGAGAGGTGTTTTTTAAACTGCCCTCCGGCCACAGCAGCCGCCTGGTTCAGCCTCCACGCAAGGCCATTCTATGAAGCTGATTGGATAGCCAACGTATGCATCCCGTGCCAAATTCGTGCAGGTAACCTTGGAATAATCAACTTTTCGTACTGTGGAGGCTCAAGGGCAACAATCTTACAGACTCCGTGAAACATGATCCAGGAAAGAAACCTGGGAGAGGGAGCATGTTGGCTTCCCGCGCTGTACTTGAAGGTAAGCCTTCGCCTGTTCAATCATTCTCCCAAATTTCAAATGAAGACGATCAGACTGTACACGCAGTCATCCCGGCATGACAACAGTGCGCCACATGACCCCTATAATTTGCGTTGAAGGAACGTTACCCATCTTCCCAGGTTGGTGCTGATTTGCTTCGGGGACACACTTGATATGAGTTGACTGTTATAGACAGCATTACGTGCCGAGGCTAACATTGTCATCAACCTTGGAAGTCTGCCTACTTTAATCAAAAGATCAAAATTGGGGAACAGTAGCCCTGGTATTCCACCAACCAACGTGCGTCTCACGACATGGGCCCCTCATGCAGTGTTCGGCGTTATTCGATGCTCGCCTACGAAGAGACTGTGGGGAAGGGCCCGATATCTTCATGGCCTCGGTCACTGACAGATGAGCTTGAAGAGTAAGGGACTAGTGCCTGGTTAATCTATTCAACCGTAGCTCAGAGCTTACTCTTCGCGTGTGCAAAACCTTCAACAAAGGTCCAGGGATACATTATGGCGTACTTTTGTCGCAAGAAACACCAGTAACGATGGTGTTCTGCCAGCTTGGCGAGAAATACCAACAACCGTTCTGACGGATCTCGAGGTACCATACTATACTTGTGTTTATCCTGTATACTATGCATGTCGCACCTGTCAATGTGCAAGGCCTCCACGGCACAAGTGATAGGGAGCCCAAGGAGTCTCATTGCTTCAGAATGCCGAGCCCGGCTTGACTATGACAACGGCCGATCCATCATGTCAAGGCGCTTCTCCCCGCGATCGCCTTTTGGACGGTTCGAATATTTTGCCGTTCCCTCTACCCCATACGGGGTTTCGCCCGCGCAAAATGCCAGGTGAAGCTATGCACATACTCATTTATCCGGTCCGTTAGACCGCTGCTCTGGAACGAGAAATCATTATGGACATGGATCACACGACCTGCATAGCAGATACATATATATGAAGCAGCACATGGCAATCCATTGAGGCCAAGCTGCAATCAGCCTGCAGGACGACATTTCAAGTCCTCTACAGTTGCGGACATAGGGTTGGTTGTGTTTTCCGAAACAGACCTACATCATCAACTCCCTTCCTTGAATCTACGAAGGTCGACAGCACTCAAGGGCAGGACAAGATGGGTCTCTATCAGAAGTTTACGCCAAAAATTGGTGCCATTGCGAAGAGCAAGGCGGATGTGGAGGCTGCTCAAGCTGAGGCACCTCATCTGGCACGTGTAGATTGGAAAACGGATCCCGGTTTACGAAAGCTGTACTTTTGGGCATTCATCATTTGTATCGCCTCTGCGACTACAGGTTACGATGGGTGAGTAGTCATTTGACCGAATGGCAGGTAGTCATAAATGCTGAAAGACAACAGTTCCATGTTGAACAACCTCCGAATCCTCGACAGGTGGACCAACTACTTCAATGACCCCAAGGAGTCTACCCTCGGGCTCTTGACTGCGCTCTACTCCATCGGTTCCATCGCCTCGCTTCCCGTCACTCCCTTCATTGCTGACCACTTTGGCCGTCGGTCTTGCATAGCTTTGGGATGCATTATCATGATCGTGGGCGCTTCCATCCAGGCTGCCGCTAAGAACCTCGACTACTTCATGGGTGGCCGTTTCTTGCTGGGTTTCGGGAATTCGCTAGCCCAGCTTTCCTCGCCGCTTTTGCTCACTGAACTATGTCATCCCCAGCACCGTGCTCGTGTTACCGCCGTCTACAACTGCTTGTGGAACGTAGGTGCTATTGTCTGCACGTGGTTGACATTTGGCACCAAGCGCATCGAAAACGACTGGTGCTGGCGTATTCCTGCACTCACACAGGCTGCGCCTTCCGTCGTGCAACTTGCCTTCATCTGGTTTATCCCGGAGTCTCCGCGTTGGTTGATCTCCAAGGAGCGGAATGAGGAAGCTCTCAACATACTCGCCAAGTACCACGCCAATGGCGATGCCAACAACGCCACAGTACAGTTCGAATACGCCGAGATCAAGGAGACTCTTCGCCTCGAGTTCCAGTATCAGAAAACATCTTCTTACTTTGATTTCTTCAAGACCAAGGGCAACAGATACAGACTCATGCTTCTTGCATCTCTCGGTCTCTTCTCGCAATGGTCGGGAAACGGCTTGGTGTCCTACTACGCAACGGACGTCTATAAAAGCATTGGTGTTACCGATGATGATACCCAGCTCGGTCTCAACGGTGGCCTCACCATCCTTTCGCTAATAGTCTCCGTTTCCTGCGCTCTACTTGTCGATCGTGTCGGTCGTCGCCCACTTTTCATGACTGCCACAGCCTCCATGTGCGTCACCTTCGTTGTCTGGACAATCGCATCATCACAGCAAGAAGCCAAGAAGAGCAAGTCCGCTGGCCAGACTGTGATTGCTATGATCTGGATTTTCTCTGTGGCATATGCGTTGGCCTGGTCTGGCCTCCTAGTCGCCTACACCGTTGAAATCCTGCCTTTCAAGATTCGTGCCAAGGGTCTTATGATCATGAACTTCTTCATTCAAGTTGCTCTGACCATCAACCAATACGTCAACCCGTACGGTTTCGAGTATCTTCATCCAACCTGGAAATTCTACACCATCTACGCTGTAAGTCTACCCACCTGTTATTTTTTGTCATTGAAAAACACGCTGCTAATAATTCCCAGTGTTGGATCTTCCTTGAACTCGTCTTCGTCACCGTGTTCTACGTCGAGACTCGTGGACCTACTCTCGAGGAGGTTGCCAAGATATTCGATGGTGATGAAGCTGAGGTTGCCCATGTGGATCTGGAGAAGGTTGAGGCCACTGTCATGACCTCCGGATACGAGAAAGACGAGAACGTTCGCGTTGAGCAAGTTCGCGGTCAGTCTTAGATGAGTCAGTTGTCAAGTATGTGCCGTGTAATTCCTGAACTGGGCCGATCTCTAGTTCTTTATCGTGCAAGTTATCAGCATACGCACGTTGCTCTGTCAATGTTCTCAAGAATATTAGAAGCGAAATCGCATCCTCCTTTTCGGATCTTCATGTGTGTCGTTCTACCGGGGCGTGGGCGAGGACTTTATCATCTTGATTTTGCCGCTAACGGACCATGAACGATACGATATATTGGACCAAGTTACATTCGCAAACTAAAACACAATTCTTGCGGCACATCCCATATTGAGACCTATTGGCTCCGGCCATCTTTTCTCAGGACCAACCAACTCACAGCACCATAGTCAGAGACTCAGTCCCGACCGCCTTATTCGATACCAACAGTACCCTTCTACCAAGTTTCTTTGATCAAATCCGCAGCCTTTTCCCCAACTGCATACATCGTACTCTGCAGGTGCTGACTCGGCACCAAGGGAATAATACTCGCATCGACAACCCTCAAACCCCTAACCCCATAAACTCTAAGCTTCTTGTCCACACACCCGCCGAACTCCTCCCCCATCATTGCACACGTACCGCTCGGATGGGCGAGCGTGGGCATCACACTCCCTGCGGCCACCAGGGCATCAATAATGCCGTCATCGGTTGTAAATTGCGCCCCCGGTAACGTCTCTATAGGGGAGAACTTAGCCAGGGAGGCGGTTTTGCGCGTGAGGCGAATATATCGGACGGAAGCTGCAAGAACAGCCTTGTCGATGGGATTGCTGAGAGCATTGTAGAAGATGTTTGGGGGACCTCTGGGGTTCAGAGGGTCTAATGTTACACTGCCCCTACTCAGCGGTTTCTCGTGCGCAATGAGGACAGAGTCACCGGCCGCAGAGATGGGAGATTCCATGATTGCAGAGAGGTTGCTTGTGTAGAGACCTGCGAGGACTTTGCGTTGTGCTGCGATGCCAGCTTGGAGCTTGGAGCTGTTATTATAGATGGGTGGGAGGTGAGCGCTGGGGTCTTGGCTGAGCATGGCTAGGGTAAGGTTTAGGTAGTTGGTTGGGTCGACTTGGGAAAAAGGTATCATTGCTAGACTATTTCCGCGGGCATTCGTCAACGGACCTGTTTTAGTGGTGCGGTATTGTTCCCATGCTGAGGCGTTGAATGTCGCGTTCGTTATCAATGAGTGCGGATTAGGGTTGCTGACGTTTGAAACGTTGAAAGCCATCAACATGAATGGATGATCTTGAAAGTTTGCTCCTACCCCGTCGAGTTCATATTTTACAGCAATGCCCGCGGATTTGAGGACAGAGCGCGGGCCTACGCCGCTCAATTGGAGGAGTTTGGGCGTGTTGATTGCGCCGGCGGCGAGAATTACTTCGCGCGATGCATAGACTGTACTTATTGCGCTTGTCTTCCTAGAGGTGATTCTAACGCCTGTAGCCGTCAAATCTATGTTCTTTTCGAAAACAAGCTCTATCGCCTCAGACTCCAAAAGGACGTGGAGGTTCTCGCGCTCGCTGATGGGCTCATAGTACGAATTTCGCGCATGTGATCTTTCACCCGTTCTAGGATCCATAGAGTTGGGATACCATGATGTACCATATGCATCACCAGAGTTGCCATCAACAGACTTATGAGCACCCAGTTCTTCATAGGCCCTAAAGTATGCTGTAATGTCCGGGTAATGAAAATCTGAGATACCAATCTTCAAAGGTCCATTGGCGTATCTATCGGGCAAGTGGTCAGCATTTACGTAGCATCCATCATAACGAACTTACGCATCTACACTCCAAGTGATCCCAAATGCCTCAGCAGTCGCATTAGGCGGTGCGATAAACTCTGTGCTCTTTTTTAGGTAGGGAAACAGATCATTCCATCCCCACCCGTCATTTCCTAGTTGCTTCCAGGCGTCGTAATCGATCTTTGCTGCACGATCATACACCATACCGTTGATAACCGATCCACCACCCAGCACCTGAGCCACGTACACCTCCCATGTCTTGTTTCCAAGTAACGGCTCCGGCTCAGAAATATAATTTGCCCATAGCAAAGAGCTATTGGGAGGGTAATTTGCAGCGTATGGTAAGCGAACATTGGGATTATCATATGCGCCACCGGCTTCGATGACCAATACAGAGACTGTCGGGTTAGCATTGCGAATGTGAGGGTTACTAATCGCAGATCGAACTGGCTATTTGACGGATGTATCATTCTCACTAGATCAAAATCTCCCTTCAAGCTCGTAGCATGTAGTAAGGCTGAGAAGAGAGCTTACTGTTCTTGTCTTCTGTCAGGCGATGGGCAACGACGAGTCCCGTGACCCCGCCACCGACGATTAGATAATCATACGTGTTGGTCTCATTGCCTGGTCTCGTTTGCACTGCATCAATGGAAAAGGTGAGACAAATGACGATGAGGATGAGAAGGGCTATTCGATTGCAGAGAAACATTAGGACGATGTCACTTGCACGTAGCGTTATGACAGAGAATGAGAGAATCTATAGGATACGACTGAGCCAAAGAGGGTACCGTGGACCGCTTAAGTACGTTAGCCATCATCTCGAGGTGGCTCCTTGTTGCATGCACGAATCGACATGGGAATTACAAGGAAACTGCAGCATGCATAGAGACCTGGGGCGTTGTCGGTGATGGGATGGGACGGGTATGAGGTAGAAATAGCATGTGTAGTAGTACAAGTAATCCGGAATCTGCGGGTGCAGCAAGACAGCACGGTGTAGAGTAGCTCATGTAGTGATTTCTTGGCCGGAAAATTGCCTAAAGACGGATGACGCCTTCGTATTTTGTGTTTGTATTGACAGGTGCATGATTCCTGATATTGATCGATATTGAGAAAAGAGATAGGATTTCAAAGTAATGTGTGCCGGCGAGTAGAGTTGACTCTAGAGCGTGGAGGAGAGAGGAGGAGAGGAGAGGAGATAGTAGAGTAGGACAGGAAGACGTGATTTCTTTCCAAGGATAACAAGTTGAATAACCGCAGGATGCTCATCATCACATGCAGTGGAGGGTGATGTCATGCTATGCCCGGAGTGGACTAACCAAAGGGTCTGGACTGGACCCTGGCGCGGGAGCCATCTGATCGACAAAGATGGCTAGCCTCAGTACAGCCTAGGGGCAGATGGCCAGCATGAACCATGATGGATTTCATGGAACACGGGTGAAACGCCGCAAGCGCCAACATTTTGCAGCTCGCATTCCTACCTCAGGTACTACTACTATACTACTACTACTACTACTACTACTACTACTACTACTACTACTACTACTACTACTACCGTTTTTGTGTTTACAGTGTATACACTGCTACTCCCCCAAACACGCAGCCACGCAGACTTCACCCATAATGACAGCAGCAGTGGAGCTGCCGCCCCCTGCCCCGTCGATAGAGACGAGCAGCCTGAGCTGTCCTGCATGCGGGACAGCAGCCATGGAGCTGGACAGAGCGAGCCTCGACAGCGCGCGACAGCGGATAAATCAGCTCGAAGAGCAGGCCGAGATGCTCAAGGCAAAACTCGCCGCTGCAGGTCAGTCACTCAACGTCCACCCAACTCTCTCTCTCTCTCTCTCTCTCTCTTACGTACATACACATCCCTGTCCGCGCGACAAGCTTTCCAACACCAAGGAAATCAACGCCGCTCTGACCCCCGCCCAGTGGATAAATGCACCGACTACGAAGACCAACTCCAGCGCCTCCAAACCTCCTCCCAACTGCCGGTCCAGCCCCTGCGCTCTCAGACTCTCGACTCGTACCAAACAGTCCGTCTCCCGTCCGAGGAAGCAGCGCGACCCAGCACCGCAAGCTCGGCCAAAGCCGCCAGCCGCTTCTCCTTTTTCGCCGGCGTAGGCCGTCGCGCGAGTCCTGCCAATGTTGCCTCTCTGCCTCCTCCACCCGCTTTGCCCTCCACCACAAGCACAACACCGCCCGACCTAACCCTCCTTAACGAACTCGAGCGCGAACGCAGCCTCCGCGCCAAAGCAGAGGAGCGCGCACAAAAGATCGACATTGAGATTGAAGAACTGAGTGTACAGTTGTTCAGTCAGGCGAACGAGATGGTGGCTGAAGAGCGCCGTGCACGCGCAAAGCTCGAGGAGAGGGTGGAGACGCTGGAACGGAGGGATAGAGAGAAGATGGCGCGCTTGGACAGGCTGGAGAAGGCCGTGGAGAGGGTGGAGAGGGTGAAGAAAATATTGGGCTCCGAGGGTGCCATGTTCATACCTGCGGCGAGGACCTAGGCAATCTGATGGCTGGCCTGGGTGTTGTCGCTGGAAGTGGAAGAAGGAGGGGTGCATGGTTGAGGTCTTGACTTGCATTTTGGTGTTCTATACCCTTGTATCGTATGTACCTCCACTGGAGATTCGCGCAGCATTGTTTTGGCGTTCTTGGGCCAATCTGGGCATTGTGGCATGTATCTCTCGGACACAGATACTCGCCGGGCCGAGGCCTACAATCTTGTTGATCAGGTGTGCAGAAACGCAAATCATGAATTCAATAACGGTGAATATACCATGTGCCACAGTGCAGCACATTGCACAAGCGACTGAATCACTGCATGTCTCTTCTCTACTCTCAACTCAACTCTTGCCTCCCCACTCCCTCCACCACTCATACAGCGCAATACCCCCCGCAGTTTGCACATTGAGACTTCTTGTCACACCCACTGTCTTAATCTCTACACAGCGATCGATAACCGTCAAAACCTCTGGCGTAATGCCGCCTTTTTCGCTTCCCAACACCACCACACACTTCTTCGGCAATGTACCTATACTCTTCCCCCAGCGTGTGGAAGCCGCTCCTCCATGTGCATCCACATCCTCGCCTTCTCCCAGAATCCCACTACGGTCCGTTTGTTCAACACCCACGACAACATACCCTTTGCGTTTCGTTTCAATGAGGAATTGCGGAACATCTGAAATTTTCAATGCATGAATGGGAAAATGCTTTTCAGACGTGACACTTGTTGCCTTGAAGTCTTTGTGTGCTGTTTTCTTGAGGTCGTCGATGTATAAAGCTTCTAAGCCGAAGGACTCGGAGATTCGAGAGAGACCGCCGAGATTGGTAGGGTTGTCGATTAGAGATGCGACCAGGATGACCGAAGCTGGTCGCCGATACTTGGTGAAAGGGGAGTCTGGAGGTGGGTAAAGCGAGCCGAAGTCGAAGGCCTTGGTTTGCAGGAAGCTTGGAGCGACAGTGAAGACATCATTATTACTGCTGTATTGTTTCGGGCGAGTTTCCAGAGCCTGGACATCGAAAAAGAGCGGTCTTTTCTCGCCAAGTGGTATGCGGGACGGGGGACAGCGTATGCTTTCAGCATCATCCATCGCTTCTAGTGAGATAAAGTCCTCATAGATCACTCGCTCCTTTTCTGGCGACTCTATAGTGAGATAGCGACCTTGAAAAATATCGACAAGACTATAGTCTTCTTTCGCGTTCAATGGCAGTGTCCGAATTGTCCAGGGATCGGCATGGAACTTTTCCATCTGCCGAATATAGTGATCTAATGCTGCATAGGTGGCTTCTGCAGTGATTCCTTGCCATTTCTTTTCTCCTGCTAGTGAGAACAGGACAGGGAACGCAAAATTGGCTTCATGGCGAATTTGGACCTTCGGGCTAGCGGAGAAGCAGACCAGCTGTAGCAGAAGTTGCTTTGCGAATCTTTCCGACTCGAATGGTGCAACCAGTTGTCCAAGCTTGATAAGACTTGCAATACGCGCAGGGGGGTATTGTGCCGCTTTTTCCAGGTCTTCGAGTATACGAAAGGTCTTTCCTGAGAATCGGCTGTAAATACGTGCTACGATCCACTCGAGCAGATGACGATAACGGGGCCATGGCTCATGAGACAAAGCGTACGTCAGCGACTCTATATATTCATCCGCATCAGACTCTTCAACGCAATAGTCGCTAAGTATAAGCATAGCTTGTAGCTGTAAGGTATCTTTCCACGGGCTGTTGATAGGTGCTGGAATTTTCTGTTCTCGCCATGGCTTAACCAGCTCAGCGAAGATATTTTTGGCAATACCCAACTGTTCTTCAGGCCAGCGCTGCAGCATGTCGACAAATGCTGCATATGCATGCCACTCACGCTGTCCATAGTACGATATATAGGTCTTGTGGCTCACCAAGCGTTCTAGTTTTTCTGCCGCAGCCACTTCGAAGAGGAACTCGGGCTTGGAAGTTGGCGGATCGTTCAAGTATTCGAGTATGTATTTCTCCAGAGGGAGGCAGTTCGCAATGGGAGGATTGCAAAAGACAGCTTTGCGGATCGACACTCCAAGTACAGAGAGAATATATGATCGGCCTTTGGACAAATGCTGAAGATGTAGCAAGGCTCTCGAAAGCAAGCCTTCCAAACAACCTCCGGGGTCTCCTGTCGGCACCGAATGTTGTTGAACACAAATCGCAACGCAGGAGGGATGAAATAGTACGGAAGGTAGATGTATCGCCACGTGCCTACCGAACTCACATCTTTCAGCTTCTTCCCAAAACGCTTGCAAGATATCGTAGAGCTGCTGTGAGTCTATTGATGAGACTTCGATCTGATCCAGTATACCGGTGACAATGTTGCAACTCAGACCAAATCTGTCGTCCTGGATAGATCGATGCCTGGAGCGCTTCAACTCTGCAACAAAACTCTGCAAGGAGCAAGACACATTTTCCCCACTAGACGAGTTCACGAGAGGGAGTTGTTTTCCATCAGCTGGATCGCATAGCTTTCGGACTCGCTCAAGCAATTGTGCGGATCCTGAGAGGCCCATAGAGCCAAAGTCGGGACGAATGAGTGCGCAAATGTCTCGACAATATAGAGTAAGAAGATCAGTTGAGATCTCAGGTAGCCCAGGTAGACGCGCAAGGGTCAAGATTCCGACCAAGTCTGCGGAACTCAAGGAGAGTTGCAGTGCGTTTAGGGTAGAGCCCGCAGCGCGCTTCTGCAGTCCCTTGAGCAGGCCTTCCAATAGATACAGGATGGCCGGTTGAAAGATTCGACCACGAGCATTATTGATGAAGCAGATGACATCAGCGATGACGGTTGCACCGTACTGTAGAGATGATGCATCTTCTATGCCAGTTCTGGCGCCCTCGGTTGCAACCAACCGTGCGACGACATCGGTCAACGCAGCACCATGCGAACATACTGTCTCACTGCGGGTCGATCGGAGACTGGAAACAAAAAGGCTGCCTTCTGTGGCCCACGGAAGGAAGCTACCAGTGAAGAAGTTCCTGTCCGTTATGGTAACTTTGTCGGTCTAAATGCAGGGGCCCATGATTAGCAGGAGATTCTTCACATAACGTCAAAGTGTAGCAACGATGACAGTGACACTGTTTATGGTGGTAGCAGCTACTCCCTGATCGCCTTGAGCAGAGATCACTGACAGGCATTCAGAAATGCACGTACCTCGGACGCATGATTCATGTACCAATGTCCAATTATCTTGCGAACACCTACTTGAACGCGCGAATCTAAAGCCGCTGAGAGCAAGCTTGCCGTCATATCCATAGTGATTTTTGAACCTGGTCCAAGCAATGCTGTCAACTCAGGTAGACATGCTTCCACTTGGTTGGGATATCGATTCAGTACGATAGTTCGGTAAAGCGTGGTGTATTGTTCGTAAGCTGTCTGGTAGGCCAAGCCCACACGATATACCATAGTCTTTGTGACAATATCCTGTTTTGCAAGAAGTAGAGACTGGTAGATGATGCCAAGACAGTACTTTTGCTCTTCTGCAGAACCACGTGAAAGCTTGTTAGACACAATTTGCCAGTAGACAGCGTTTCGTAAGCAGTGTAGTTCGGTTCCGGCCATACGAGCTTGCGAAATCCATTGAAACCATACTTTCATGATTTTGCTGGAGTACGTCTGCCAGGTTGATGGCGAAACGTGCTCAATCTGCGTCCATAGTGAATCTTGATCATGCCGCTTATGACTAAGGAGCACTCCTGCTAACACATTCGCAGCGACTATTGAGGAGGAAGTAGAAGGTAGCTGGAGATTATTGAGTGTACTAGCGATCGCGATCTGCTCACTATTCTGGAGAAGTGATAAGAGAGCTGACAATGTATCCAGCGCAATGTCTTCTAGTTCTAGACCGATGAAGCCTGAAATGATCGAAATACATTCAGCATTGATCAGATGGTGTCGATCCGAAGGTAGCCAAAACGAGCAGCGCAAGAACCTGAGATATGCTGCGGCCAAGTTGGATGGGCTCGCCGCCTCTGATGGATCGGAGAAATGCCCTGCCGACGCCCTAGACGAAGTTTTGATGCTCAAGTCTGCAAGGACTGTCTTCAGTGCAGAGAAAAGCCTATCGTGGAAGCGCGAGGCTATGACGAAGCCATTGCCGAGACATATGTCAGCTATCTCGTACAGACGCCCATGCGTATTCTCGTCCGGTGAACGCTGCACACAGTCTATCCAGTGGAGCAATCCATCCCATAAAACTGCATGGTCTGACTGTGACGACTCTACCGTGGGCGCCAAGGCCACGGCAGTCCGAAGTGCATCAAGGTCTAGTGACGCGGTGAAATTGAGATTCTTTACACTGCGTTCGAAGATGGCCCTCTTGGTGCTCTCGTCCAGGAGAGCTAGGAGAGCATCGGACCGCATGACGTCTTCAGAATGGCGGAGATGATCCAAGGAAGAACAACGGAGGGCATATACACAAGCTGTGGCCTAGATCGCGTGGCTGAAGGGAGCTTGAAGGTTGAATCGAATGCACGAGAGGTCTGGCTGTGCATTCTCAGGCTGATACGGTTGTCAACTGACAACCAGTCAGCAGCCAAAATTGTTGATGCGATGAAATTAATTTTGTCGCTAGTACCGATGGGTAGCGGTAAGTAGGTTACAGCGCCGTACCGAATAGCTAATAGGAACTAAGTACTAGGTAGCTAGGTAATTAATTCAGGCCCCAGGGTAGCATAGCAGCGGAATGTTTGCAGACGTCTTCCAGAATGCAAACCAGTCTGTTGATGAGACCCTTCCAGCGCTGTACCCTAAAAAGAGATGTGTTCTGTCCACAGGGAATCTCATCACTCACCACATCCCAATCCCAATCCAAGCCCATCCACGAAACGAACCCGCTTTCCCCCCGTCACCGTCACGTTGAAGAAAGAGTTGGGCATTGATCGTCCGTTGCGGGGTGCCAAGGCCGTGACGTCGCTTAAGCACAAGCTTCCAGGCTCTCCCGAGGTCCCCAGCAACCGCCCGGGCAGCGGGCGCTTTTGTTGTTGTTGTTGTTGTTGTTGTTGTTGTTGTTGTTGACATTTGCCTTGTTTGGGCAAGGCGCGGCCGGGCTTCGCTCCATGCGTGCGGTGTCCCGATGAACTGCGCCCAATGCACCTTCTGTACATTTCGCGGTCGCGACAGCTCCTTCATCATTGCTATCTGTTGTTGGACGAGATCATAGCTGAGCCAATGTACTCTGGACTCCACACCACCGCTTCAGCGCCCTCGATGCGCGCCGTCGAGCCGTTTTCCATCATGTCCACACCGCTCGTCAACGACGACCCCGGCAATGTCAAGGTCGTGGTGCGATGCCGAGCGTTTGTGCCCAGAGGTAGGACCAGCGACTCGTTGCCAAAGAGACATGCACTTGTATGTACTGACGCATCCAACAAGAAAAGGAAAAGGGAACTCGATGTCTTATTCGAATGGACCCAGCGACCCAGAAGACGACGCTGTATGCACCCGATGAAGAGGACGGCAACTCGCGGCGAGTCTATGAAGACAAAGAGTTTACCTTTGACAAGTCATACTGGTCGCACGACGAGTCTGACCCGCACTACGCCCACCAAGAAGACGTCTACCGGTCGTTTGGCGAGGAGTTTTTGGATCACAACTTTGCAGGATACCACACATGTATCTTTGCATATGGCCAGACGGGCTCAGGCAAGAGTTACACCATGATGGGCACTCCAGACAATCCGGGGTTGATTCCACGCACGTGCCAAGAGCTGTTCGACCGCATTGCCCATGAACCCTCACCCAACACAAATTACCATGTTCAGGTCTCGTATTTTGAGGTTTACAATGAGCACGTTCGGGATCTTCTAACCCCAAGAACCGTTCCGCCAATCTACCTCAAGATCCGCGAGAGTCAAAAGGACGGCGTGTATGTACAAGGTCTGACGGAGGCTGAAGTCCGGAGCTACGCCGACGTCGAGCGCTTAATGAAGATCGGTGACATGGTGAGTACTTCGTATTCTCAGCCTTGCAAGCGCATGCACTTATCCCCTCGCAGAGCCGAACAACAGCGTCCACCAAGATGAACGACACCTCGTCACGCTCTCACGCCGTCTTCACAATCCGCCTCAAGCAAATCACGCACTCACTGCTCTCTGACGAGACTGTCGAACGTACAGCACGCATGCGCCTTGTCGATCTTGCGGGCTCTGAGCGGGCGAAGTCAACAGAAGCCACAGGCCAGCGACTAAAGGAAGGAGGACAGATCAACAAGTCCCTCACAACACTGGGCCGAGTCATCGCTGCCCTTGCAGATCCTCGACGGCAGACAAAAGGCCGGCGACCACGAGAGGTTGTGCCATACCGTGATTCGGTCCTAACATGGCTTCTCAAGGATTCGCTCGGTGGTAACAGTAAGACGGCCATGGTTGCCTGTATTGCACCTGCCGACTACGAAGAGACATTATCAACGCTGCGCTACGCAGACCAAGCGAAGCGAATCCGCACCCGCGCCTCGGTCAACCAGGATTGCATGTCTGCTGCCCAGCGAGATGCGGAGCTTCAGGAGATGGCCGAGCAGATCCGCAGTCTGCAAGTCAGCGTCAACGCAGCCAGCCAACGTAAGCGTGAAGAAGCGACTGAGCTGGAGGAGTATCAGAGACAAGTCGCTTTGATGCAGCGACTGATGGAAGAGAACCGTCAAGTCTCCGCTGCAAAGATTAAGGCTTTGAGTTCCGAGGTTGAAGAACTTCGTCCGCTCAATGCTGCACTCCGCGCTGAGATCGATTCGCTGCGCCGCCATCTTGCGCTTGCAGTAGGAGAGCTCAAGAACCCCATCGTGCTACCGCCGCCTCGATCCCTTGGTACGCCTGATTTTGAGCAAGGCGATTGGCTAGGTGACGGGGATGGTAAAGAAGACATGCCCGTTCCCATTGATGATGAGATCAGCGATGATGACTCGGATTCAGGTTATGATGAGGGCGATCATGACGAACTGGCACAGGAGTTGCAGAACGAAGCGCAGGACTTCTTGAAGGACCTCGGCATGTTTCGCAAGAAGGTCGGAAGTGACGTTGAACGATTTGGCGTACGGGAGGCACTAGCTCAAATGATGGCCGGTCATTGAGTATCATGTGGATGCCTTTTGGATTGGCATCAAAGCAACCATATAATTTACGCTGTTGACATGGCGCATGAGCGAGTAATGAATGAATGCATCGAGCGAGGGCGTTTTGAGGTCGTTGGGATAAAGTCGAGTTATAGTCATGGCTTGCAATACATAGTTTGGATAGTATATTGCTTCTCAAGAAATGGAATGAGATGATACGTAACATTTGTACACTGAGACATCAATGCGTTAGATGGTGTTTTGAATTGTCACGTTTCCGATACTGGTAGTACCTACCGGAAGCAGGGAAGCTCAGACCCTGGAGGACCTCACCTCCAAAGCTTTAGATACCGTAGTTGTGGCTGACAGCTCAGGTTGCAGCCAGCCATCACCGCACCAGCATGATAGCCCGATAAGCCCGATCGCCATGTCGAAGCCAACAGCTAACTGGGAGAAAGTCGGCGACAAATTCTACCGCAAGGTCCAACTCTACACGGCCGTCTTCGACTCGGATCTCGAGCTCGAAAACTACAATGTGGTGGGGGCGCCGTACAGCGGTGCTGTAGGTAGGTATGCATCTATGTGCTGCCATTGCCATGCTCTACCTAACCCCTCTCTATAGCCGTCTACCGTGATGAGGAGAAGCTGCACACATACCGCGGACCGGGTGCAACCAAGGCGAGCATCGATCTCTACAGTTGCGCTGGCAAGCTCATCCGTAGTATCAACGTACGAACGCGCACGCCCAACTGACGCATGGACAACTAGCAAGCTGACAGCAGGCAGTGGGACAAGGGCACGATCAAAGGCTTGGGATGGTCCGAAGACGAGAAGCTGCTTGTTGTGAGCTCGGACGGCACGGTGCGCTGCTACTGCGACCTCCAGGGCGACTTCGTCCCCTTCACGCTGGGCCATGGCGCAGATGAATATGGCGTGGTCTCGTGTAGATTCTACAGCACTGGCTTTGTCGCCTTGCTTGGCAACAATCATCTCGTCTCTATCACTTCATACACCGAACCGCGTCCCAAGCTCCTCGCCATTCCGCCCAATGAGCCTGTCGTGTCGTGGAGCATCATTCCACCGGCATACTCCCTTTCGCGATCGATAGAGGTCATTCTTGCCATTGGAGCCACCCTATATGTCGTCGATGCGACCGAAGCCGAGGATCGCAACTTCAATGCTGGTCCCTTCAGACACATAGGCATCAGCCCGCGCGCTGAGTTCCTCGCCTTTTACACAGACGATGGCAAGGTCTGGGTAGTCAGTGGCGACTGGAGCGAGAAGCTCAGCGAGTACGACAGCGGAGTCAAGACTGTACCCAAAGACATGCAGTGGTGCGGGTCCAACGCCGTAGCTCTGGCCTGGGAAGATGAAGTCCACTTGATTGGGCCCAATAGCGCAGCTACCAAGTTCTACTACGACACCTGGGTCCATTTACTCCCAGATGTGGACGGCATACGGCTTTTTACAAACGAGGTGTGTGAATTCATTCAGAAGGTGCCGGACGAAGCGGTGGAAGTCTTCAGGTTAGGGTCGGACTCGCCTGCTGCAAATTTGCTCGAGGCGTCATCTTTGCTGGATCAGAAGAGTCCAAAAGCGGACGATCTCATTCAATTGATTCGCCCAAACCTGGCGGAGGCAGTCGACACGTGCATCAAAGCAGCCGCGCACGAATACAATATACACTGGCAAAAGGCACTACTAAAGGCAGCATCGTACGGCAAATCAGTACTCGATCTCTATTCATCCGACGACTTCGTCGACATATGCGATACCCTGAGGGTCCTTAACGCCGTCCGCTTTTACGAGGTCGGGCTACCATTGAGCTATGATCAATACCGTCGGATGACACCCGAAAAACTGATCGAGCGTCTTACGAATCGCAACGAATATCTTTTGGCATTACGCATAGCCGACCACTTACATCTACCGGCCAACCAGATACATGGCCACTGGGCGCAGCAGAAGGTCCGCGTCTCCCAAGCTCCAGAAGAAGAGATATGCAGCTTAATCGTCAAAAAGCTGTGTGGTAAGCCCGGGGTCTCCTTCGAAGAGATAGCGCGTGCGGCCTATGATGAAGGACGTGTGCGCCTGGCGACGGAACTACTGAACTATGAACCTAGAGCTGGCAAGCAGGTTCCCCTGTTGCTCAATATGAAAGAGGACACAATTGCGCTGGACAAAGCGATCGAATCGGGCGACACAGATCTTGTCTATCATGTACTCTTGCATCTACGCAAGAAATTACCACTCGCTTCCTTCTTCCGTGTCATCAACAGCCGACCCATGGCAACCGCCCTTGTTGAGTCTTCGGCGTGGGATCAAGACCGAGAATTACTCAAAGATCTCTACTACCAGGATGACAGGCGGCTAGACGGATCAAATCTCCTCCTCTTGGAAGCACTAACGCAACCCGACCTGCGTGCCTCTCTTGACAAACTCAAGCTTGCTTCAAAATACCTGCAAGACTCTCGCGACAACGCCGCAGTCTTCCAGCGACAAGCCCTCGATGACGCTTCAAAACTCCTGAAGATGCAAGAAGCTTTTGAGAAAGACCTTGGATCCAGAGACCCCGTACCTGCAGGCAGCACAACGCCCGGCCAATCCTTCATTGGCCTCAGCGCCAATCAGACAATCTTCCATCTCATACGTCAAGGACATTACAAGCGGGCCCAACGCGTACAAGCCGAGTTCAAAATCTCTGACAAAACCTACGCTTACGTCCGCCTCCGAGCTCTTGTAGCAGCTCGCCACTGGGTCGAGCTCGAAGAGAGCGCAAAGCAGAAGAAGAGCCCAATCGGGTGGGAACCGTTTTTCAATGAGATACTGGCAGCGGGTAACACTAGGGTGGCTAGTGTATTCATTTCTAAATGCACAAATTTGACAGTGGCGGAGAGGACAAACATGTGGGTCAAATGTGGATTGTTGGTCAAGGCTGGGGAGGAGGCATTCAAGGCCAAGGACAGGCCCCTGTTGGAGGAGATCAGAGACAAGGCCGGGGGCAGTGCAGCAGTAGAGATTGAGCGTTATCTGGGCATGTTGGGACAGGGGAGACGGTAGTCTGATACCAGTGCAAGTAAGCGTGGAAAGATACCTAACAAGGCTGCCATGATAGAAGCGGTGAAGAACACTGCAAGAGGAATAGTGATTGATGTACAATTATTAGTGCTTTGTACACCAAGGCTACGCGCTATAGCTCCATTCTGTAACAAGTGCAAGCACTTGTTCTAGTTCTCGTTAGACTAGCTAAAATATTATTAGCCCTAATACAGCTCTAATATAGCTCTAATTTAAGTCTAAGATATAAGACGTTATAGTGTAGGATAGAGGTTTAGTAGTAGATTAGGATAATAGGTATTAATTAAATATTAAATATATTAATACTATATATATTAGTTCTTATAGGTATTTATACTACCTATAATTATATAATCTATTTAGCTTAGGCTACTCTAGCCTATTATACTTAGGTTAGTAGGGTTAGTAGAGCCCTATATCCTAATATTATCCCCTGTAAAGGGCTTAGGCTTACGCCTAAGCCTAGGCCTAACACAGGATAGACAGAGTCTAACACTACTACTAAGCGAACACGCTACACACCTATAAAAAGGCGTAGAGGGCTTACCTCTCCTTAAAGATACTAAATACTATTATTAATACTTATTATATTCTCCCTTAAGGCTAGTTTATAATATTTTAGTATCTTCTTCTAAATATACTATAATAGTAATAGAGATAGATATACTAGATATTTAGAATAATTAGGTATAACCTAATATAGTAAAGAGGCTAATATAGTAGGTCTATAAATTAATAGAATAATAGGCTTAAGACTCTACTATAATAGCTATACTATATTAGTAGAATAAGGAAATATATAATTAGATTCTATTCTAACCCCCCTCTAAGCCTATAGGTTTTAATAACCTACTATTTCTACCCCCCTCTACCTTATAACACAAACCTTTCCTAGTTAGCTTACTATATAATAGCACTAAGGTAAACTTTTCCTTCTAGTAAATAACTATAGAATTTAAACTACGTATAGATAAGGTCTTTATTAGGGATAAAGAGGCAAGGTTTATATATATTTAGTCCTAGCTATTACCTATAGTCTAGCGTGCTATAGCACTATACTTTAAGGATAGTATATATAAGTATTAGGATATAAGTAGGTTTCTTAACTACCTAGTATTCTATTATAGTAACTATTATAGGTAGGAGTGTGCCTAAGTTATATTAGAATACTTATATTAGGGCTAAAATTAGCCTTTTATAGAGTTCTTTATAAATTTTATATAGCTTTTTATATAGTTAGGAGGTTTATACTAGGATAATAAATAGAAGCTTTTATAACTTTAGTAATCTCTTAATAGCTATATATACTTAGTTTCCCTTAATAAGGGAGTCTCTAGGATAAACTATAATATAGCTATAGAGGAATATAAGATAATTATAGTAGATATTAAAATAGCCTCTCTAGAACTAGGTTTTCTTTAGGCTAGTAAGTCTAAGGAACCCTAGTAGAAGTCTACCTTAGATTAGGATAGTAATATAAATATAGTAGAAGTAGCAGCCTTATTAAGTATATCTACTAAACTACTAATATTATATCCTAACTAGATCCTATAGAACCTATTTAATATATAGAAACTAGCAAAGGTCTATACCTAGTATAGATAGGGTAGTTATTTTATATATATATATCCTAATACCCTATTACTATAACTAGTAGGTATTAAGATAGTTATAGTATTAGTAAGTAGCCCTAATTTAGGAAACTAGCTACCCTTAACCTTAGGCTAAGTTAGGGGTATAAGGAGGATACTATAATAAAGGAATTATTAATAGTAGAGGCTATTAAGTGTCCCCTAGATATTAAGGTAGGGTTAAATAATCCTCCCTTCTTTATTCCCCTCCTTCTAGGTAGAGTAGAGAATATATAAGTAATAGTTAATTTAGGGTACTAGTATTATAGTATAGTTAAGGAAAAGTTAGTAAGATAGATTAGTAGGACCTTTATTAATATTCCCCCGCGACCCTTATAATATACCTAGGGAATTACTAAGGGTATAAGAATTATATAGTTAGTAGTATTAGACTATAATTTAGATAGTTAGTAGTATTAGCTTTTAGCTTATATAGTACCTAGTCTTTCCTATTAACTAATACTAGGTAGACTATAGCTTTGTAGAGAGGGCGTTATTATAGATATTCTATAAGGTAAATTAATAATTAGGAAGGTAGGAAATATAGTAGTATAAGAGAGTAGGAGACGCCTATATCTTACCTATATCTCTATTATCTTAGGTTTAGTTATAGTAGGGTTACTAAATTAAGAATCCTAATAGAAAGATATATAGGTATAAATTTTTATAATAAATATACTAGATATATTATAAATAATATATAACTTACGCGTAATAAAATATCTAGGAAGTATTAATAAGAGAAGTCCTATTAATATACACACTATCTATATTACTAGTAATATAGTTCCCTATAAACCTAAGTATAAAACTAGAAAGATAAAGTTGCTACTAGAACTACAAGAGTTTAAGGACCTATTTAACAAAGAGTTAGTAAGTAGTTTACTACCTTATTAAGGTAGTATAGATTACTATATTTAGTTAATAACTCTCCTAGATAGAACCTAGCCTAACCCCCTATAGGGTCCCCTATACCCTATATTACATAATTAATTACTAGAACTAAGAATATAACTTACTAGATTAATAGATAAGGGCTAGATCTAAGCAAGCTCTTCTATAGCTAGAGCTCTAGTATTGCTAGTAAAGAAGCTATTAGGTAGTTAGCGTCTTTATATAGATTACTAGATACTTAATAGTATAATAATATTAGACTAATACCTACTACTACTTATTAAGGAAACTTTACACACACTATCTAGTATAAATTAGTTTATAAAAGTAGATATTTGCGCTGCCTTTTATAAAGTTAGAATAGTAGAAGGTTATAAGTCCTTAACTACTTTCTACACCTAGTTTAGGTTATATAAATAGTTAGTATATCTATTTAGTCTTAGTAGTGCGCTATCTACTTTCTAATAATATATTAATACTACGCTTATAGAGTTACTTAGATTATATATAATAGCCTACCTAAATAATATCCTAATATATTTAGGAGGAGACTAGTTTAACTATATAGAAAAAGTAAAGTATATACTTATACTATTAAAAGAAGTAGGACTACACCTAGACTTAAAGAAATATATTTTTAGTGTTAAGGAGGTATACTACCTAGGCTATATTATTAAAGTAGGTAAATTACTTAGACCTAACCCTAAAAAGCTTAGGGTGTTATGGACTGGCCTTAAGGGAGAATGCAATAAGCGTTGATAATAGTATTTAGTATCTTAAAGGAGAGGTAAGCCCTCCACGCCTTTTTATAGGTATCTAGTGTGTTCGCTTAGTAGTAGTGTTAGACTTGGTCTATCTTGTGTTAGACCTAGGCTTAGGCATAAGCCTAAGCCCTTTATATACCCCTAACCTTCCCCTATAAGCTATCGTGAAATCGTCTTTCTAGGGGTTTAGGGTTATGTCTTTGTCCTCTATAATCTATATTAGGCTTTATTACTATATTTTTTAGTTTTATTATTATATCTTTGTATTCCTTCCTAATTTGTAATAGGCCTATATATTAAGTAGTACGCATGCGTAGCGTTTATACGCTTATTTTAGTACCCTACTATAAAAGTTCTAATATAGCTATTCTACCCTACTATAAATTTCCTAAACTTACTTTGTTATATAGTAGATTTTCCTAGCTAATTAGTCTTATCTCTACTCTTTTTCTATTAATCTAGCCTATATAGCCTCTATTATATCTCTATCTACTACTACTAGTGCTAGTAGTAGGGAACTACTATAAGGTAGTTAGACCCTACGCTAGGCCTACTAAGATAATATGCGTACTTTTAATGTTCTCCCTATATTTCCTGTACTAACTTCTACTTAGCACACATCTCCCTAAACATAGTTGCTTAGTAGCTTTATTATTTCTAGTAACTTAGATAATAAGGAATATAATAGTAGCTTTGTAAAGCCACTTCCCTATAATTAGTGTATTAACTAGCTTTGTCTCTTTAGCAAGTATAACTATTAGGAAGGTAGTAGTAAGTTCCCCTTAATTTTTATTTTCTTTATAGTAAGTTCTAACTATGTCTAGGGCGCTTATATAAGTCCTGCTATTATAGCTATAAGACCTATACTTAATTAGAAGCTATCCTTGCTAATAATCCTAACGTTTGCTAAGCCCTTTATAACTAGCTTTAGTTTTATTATAGTTACTAGGAGGATCGCCTCTATATTGCGAAGAAAGGGACCCTTAGCACTTTTATAGGGAAACCTACTAAAGGCACCTATTACTAGTTTATACTATAGTTCTACTAGCTCTACTATTATTTTAAGGATCTTATATTAAGGGCTTAAACTAATAACGCTGTTACTCTACTTGCCCCTACTACCTACTTGCGCGCCTATAATTAGTATTAGCTTAGTACTATTATTCTATCTACTACTAGTGCTCTAGTATTTCTACTTTAGTCTACTATTACGCCTTTGCGTAGTAGTTATAGCAATAATAATATTATATAGCTTACTACTACTACTAGTATTACCTTCTAGCGTATTAACTAGCGTATAAACAAGACCTAGGCCTAAACTAACCTTTATATTAATTAGCTTAAGAGCGCTGCTAAGCGCACTACCTAAGGTATTAAGACTCTTATTATTAGTGTTAATTTTCCCTTGTTTCCTTTATATCTATTCTAATATTTATTTTCTTTAGGCCTAGGGTACTACGTGTTAGCTAGCTATTAAAGCACTACCCTCCTCCTACTACTACTACTACTACTATTTATACTTGTTAACTAAGTCGTCCCCTACCTGCGCTACGCGTAAGCGCTACTACTATTACTAAGAGATATAGAGGCGTTAGAATAATATAAACAATAGTTTAGGGGGGGCTAGAGGGGGGTTAGTTATAGATAGTAATATTATAGATACTACTACTTAATTATTAGCTATACTATAAAACTTTAGTAGTAGGGCACTTGCTTAGAGTGTTATAAGGAGAAATAAAAGATATCTCTAATACCTTCCTACTTCTTAATTATAATAAAGGTCTAAGTTATTATTCTAGTTTCCTTTTACCCTTACTTCCTAGCTTTTATACATATTAGGCTATTATTATGCGTAGCATCCCTATACTATTCCTTAAACCTATCTAGAGCCTTAGTATCCTATACTACCTCTAATAGGTGCTATATTAGATTAATATACCCCCTCTATTTTACTAGGACTTAATACTTCCCTTTTCCCCTTATATTCTTTGCATAAAGGATCTCTTCTACTTCCTATTTATCTAGCGTTATATCTTTATTTTCTAGAGTAACTATTAGACCTAGTTATAAGTCCTTAAGCTTCTAGCTTAGTAGCAGGTTATTAGCCGCTCTCTCTAGTAGATCCACATGCATAGTCTTATATAAGCTCCCTAGTAAGTCTAATACTACTATAAGTAGAGTAGGAACTTATATTACTTTATACTTTACTTATAGCTAGTTAAACTTTTTACTTAGTTAGTTTATCTTTATATTGCGTATTATAAACTAAACTATATTACCTTTTAGGAACTTTTTAGCTAGGTGTTAGGACTAGTTTGTTACTTCTTATTATTATTACTATTAGAACGCGATAGTAGCTTACACTAGTTCTACACCCCTCTACAGGTGCAATAAGAACGCTACTACCTCTCTATAAGGATTCTTAGGCTTTACTAGTAGTAATATTATCTTTTAGAGCGTGTCTATAGTATACCTATTTAAAAGCAGATTTAGGCTAATACTAGTTATACTAGAGTCCCTATTATTAAGTGTAAGTTAGTAGGCTAGCAGGTAGTTAGGCTAGTTAGTTTGCTTAAAGCATACTATTATACGCAGCACTGCCTATACCTCTTAGTTTGCCCGCTCTGTCCCCCTGTCTGTCTAGGGGTGGTATGCAGTAGATAGTAACTAGTTTATCTTTATTATCTAGCATAACGTTGTCTAGAAAGATCCTAACTAGTTAGAGCCTTAGTTAGTAATAATAGAGGATAGGAAGCCCTAGAACTACTACTAGTTGTCCTAGAAGATCCTTGCACAATAATTAGCTACTATAGAGACTATTACTTTAAGCTAAACATATTTAGACAATCTATTAGTAATAACTAATAGGAACTAAGGTTTGCTATTATCTTTTACAGGTAGGTTAACTATAAAATCTATAGATATTTAGGACTAGTATTATAACGTAACTAGTATAGGTTATAACAGACCCTATTAGCGCTTCTAGGAGATATAAGTACTGTAATAATAGTAGTTCTAAATATACTACGCAACGTCTCCTAATATTCTATCCTAATAATAGTTGCGGCGTAGTATTTAAAATATTATATTCTTCCCTAGATATCCTACTAAACCTAATTTATATACTTACTATATAATAGTAGTTATAAGGGGTTCCTATATTAGTAACTAAATAACGCCCCTCTAAAGCAAAGTGCTGTGTGCGCTAATTGCATAGTCCCTAATCTATTGCTTTGTATTAGCTAAAACTAGGAAAGACCTAGCGCCTTTCTAAACTATATTAAGACGCACTTAGTATATCTTATCTTCTAGTACTACTTTATCCTATAGTATCTATATATATAGGTTAGCAAAGAGGCTAGCGCCCTTTAGTAACTTAGACGCCTCCTCTACTTCTAACACTGTAACCTAAATTAATTTAGGGCGTATTACTAACTATAGTGTTACTTTAGAGGAGTTTAAATCTTATAGTTGCCTACTTAAGGCATTAGGTTATCCTATAAGATAGCTAGGTCTATACTATAGGATGTACTAATATTTTAAAAGTTCCTCTACCTAGCAGCACTATTACTTGCTTAAGCTTTAAAGGCTAGTAAAGTACTCTAGGTTTTTATAGTCTATAAATATTGTAAATAGCTTATAAACGCTCTATAGCTCTACTAACTAACTTTTAAGGCACTTAATAATAGCTAGTAGTTCCTTGTTATATATAGTGTAGTTTTGTCTCTCTAGCGTTAGTACTGTAGAGTAGTAAGTAACTAGGCGCTAGACGCCCCTAACTTTTTGTAATAAGCAACCCCTAAGAGCGTATCCTAAATAGTCTACTTCTAATAACGTTTCTTTAGCTAGGTCCTATTACGTTAGTACTAGTCTAGATATAAATGCCTTTTTTAGTGTATTAAATACACTCTATTCTTCCTCTCTCTATTAGAATAGGGTGTCCTTTCTAGTTAGTTAGTTTAAAGGCGCTACTACTTTAGAAAACTTTGCGATAAAATTGCAGTAGAAGTTAGCAAAACCTAGAAAACTCCTCACCTCTCTTATATTCCTAGGGGATTCCTATTCCTATACTACCCTAAGCTTTTTAGGGTTAGGTCTAAGTAATTTGCCTGCCTTAATAATATAGCCTAGGTAGCGTACCTCCTTAATACTAAAAGTATATTTCTCTAAGTCTAGGTGTAGTCCTGCTTCTTTTAATAGCGTAAGTACACGCTTTACTTATTCTATATAGTTAAACTAGTCTCCTCCTAAATAAATTAGGATATTATTAAGGTAGGCTATTATATATAATCTAAGTAACTCTATAAGCGCGGTATTAATATATTATTAGAAAGTAGATAGCGCACTACTAAGACTAAATAGATATACTAACTATTTATATAACCTAAACTAGGTATAGAAAGCTATTAAAGGCTTATAACCTTCTACTATTCTAACTTTATAAAAGGCAGCGCGAATATCCACTTTTATAAACTAATTTGCGCTAGATAGTGTGCGTAAAGTTTCCTTAATAAGTAGTAGTAGATATTAGTCTAATATTGTTATGCTGTTAAGCATCTAGTAATCTACACAAAGGCGCTAACTGCCTAATAGCTTCTTTACTAGCAATACTAGAGCTCTAGCTATAGAAGAGCTTGCTTAGATCTAGCCCTTATCTATTAATCTAGTAAGTTATATTCTTAGTTCTAGCAATTAATCACGTAATATAGGGTATAGGGGACCCTATAGGGGGTTAGGCTAGGTTCTATCTAGGAGAGTTATTAACTAAATATAGTAATCTATACTACCTTAATAAGGTAGCAAACTGCTTGCTAACTCTTTGTTAAACAGGTCCTTAAACTCTTGCAGTTCTAGTAGCAACTTTTTCTTTCTAGTTTTGTGCTTAGGTTTATAGGGAACTGTGTTATTAGCAATATAGGTGGTGTGTATGTTAATAGGACTTCCCTTACTAATACTTTCTAGATATTTTATTAGGCGTAAGTTATATATTACCTATAAAATGTCTAGTATATTTATTGTAAAAATTTGTACCTATATATCTTCCTATTAGGATCCTTAATTTAGTAACCCTACTATAACTAAACCTAAGATAATAGAGATATAGGTAGGATATAGGCGTCTCCTGCTCTCTTATACTACTATATTTCCCGCCTTCCTAATTATTAATTCGCCTTGTAGAATGTTAATAACAACGCCCTCTCTACAAAGCTATAGTCTACCTAGTATTAGTTAATAGGAGAGACTAGGTACTATATAAGCTAAAAGCTAAGACTGCTAACTATCTAAATTATAGTCTAATACTACTAACTATGAAATTCTTGTACCCTTAGTAATTCCCTAGGCATGTTGCAAGGGTTGCGGGGGAATGTTAATAAAGTTTCTACTAATCTATCTTACTAACTTTTCCTTAACTACACTAAAACACTAGCACCTTAAATTAACTATCGCTTACACATTCTCTACTCTGTCTAGGAGGAGAGGAATAAAGAAAGGAGGATTATTTAACCTAGCCTTAATATCTAGGGGACACTTAATAGCCTCTACTATTAATAATTCCTCTATTATAGTATCCTCCTTATACCCCTAACTTAGCCTAAGGTTAGGGGTAGCTAGTTTCCTAAATTAGGGCCGCTTACTAATACTACAACTATCTTAACACCTACTAGTTGCAGTAACAGGGTATTAGGGCATACACGCACAAAATAACCACCCTATCTATACTAGGTGTAGACCTTTGCTAGTTTCTGTGCATTAAATAGGTCCTGTAGGATCTAGTTAGGATGTAATATTAGCAGTTTAGTAGGTATACTTAATAAGGCTGCCACTTCTACTATATTTATATTGCTGTCCTAATCTAAGTTAGACTTCTACTAGGGTTCCTTAGACTTACTAGCCTAAAGAAAGCCTAGTTCTAGAGAGGCTATTTTAATATCTACTACAATTATCTTGTATTCCTCTATAGCTGCGTTATAGTTTATTCTAGAGACTCCCCTATTAAGGGAAACTAAGCGCATGCAACTATTAAGAGATTACTAAAGTTATAAAAGCTTCTATTTATTATCCTAGTGTAAACCTCCTAACTATATAAGGAGCTATACAAAATTTACAAAGAACTCTATAAAAGGCTAATTTTAGCCCTAATATAAGTGTTCTAACATAACTTAGGCGCGCTCCTGCCCGTAATAGTTACTATAATAGAACGCTAGGTAGTTAAGAAACCTACTTATATCCTAACGCTTACGTGCCCTATCCTTAAAGTATAGTGCTATAGCACGCTAGACTATAGGTAATAACTAGGACTAAATATATATAAACCTTGCCTCCTTATCCCTAATAAAGACCTTGTCTGCACGCAGTTTAAACTGTATAGTTATTTACTAGGAGGAGAAGTTTGCCTTAGTGCTATTATATAGCAAGCTAACTAGGAAAGGTTTGCAGCGTAAGGCAGGAGAGGGTAGAGGTAGCATATTATTAAACCTGGCGGGCTTAGAGGAGGGTTAGGATAGAATCTAATTGCGTATTTCCTTATTCTATTAATATAGTATAGCTATTATAGCAGAGTCTTAAGCCTATTATTCTATTAATCTATAGACCTATTATAGTAGCCTTTCTACTATATTAGGTTATACCTAGTTATTCTAAATATCTAGCGCGTCTATCTCTTATTACTATTATAGTATATTTAGAAGAAGATACTAAAATATTATAGACTAGCCTTAAGGGAGAATACAATAAGCGTTAATAATAGTATTTAGTATCTTAAAGGAGAGGTAAGCCCTCCACGCCTTTTTATAGGTGTCTAGTGTGTTCGCTTAGTAGTGGTGTTAGACTTGGTCCGTCTTGTGTTAGACCCAGGCTTGGGCATAAGCCCAAGCCCTTCACATAGGGTAGTATAGGAATAGGAATCCCCTAGAAATATAAGAGAGGTAAGAAGTTTTCTAGGTTTTGCTAACTTCTACCGCGATTTTATTATAAAGTTTTCTAAAGTAGTAGCGCCTTTAAACTAACTAACTAGGAAGAACACCCTATTCTAATAGGGAGAGGAAGAATAAAGTATATTTAATACACTAAAAAAGGTGTTTATATTAGGACTAGTATTAATATAATAGGACCTAGCTAAAGAAATATTATTAGAAGTAGAGTATTTAGGATACACTCTTAGGGGTTGCTTATTATAAAAAGTTAGGGGTGTCTAGCGCCTAGTTACTTACTACTCTATAGCACTAATACTAGAGAGACAAACCTACACTATATATAATAAGGAATTACTTACTATTATTAAGTATCTTAAAAGTTAGTTAGTAGAGTTATAGAGTATTTATAAGCTATTTATAATATTTATAGACTATAAAAACTTAGAGTACTTTACTAGCCTTTAAAGCTTAAGTAAGTAATAGTGCTACTAGGTAGAGGAACTTTTAAAATATTAGTATATCCTATAGTATAGACCTAGCTATCTTATAGGATAACCTAATACCTTAAGTAGGTAACTATAAGATTTAAACTCCTCTAAAGCAACACTATAGTTAGTAATACGCCCTAAATTAATTTAGGTTATAGTATTAGAAGTGGAGGAGGCGTCTAAGTTACTAAAGGGCGCTAGCCTCTTTGCTAACCTGCATATATAGACACTATAGGACAAAGTAGTACTAGAAGATAAGATATACTAAGTACGTCTTAATATAGTTTAGAAAGGCGCTAGGTCTTTCCTAGTTTTAGCTAATATAAAGTAATAAATTAGGGACTATATAATTAGCGTATATAGTATTTTACTTTAGAGGGGTGTTATTTAGTTACTAATATAGAAACGCCTTATAACTACTATTATATAGTAAGTATATAAATTAGGTTTAGTAGGATATCTAGGAAAGAATATAATATTTTAAATACTACGCTATAACTATTATTAGGATAGAATATTAGGAGATATTACGTAGTATATTTAAAACTACTATTATTATAGTGCTTATATCTCCTAGAAGCGCTAATAGGGTCTATTATAACCTATACTAGTTGCGTTATAATACTAGTCCTAAATATCTATAGATTTTATAGTTAACCTACCTATAAAAGATAATAGCAAACCCTAGTCCCTATTAGTTATTACTAATAGATTATCTAAATATATTTAGCTTAAAGTAATAGTCTCTATAGTAGCTAATTATTGTGCAAGGATCTTCTAGGACAACTAGTAGTAGTTCTAGGGCTTCCTATCCTCTATTATTACTAACTAAGGCTCTAACTAGTTAGGATCTTTCTAGACAACATTATGCTAGATAATAAAGATAAACTAGTTACTATCTACTGCATACTACCCCTAGACAGACAGGGGGACAGAGCGGGCAAACTAAGAGGTATAGGCGGTGCTGCGTATAATAGTATGCTTTAAGCAGACTAACTAGCCTAACTACCTGCTAGCCTACTAACTTACACTTAATAATAGGGACTCTAGTATAACTAGTATTAGCCTAAATCTGCTTTTAAATAGGTATACTATAGACACGCTCTAAAAGATAATATTACTACTAGTAAAGCCTAAGAATCCTTATAGAGAGGTAGTAGCGTTCTTATTGCACCTATAGAGGGGTGTAGAACTAGTGTAAGCTACTATCGCGTTCTAATAGTAATAATAATAAGAAGTAACAAACTAGTCCTAACACCTAGCTAAAAAGTTCCTAAAAGGTAATATAGTTTAGTTTATAATACGCAATATAAAGATAAACTAACTAAGTAAAAAGTTTAACTAGCTATAAGTAAAGTATAAAGTAATAGAAGTCCCTACTCTACTTATAGTAGTATTAGACTTACTAGGGAGCTTATATAAGACTGTGCATATAGATCTACTAGAGAGAGCGGCTAATAACCTGCTACTAAGCTAGAAGCTTAAGGACTTATAACTAGGTCTAATAGTTACTCTAGAAAATAAAGATATAACGCTAGATAAATAGGAAGTAGAAGAGATCCTTTATGCAAAGAATATAAGGGGAAAAGGGAAGTATTAAGTCCTAGTAAAATAGAAGGGGTATATTAATCTAATATAGCACCTACTAGAGGTAGTATAGGATACTAAGGCTCTAGATAGGTTTAAGGAATAGTATAGGGATACTACGTATAATAATAGCCTAATATGTATAAAAACTAGGAAGTAAGGGTAAAAGGAAACTAGAATAATAACTTAGACCTTTATTATAATTAAGAAGTAGAAAGGTATTAGAGAAATCTTTTAATTATCCTTATAATACTCTAAGTAAGTGCCCTACTACTAAAGTTTTATAATATAGCTAATAATTAGGTAGTAGTATCTATACTATTACTATCTATAACTAACCCCCCCCTAGTCCCCCCTAAACTATTATTTATATTATTCTAACGCCTCTATATCTCTTAGTAATAGTAGTAACGCTTACGTGTGGCGTAGGTAGGGGACGACTTAGTTAACAAGTATAAGTAGTAGTAGTAGCGGCGTTAGGAGGAGGGTAGTGCTTTAATAGCTTACTAACGCGCAGCACCCTAGGCCTAAAGAAAGTAAATATTAGAATAGATATAAAGGGAATAAAGGAAAATTAATACTAATAATAAGAGTCTTAATACTATAAGTAGTGCGCTTAGTAGCAGTCTTAAGCTTATTAATATAAAGGTTAGTCTAGGCCTAGGTCTTATTTATATACTAGTTAATATACTAGAAGGTAATACTAGTAGTAGTAGTAAGCTATATAATATTATTATTGCTATAACTACTATATAAAGGTGTAATAGTAGACTAAAGTAGAAACACTAGAGTACTAGTAGTAGATAGAATAATAGCACTAAGCTAATACTAATTATAGGCGCGCAAGTAGGTAGTAGGGGCAAGTAGAGTAATAGTATTATTAGTTTAAGCCCTTAATATAAGATCCTTAAAATAATAGTAGAGCTAGTAGAACTATAGTATAAACTAGTAATAGGTACCTTTACTAGGTTTCCCTATAAAAGTGCTAAGGGTCCCCTTCTTTATAATATAGAGGCAATCCTCCTAGTAACTATAATAAAACTAAAGCTAGTTGCAGAGGGATTAGCAAATATTAGGATTATTAGTAAGGATAGCTTCTAATTAAGTATAAGTCTTATAGCTATAATAGCAGGACTTATATAAGCGCCCTAGATATAGTTAGAACTTGCTATAAAGAAAATAAAAATTAAGGGGAACTTACTACTACCTTCCTAATAGTTATACTTACTAAAGAGATAAAGCTAGTTAATATACTAATTATAGGGAAGCAGCTTTATAAAGCTACTATTATATTCCTTATTATCTAAGTTACTAGAAATAATAAAGCTACTAAGTAACTATATTTAGGGAGATATATACTAAGTAAAAAGTTAGTACAGGAAATATAGGGAGAATATTAGAAGTACGTACCTTATCTTAGTAGGCCTAGCGCAGGGTCTAACTACCTTATAGTAGATCCCTACTACTAGTACTAGTAGTGGCAGACAAGGATATAATAGGGGCTAGATAGGCGGGATTAATAGAGAAAGAGTAGAGAGAGGGCTAATTAGTAGGGAAAATCTATTGTATAACAAAGTAAGTTTAGGAAATTTATAGTAGGGTAGGATAGCTATATTAGAACTTTTATAGTAGGGTGCTAAAATAAGCGCATAGACACTATACGCGCGTACCACTTAATATATAGGCCTGTTATAAATTAGGAAGAAATATAAAGATATAATAATTGTAACAATAAGGTAGAATTGCCTGCCTATTATTCCATGCCAAGTTAGGCCTAATAAAGGCCCGACTTACTTATGTATATAGAGAACAGCTCGCCTATAGTTAGGATAGGCATGTTCTTCTTGTCCTTTCGTACAAGACCTATAGGTGTAGGAATCTTATCCTTTTCTATATAGACGCGCACTCCTATATGCCTTTAAGTTATATAGGATACCTTTTAGATGCCCTACCTACCTAAGTTATTATATTATAAGAAGAATATTATCCTAGCTAGTAATAGTATTTAAGAATATTGCACTTATTATTATTTTAAGCTACTAATTTAGTTCTAGTAGCTATCTAACCCTACAACTCTATAGTTAGAACAGCTATTAGAACTTCTAATAACTAAAGCCTATAGGCTTAGACTTCTAGACCTATAGGTGGTGCTAGATTACCTTTAGAAAAATCGCGTTAGATTGCGTTAAGGTAGAGACCTAGAGACTACTAAAAGCCTAGAGGAATTAGAGGCAAAGCTAATATCCTCCTATAACTAAACCCCCTAAAAAGAAAAGATTTGTTATTCTTATTAACTACAAAATGTTAGACAAAGGTAAAGGAAGGGTATCTAGTTTAGCTGCTTTTAAAAGCCTATTTACTAATAGAAACAAATTAGATAAGGAAGACTTAATTAATAACGCCCTCCTAGAAGGACCTGCTTCCTATCTATCTCTTAAGGTACCTTGTGCTCCTAGGAGATCTTAAAGCAACACCTCCCTTAAAGATAAATATATATTAACCCTATCTAAAAAGGAGAGGTTAGAGGAATAAGTTAAACAACTTACTAATTAGTTGTACAACACCTCCCTCTATAAGGAGATATAGGGTACTACCTAACCTAGCTAGTCTTTAGCTTCTATATTAAACCCTATAGTATATACTATAAAAGCTAAGAGATAATCTAAAAAGATACTAAATATCTCTATACTTAGTAATAGTGCTAATCCTACTTTTAGATAATAGCAAGTATCTATTTAGGATAGGCTAGAGATTAACGCTAATTACTACCCCTCTTCTAGAGCTTAGATAGCGTTAGTCTAGGGACACTACTTAGGACTAGCAAGAGAATACTTAGAGCTACATTACCTATCTAATTCCCTAAGTCTTTAGTTCTAAAAAGCTAAGGAAATAATTACCCTTCTTTAAACTTACTTTATTACTAGAAATAAGATAGCTAAGAGTTAGACTATATTTAACCGCCTGTATATAACTAATATAAAGATATTCCCTACTTTTAAGTTATAATTCTAGAGTCTTGCTATTAGAGGAGAAGTACCCTAATTAGAGTAGTATTACTACCTCTAGATAAAGATTACACCTTCCCTAAGGATGCTAAACCTTACTTTCTAATAGAATTAGCACAATAATTTTAAGACTATAGTAGATTATCTTACTACTTTTAATATAGAACGCTGCCTATACCCTACCTTGTCTACTTCTACCTAGACTACTCTATTATCTAGAAAAGGACTAACCCCCTTCTAATACTCTAGAAACTAGTCCTATTTAGACGCTAATTAGAAACCCTATAATTAACCTTTAATAGCTAAACCTTATATGCCCTACTTGCAATAATAAGGCACTATCCCTTAAAGTAATTAACCCCTATCTGCTACGCTAGCCACTCCTAGCGCTACTACAATAGGAACCCTAGTAACTTGCTATAATTATAGAAAGCCTAGGCACTTCTCTAGTAACTACCCTAAACCCCCTAGGATTTAGGCTATAGATATAGAATAGGTTATTAAGAATTCTAAGGAAGAAGAAACTGCTAAATTAACTAATTTAGATAGCTATTAGACAGGAAATAATAACGCCTAGGAGGATCCTCCTTCCTAAGCTTAACTTAATATAACCTATTAAACCTTTCCTTAACTAAATTATTTATTAGTTCCTATTTACTTACATATATAACCCTGTGCCTTAATAGATCTAGTATTTGCCTAAACGCTTTAGTAGATACTAGGGCCTAAGGTTACTTATTTCTTAATTTAAAAATTACTTATAATATCTCTTCTACGCTTAGGGTACCTATCTAAAAGCTACTATATAAGCTTACTATTAAAGGGTTCTAGGATTAGATTACCTCCCTAGTTGCCTACTATATTTAGCTTTATATAATAGTTAGTAGCTAAAAGGTTTATAACTGCCCCTTTGTAATAGTAGACTTAGGTTCTTAGGATTGTATTATTAGATAACACTAGCTAAAATAGTTCTAAATCCTAATTAATATAGATAAATCTTAACTAATCTAGCTAGAGAAATATCCTCTAACCTACAACCCTGCACCTCCTATTCTAGTACAACTCTACTAGCAAGTGCTGTTAACTCTAGTTACCTATAACATCTTGCAAAGAGACGCCCTTTAGGATTAAGAGGAGAACTAGAACTAAAATAGTCCTAGTTTAATTAATAGGATACGTGGTATACTTAAAATTCTAGCTACTTATAGGGCTGCTACTAAACCTATTACGCTACCTACCCTAGTCTAATTGCTAACTATTACCTTACCCTTAAAATTCTAAATTGCTACTATTTCTGCTAATACTTTCTATTTTAATATAAAAAAATCTTCTAATAAATTCTTTACTACTAGCCTGTATAAGATTAAGCGTAGGATCTAAACCCTATCTAAATAGGATACTCTTAACTATAGCTTGTTAGATTAGAAGCTCCTATCTAACTATAACTCCTATTAGGACGTCTTTAACAAGGCTAAGGCTAATAAACTTCTAATCTACTAGCCTTATAACTACAAGATAGTCCTAGAGGAACCCCTTCTAAATTACTATAGTCCCCTCTATTATTAAAATACTAAGGAACTCTAGGCTACTAAGGAATATGTATAAGAGCACCTATAGAAAGGTTTTATTAAGACTAGTTAGAGCCTATTTGCCTCTCCTATCCTGTGTGTTAAGAAGCTAAATAGAGGCCTTAGGATCTGTGTGGATTACTATAAGCTTAATAGCTTAACGCAAAAGGACGCGTATCTAATACCCTGTATAGATAATCTATTATCCTAGCTAGCTAAAGCAAAAATATTTACTAAGCTAGATATTTATACTGCCTTTAATAAGATCTAAATAGACCCTAACTTAGAGGAGTACACTACTTTCTACACTAGGTATAGTGCCTATAAATGCAAAGTCCTACTATTTAGGCTATATAACAGACCTATAACCTATTAGCGCTATATAAATAATATACTAATAGATTATTTAGATAACTTCTATATTACCTATCTAGATAATATCCTTATCTACTCTAAAAACCTTGCTACTTATAAGGACTATATTTAAAAAGTCCTTAAGCGTCTTTATTCTACTAGATTATAGGCTAATATTAAGAAAAGCGAATTCTATATAACCTATACCTATTACCTTAGATATATCCTAACTAATAAAGGCTTAGAGGTAGACCCTAACAAAGTTAAAGTACTCTAAAACTAGTCTGCTCCTAAGACAATAACTAGAGTAAAGTCCTTCCTAGGATTTACTAGATTCTACTAGCAATTTGTAGAAAACTTCTCTAAGATAGCTAAGCCCTTAACCGCTCTATAGAGCCCTGCTACCCTATTTGTATAGACTTTAGAATGTTAATAGGCCTTTAACTAGCTTAGGAATGCCCTGCTAGCAATCTTAAGCTTAGCTTACTTCTACCCTAAATACCCTCTAAAACTAGAGATAGACGCCTCTAATAGAGTTATTATAGCTATCCTCTTATAGGAGCATCCTAATAGGAAATAGTACCCTGTATCCTTCTTTAGTTAGACCCTTACTAGTTCTAAACTTAACTAGGAAATCTATAATAAAGAATTATTTATAATAATCTACGCCTTTAAGAAATAGCGTGCTAACTTAATAAGTACTTAGCACCTTATTAGAGTATACATAGACTATAAAGCACTAGAGTACTTTATATCTACTAAAGTCCTTAGTGCTAGGCAAGCTAGATAGCTAGAGGTTATAAGTCCCTTTAACTTCTAAATTAAGTATACTCCTAGATCTTATAACGCCTAAGCTAATATCCTAAGTAGAAGGGAATAGGATATAATTAACCTTAAGACTATCTAAAGGGATAATTGCTTATAAGTAATAATCTTACTAGATAGGTTACACCCCTAAATTAACTCTAACTTAGCGCAAGACTACCTAGCTAAGTATTCCTTACTAATCCTTGCTTTAATTATAATAGTTTAGAACCCTATAACTCTTAGATCCCTAGAACTTATTAAATCTCTTCTTTAAGAAAATAGGTCCTTATTCCTAATAGAAAGATTAGAGTTGCCTAAGCACTATTAGATAGAAAATAGACTCCTTCTCTACTAGGATTAACTTTGCGTGCCTGCTAGATTAGTCCTATATACTAGACTAATTCGTAAGGCTTATAATTAAGTGTCTACTACCTACCTATTAGCTACTAAAACCTATTAGATTCTAGCCTAATATTACTACTAGAAAGGTATAGAGACTACCTATAAACGCTACGTTTAGAACTATATCCTATGCAGGAGAGGGCACCTAAGATAGCACTAACTCCCTAGTATACTCTACCCCCTTCCTATCCCTAGTCTACTAATGCAACACCTGTGTATTAATTTTAAGGATTTTCCCTAGGATTAACGTGGTTATAATTAGATTATAGTTATTATTAATCGCCTATTAAAGCAAGCTATTACTATCCCTTGCTATAAAACTATAGACGCCTAAGGTATAGCTACCTTATTTATTTAGTAGGTGTACTAATTTAGACACACTCTAGATACTATTATTTCTAATTAAGGCCCTTAGTTTATATCTAGTTTCTAGTCTAAATTCTATTAGATTATAGGCACTAAAATCAAGCTCTCTACTACCTACTATAAATAAACTAATAGATAAACTAAGATTATAAATAAGTATATTAATTAGAGACTAAGGCCTTTTATATCCTATTACTAAGATAACTAGAGTGACCTACTACCTATAATAGACCGTGCCTAAAGTACTCTTCTATATTTATCTATTAGCATAGCTCTATATTAGCTCCTCTTTAGTTCCTTACTAAAGCAAAGTTAGTATTAGAAACTAGAAAAGACCCTATCTACTATACTAGAGAAACTAAACTACAAGGACGCCTTATCCCTTACTACTTAGATACACAACGCCTAGAAGATTACTAAAGAAAATATAGAAAGAGCTTAAGACTAAATACGCTCTACTACTAATTACTATTACTATCTAGTTAACTAGAAGGTTAGTAACTATATTTATCTATCTACTACTAATCTTGCTATTTTATAACCTAGCTAAAAACTATCTAAATAATAAGAAGGTCCCTTTAAGGTATTAGAACAAGTAGGAAACGCGTATTGCCTCTAATTACTACTTAGTTCTAAGATCTATAATATTTTTTCTCCTAATATACTATATAAAGATCCCTAAGACCTATTACCTAGATAAGAGGCTCTAAAACCCCCTAGTACCCCTATACAAGGTGTAGAGGAATAGGAGGTAGAAGAAATCCTAGCTAGCAAATTATATTAATCTAAGCTAAAATATAAGGTTAAGTAGGTTAGACACAATCCTAATCCTATTTAGTATCCTACCTCTAACTTTATAGGTGCTCCCTATAAATTATAGGTATTCTACTAATAGTATCTAAATTAGCTAGGTCCCCTACGTAGCTTACTAAAATAGATTTAAGCCTAGGAAAAAGGTAAAGAGGATCTGTTGCAGGAGGGATATCAACTGGATCACGGAGCATCTTGATCCCGATCAATCCCGATCAATCCTGGTCAATACCCCTGTATGACCCACTATCTAATTAACTGCCAGCTCACTGCTAAGTGCCTAATAAAAAGCAGGAGCTCTAGTAAGGAAGGTTTACTAATTATTTACCTTCTAGTAAGGGTAGCTAAAGCTCTATATATATAAGTCCGATCGTAGTAGATATAATCTAATAATCTATCTCCTAAATTATTCCTAACCTTAGTAATCTAAAATTTAACAGTTATAAGCCTGGTTCGCGCTTTACCTTATTAAAGATCGTCCTATCCATTTAAGCGTATTATTTAACTTAGACACTAAGCTAGCAAGCTTTACTCTTTATACTATTTCTTAAGCAAAAGCTTACTTATTACTCTTCTACTATAAGTAACTAAATCCTAAAGGGGGATATCCTACTTACTAGATTAACTAACTAGCCTACCTAGTACATTTAATTTAGATACCATGCCCTAACTAAAGGGATCTAGGTAGAGGTAGACCCTAAGGCTCTAGATACTGAAAACCACTTTAAGAATAAACCTATTAAGCCTAACATGCTAACAGATATCGCGCTATCTAATATAACAAGCAAGCAGTACAAGCTCTAAATAGCTTAGTACTAAGCCTACTTATTAGACTAGGCATTAAAGTTATTAGCAATCTAGAACCTCTTTATATAGGTTAATAATATAGTAGATTAAGGGATCCTTACCCTAGCCTATATAGAGCTTGTTAATTAAGGAAGAGTAACCCTCTAAGCACTTATCTAAGTGCTCTGCAACAACCTAGCGCTAACTAACTTAAGCGCTGCAACACTAGCGAGATTATAGTACAAAGCTTATCTTGCTAAGGCAAAGATAAGTAGCTAAGACGCTAATTACTAGTAGAAGGAGTGGACAATCCTATATGCGCAAGCTAAGGTATATAACGTTCCTAATATTAAAGGATAGCTTATAGTATAGGATTATCTTAAAGCTCTATCTACTAGGATCTTACTAGATTAGGGTTAAACTATGTTTTAAAGGATTATTAAAAAGTTAGTAATAGGAGAGCTAACTTATAACCTCCTATAGGTTGCTAAGATCTATTTATTACTTCTTTAAGAGAACAACATAAGATTAAGCTCTAAGGGTCCTAGAGTGTTTGTAATAATAGGAGCTCCACCTTCTAATTAACTAAAGAAGGAGTCTTTATACCTATACAGTAGATCTTACCTATAGAAACCTCCTAAATGCAAAAATATTATTAAAGCTTAGACTAATATAGGTAATAAGCTTACTACTACTTAATAATTAGAGATTAAGAAAAAGATTAATAGGAATCTAAAATTTAAAGAGTTAAGAAAAGCTCTAATTAAGTCCTATCCTATTAATCAAGATTATAGTAGTAAGGTAAGCACGATCACCTATCTAGGCAGTATCCAGGCAGCACTAATTAACCCTATATTAATAGCGGAGAAAATGAACAGGATCTATTTAACTATAGACTTTAAAGCTCACGCTCTATTAAAGAGCACTATCTTTAACAATAGGGGTGCAGTGCACCTAGTTAATAATATAAGCTACCTAGAAGAAAGCTTATTTAGATTAGTTAAATATAAGACAGTTAAAGCAGGAACTTAAGCTTTTCTAATCTTAGGCAGAGGGATAAGAGTAATCCCTAATACTCTTAATAGACCAAGAGGTCTAAAAATAGAAGATTTGGTGCTCACTAATATAGTGTTAGTAGAAGGTTTTTATGTGAATATTATATTAGAAGCTTAATTGCTTAAAGCAGGAGTTTAGTTCCTTAGGCTAGATGCCACCTTGCAGTTTAGATTATTAGAAAAGAGCGTTATATTAGCTAAGTTACTGCGCAAGTTTAACTTAACTTTCCTAGAATACAAGCCCTCTACTCCTTATCTAATAATCTAAAGCATAGTGCCTAAATAACCCTAGCGATCCTAGACGACTTACCTAAGACATAACAGTAAGGAGCTTTAGCACTAACAATTAGGCTATTTAGGACCTAAGGCGCTTAAAGCTCTAGTTAAGTTAGCTATAAACGTTAGGATTAAAGGAACTCCTAGGAGCAAATACAAGCACTACGCTATTACACATGCCTAATAGGTTATATTAAGACGACTAAGGGAAAGATTACCACGTCTATACTACTAGGTATTATAGGATCTATTTAATATACTAACAGGTATAGCTTACAAGTAATAGATCTTAGTATTAAAGTGCAACTACTTAGGAAAGCTTTATACCTATCTACTGCAAGCTAAAAACCTTAATAAAATTATGCAGGTGTTTAAAAATTTTAAGAGCTTAATACTTAACTAATATAAGCTTAGTATAGTTAAGATTATACAAGACAACAACGTTGCAACGCTCCCTTAGTGTAGTAAATCTCGCTTTTAGATCTAGGTAGCTAATAATAGTATTAAAATTAAGAGCTCACCTGTATATACTTATAAACCTAATAGAGGAGCAGAAAGAGTAGGGCAGGAGATTATAATAAAATTGATTAAAATAAGGATTAGTACTAACCTACTAATAAAGCTCTAGCCTGAAATTATTAAAGCAGCGACTTAGCTTTATAATATAAGCCTGTCCTATACTCACAATATAATATTACCTAACAAAGTGCTAGATTGTTAGTTTACTAGATACTTTAGGTAGTGGCAACTAGAGTAGATAAGGGAGGTAACTACTAATCTCCGCCCTAATTGGAGCGGAATATACGCCTATGGCTATCAAGCTTACCCCCTTAATAGAGATTAAGTAGCTAGGCGTTACAAGAGGGTTTTTAAGGTGAACCCTTAGGGTTATATTAGATATCTAGTAGGATATAGAGCATCTAATATATATAGGATATAGATCCCCTTACTTAATTAGATTATTATAACGCAGAACGTTACCTTTAATAAGGATCTTTTCTATAAAGAGAAAGATCTAGAGCAGCTTTAATAGTTAGAGGCTTAAAAGATAGTTAATATTATTAGCAAAGATAAGATCTATAATACAGGAGAAGTATATAAAGAGCTTAATATCTTTAATTAGCTTTGTATTGCGGCAGAGCAATATAAGGAGTCTAGTAAGCAAGGAGGACTAAACCTAGCGCAGGAGCTAGGGGGTAGGGTAGAGCTAGAGGAGGTAGATAATTAGGCTAGCTAGCCTAGTAATTCACAACCCCCTAAGTAGACACCTCTAGCGTGGGTACTAAGCATAGCTAGCTTAGCATAAAGGATCTATACAAAGTCCCCTAAGCTAATAGGGCTCTAAACTCCTAAACTAACACTAGAACTAAACTTTAGTATAGGAGATAAAGGATCTATGCAGGTTATAGATTAGGGTTATACTACCTAAGATAGTAGTAATCTAACTTACTTTAACGCCACAATAGGTAGCTCCTAGGAAAGACCTAGAGGGGAGAGTGCTATTAGTGGGTTACTCTATAAGAGCACGGAGATAAGTAAGGGCACCCTATCTAGCTCTTATAGGGGTAGTAAGTAGAGCTCCTACCTACCTACTTTAGGACTAGATTCTGTATCTCCTGCAGATCCCTTACAAGCGGCACCTAGAGCTCCTAGAAGAAGCAGAAAACCGCGAGTTAAAGGACTACTACTAACGCGTGTTAGTAAGCAAGCTTAGGGACAGGACCCTAATAAACCACTAGGAGGCTCTATAAGTGCGGGGATATATATAGTAATAGATCTATTAGATATAGATCTAATTAGAAATCCCTTGCATAATCTTTTAGTATATCCTAAACTAAATACTATAATCCACGCTATAATCGCAGTAGTAATAGGGAGCAAATCTCCTAAAAACCCTAAAAGGAATACGCACTAGGACGCTCTATAAAAAGAGCTAAAATAATAGAAGGATCTCTATAACCACTAAATAGGACAGTAATTTAGAGATATAGCATATAAAGAAATTAATACTCTACTAAAAGCTAGTACCTAGGAGGAGATTAATAGGCTAACTAAAGGAGAGCGTCTACTCCTACTTAAATAGGTGTTTACATATAAGCTTAATTAGGATAGTTACCTAATTAAGTGCAAAGCAAGGATAGTAGTAAGAGGAGATCTATAGCTTACTAACTTAATTTATTTAACCTACGCAGCTACCCTAGTAGCTTAAACCTTTAGGACTGTAATAGCTATTAGAGCCAAGTTTAACCTTAAGATATATTAATATAACGTTGTTAGAGCTTTCCTTAACGCCTTAAGGGATTAACACCCTATAGTTATCTGCAAGCTACCTAAAGGATATTAAATACCTAGGAAATGCGTTAAGCTTAAACGAGCTCTATATAGATTAAAAGACTTACTATTATTATAGTATAACAAGCTCTTAACTACACTCTAAGAAAATAAGCTTATTGCTTCTAAAGAGGAGCTATACCTATTCTTTAACAGAGATCGTAGTATCTTGTTAATATTCTATGTGGACGATATCCTATCGCTCTATTACTAAAACTACGCAAGCCAAGCTTACAAAGTTATCCAAGCTCTAAAGCAAAGATATACTATAGAAGAAAAGGGACCTATAAGCTAGTTTCTAGGGGTAAGAGTAATCTAGGATAAAAAGAGATAGACAATAACCCTTGTTTATAATAAATATATTAACAAGATTGCAAAGAAATTTAATCTAGTAGAGATAGGAAAATTCCCTGCTATACTACTATTAAGTAAAGATATTAAAAAGAGCACTAGAGAAGCTACTAAAAAGGAGATCAAGGACTATTAGGAGCGCGTTAGATTAATCCTTTACACCTTAATTATGGTGCGCCCTAATATTGCCTATGTAGCCTCCTAGCTCTCCTAATACCTTACTAACCTATCTAAACAACACTTTAATATAGTTAATTAAGTAATTATCTATCTATACTAAACTTAATACTAATTAATCTAATATAGGAATAGGGATCCTAATAAGCTTATAATATGTAGTAATGCGTTATTTGCTAATAATATTAATACTTAGCAATTATTATATAGATACCTAATCACGCTCTTTAGAGGACCTATTATTTAGAAGGCAGCTTAACAATTAACTGTTACTACTTTAACTACTAAGGTAGAGCTCCTTGCGCTTAAGTAAGTAAGCAAAGAAGCAATAGCGTTAAAACGCTTTTTAACTAAAATACACCTTACTTTAGATACTACCTAGACAATTAATTATAATAATTAATAAACTATTAGGTTAGTAGTAGGTAATAATAAAAGGATTACTACTAAGCTGCGCTATATAGATATTTAAAATATGTAGCTTAGGTAAGAGTATATAAAGGGATCTTTCTATATTACCTACCTACCTACTAGTAATATGCTAGCTAATAGGCTTACTAAAAACCTAACTATATAATAATTTATAAGGTTTAGGGAGCACCTAAAGTTATATAATAGTAGAGCATATATTATATAGTATTAATTAAAGTAAGGTAGTATATAAGATCTATTAATATATAATATAAAAATAACTAACTATAGCCTACCTCTCTATTATTAACTAGGTAGCTTCCCTAAGGAGCTCTATTACGCGCGCGAAGCGTGCCTTAGAGTCTATAGGGGGCTACCTAGGTTGCCCTATCCTAGGATCTATAGGGGGAACCTTAGAGGAGCTAGAGTCCTTATCTTCTAATAAGGAGCTCTAGGCGCCCTTAGCTATAGTAGTAGCCTTACGCGCAAGCTTAGCAGCAGTAGTAGTAGCTTTTACTAGCTCCTACTATTTAGCCTTGCTCTCCTTAAGGAGCACTAAGACCCTCTGCTTCTTATCCTTAAGAAGGTCTTAGCTCTTACCTGCCTACTTCCTTGCTAGGAAGGATAGCGTAGAACGTTAGGCAAGCTTAGGGCTATTAGTTTATTAGTATAGATCTTACTAAGTATTATAAAGGAAAAATTCTTATATAGATTATATATATTAGGATATAGCTATACCTAGAGAAGCACTACTAGTACTAAGTCCCCCTACTAGAAGAGTTATAGCACTTGCTATTAGACTTATTAAAGAGCGCTAAGCGTAGATAATTTAGATAAGTTTTAGCACAACAAATACTAGGCTCTCTACAATAGGAGGATCTTAGGGTCTCCTTAGGAGCTAGAGAGGGAGCAGGAGCAGGAGTAGGGATAGGGGGCAGGGTCTAGGGAGGAGCGGGAGCTAGAGTTAGAGCTAGAGTAGTAGGAGCTAGAGTAGGAGCGCCTTTCCTTAGCTTTGTAATCTTAGCTATAGTAGTAGTAGCTACGCGCTTAGCTGCTATATACTCTGCAATAGCCTTACGCTTAGTAGTAGCGCGCTCTTCTTTAGTAGTAGTAGCTTTAGTAACTATAGCTTTAGCTACGCAGGAGGTAATAAGGGTAGCGTAGGTAGAGTAAGCGTAAGTAGTAGGTTTTAACTTTAACTAAGATATAGGTTAGTATAGATATAGGTATAGTTTAGATCTTTAGGGTTATATAATCTTATAACTTAAGCTATAGTAAAAGATTATAGTTAGGTAGATAGAGTTATAGAGCTCTATCTAGATAATATCTACACGCGTAAGCGCAGGCTAAATAAGGAAGGCGCGCTAGTTAGTATCTAAAGGGTAAGCTAATTTAACCCTTTAGATATACAACACTCTAATTAGCTATACTACCTACTAACTATAAGCGCAACTATAACAACAAAAGATCTACCTACACCTAGGGGGTATGTTGCAGGAGGGATATTAACTAGATCACAGAGCATCTTAATCCTAATTAATCCTAATTAATCCTAATTAATCCTAGTTAATACCCCTGTATAACCCACTATCTAATTAACTACTAGCTTACTACTAAGTGCCTAACAAAAAGCAGGAGCTCTAGTAAGGAAGGTTTACTAATTATTCACCTTCTAGTAAGGGTAGCTAAAGCTCTATATATATGAGTCCGATCGTAGTAGATACAATCTAATAATCCATCTCCCAAATCATTCCTAACCTTAGTAATCCAAAATTCAACAGGATCTAATATTACTTTACAACAATTATACCTAATATTAGAACTAATTTATATCCTATTTAGCTACGTATTATCTATTAACTACTATCTATTACTATTATTCTTGTTACTATTTATTATTATATCCTATTTAGAACTATCCTAGAACCTGTAAGGTTCCTAGGATACTACCCCTAGGAAACCTCTTTATTCTATATCTATCTCTCTATTAGAACCTAGTTTAGACTCTATATTAGCTAAGATAGCACCTAGACTACCTTTCTTAGCTAGCTTCTAGATAACTAGTGTAGCAGGTGCAGGAATAGGTGCAGGAGTAGGTAGGGGAGCTAGAACTAATTTAGACGCTTTCTTATTAAGCACCTTTATCTTAGCCTATACTATAAAGGTTGCCTCCTAATTTAGTGCTGTTTCCTCTTTAAGTTTATTAATAGCCCTTATTAAGCCCCTAACTACTAAGACTATCTTATAAATACTATTCTAAAGCTAATATAAATTAGATATAGCAGTATAATATATAGCTATAAGGATCTTAGTAGCTTCTATGCCCTTAGTCTAAGTATTAGTAATAGTAACGCACTTAGTAAGGTTTTAGGTAGCTTCTTAAATAGTAGCCTTAAACTATTTAATATCCTTCTAATAAGTAACTATAGTATCCTTATCCTTATCCCCTTTAGTAGGGTTTGCTACTAGGCTATAGTACTTATCTAGAGCACCCCTAAGGGCAGAGTACTCTAGGCTAATAAAAGAAGGAATCTACTAGAATTAGTAAAGGAACCCTATTAGACTTAGATACTTACTAGATTGCAATACTTATTCTAGGAGATATAGTACTAGCACTTTTTAGAATTCTTTAACTTAAAATTAAAATTATTAAACTTGCCCCTAGCTAGAGCCCTAACTACCCTTATATAGAGAGCGTAATAAGTAATAGGGAGGACTCCTAGTAGTACTAGTACTAGCATAGCTAAAGGTTCTAATTTAGATTAGCAACTACTTAATTATATAGATTAAATACTTACTAGATTTTAGATAGATTAGGTTAAATAATTAAAAAATTAGGGATATAGGAATAAGAAAGTTAGTAGGTAGAGGGCTAGTTATAGGTAGGCTAAGGATAGGGGTCTGTGCCCTAGGAATAAGAAGTAAAGGTAAAGGCAGAGGTAAAGGTAGATTTATTTAGCAAGAGCTTTTCTTTAATAAGGGATCTAAACCTAATCTTAAGGATAGGGACTATCCTTTCTCTATAGGAGGGGGTAGTGTAATAATAAGGTAGAATTACCTACCTATTATTCTATACTAAGTTAGGCCTAATAAAGGCCTAACTTACTTATATATATAGAGAACAGCTTACCTATAGTTAGGATAGGCATATTCTTCTTATCCTTTTGTACAAGACCTATAGGTGTAGGAATCTTATCCTTTTCTATATAGACGCGCACTCCTATATGCCTTTAAGTCGTATAGGATACCTTTTAGATGCCCTACCTACCTAAGTCGTTACAGTATCTTATACTAGGTCTACTAGTAAGTAGTTACTAGGAGTTGCTAATAGGAAGCTAGCCTTTATTAGAGTTATATGTTTTAATATACTACTTAGCTAGTAAATATTCTATTAGGTTAGGTAGATTAATTTAAGTGTATGATATTATAGTACAGGATAGAGGTTTAGTAGTAGATATTAAGAATAGGTATTAATTAAATATTAAGTAAATAATACTATATATATTAATTCTAATAGGTATTTATACTACCTATAATTATATAATCTACCTAGCTTAGGCCACTCTAGACTATGCTTAGGTTAGTAGGGCTAGTAGGGCCCTATGTCCTAATAGTATTTATTTATTTAATATTTAATTAATACCTATTATCCTAATATACTACTAAATCTGTATCCTGTACTATATCGTCTTATACTAAACCTAATATTAAAATAATACAAACGATCCTTTATTATAGCAGAGGGTAGTATACTAATAGGGTAGACTTATTTCCCTATTATTATACACTAAGTTAACCCTAATAACTACCTAACTATAGCCTAACTTGCACATGTATATAGAGAGTAGCTTATCTATATTATAATAGGTATATTCTTCTTATCCTTTTGTATAAGACCTAGAGGTGTAGGAATCTTATCCTTTTCTATATATACGCGCACTCCTATATGCCCTTAAGTTATATTAGATACCTTTTGGATGCCCTACCTACCTGCGTCGTTATGATAGGTAGAGACTAATACTACTACTAAGGACACACGCTACACACCTATATAAACGCGTAGAGGGCTTACCTCTCCTTTAATATACTATATGCTATTAGTAACGCTTATTGTTTTCTACCTTAAGGCTAGTCTATAATAGTACTAATATATTTAACACTATTATTTACTCTACCTTAAGGACCTCTATTATCATCTTTGAAGTCTTACTATTGGCGTGAGTTAATCACCATGCTCCCACACTATTGACATGCAGGAGTATAGCCAGCTCAGGGAGGTAAGGCTTTAGAACCTTGTTTACAGTCCCACTTTTGATCCAGTCATCCTCCCACGCTGGCCGGTACAACGCTTTCACATATTCCCAATACTCAGGATAATAGCCAGCCATCTCCCAGTCTAATACCGCGACTACTTTGGTGCCTTGAACCAGGATATTCCTTGGGGAAAAGTCACCGTGTGTCATCACAATCTCGTGGTCTTTCAAGCTGCAAACCATGTCGCAGACAGTGCTTACCCAACCACTCGATAAGGTATTTTCGAGCGCTGTGACGATGCCCTCGTTGAAGGCAGCCTCGTCGTTGTAAGGGCCATACGCACCAAGATCCTCCTCAAATATTGGATCTTCGCAAGCTGTTCCATCTATAGATCCTATGAACGAGCCTTTTAGATGGCGAAGCTCTGAGAACATTTCGCGTAATTGATCGATAACGCGCTCTTTGTCTTCAGGGGTATACTTGTCCCAAACATCCTTCAGGCAGTCACCCTGAATGAACTCCATCACAATCCGCGTATGGCCTGTGATAGGATCGATATATGTGTTCCAGACTTCAGGCACCGGGATATTCGTTTTCGAACGGACCAATTTCATGGCGGCCGCTTCAGCTGATCGGACAGAGTCGCCAGTTTTGACAATAGTTGTTGAATCGACCTTGTAGACAGGAACAAACTCTCCAAATCTCGACGCTTGAGCAAGCTCATCTTCAGTAATGACTCTCCCATGTCTTCCTTTAGGCGGCATCTACGGAATGTAAGAATCTTGAGAAGACCTATAGTAATAAAAGACTACCTGGGATGCGTACCTACCTTTTGGGAAATCAGATGGCTGAACGTAGGCAGTAAATGCGATTGCTTCTTAACATGGAGTAAAGTTGTTTATCTCAATAAGCCGAGTTGTCGCTTCGTTGAAAAAGTGCCGTAGCTAGTCCCTAAAGGGTGCAGAGATGGGGAAAGAACAAACTTCAGCAGCCGACCCTAAATTTACTATCGGTTCAGCTCCCCACCCAGAGGTCCGTGCGTTGCTAGTAAGCTCGTAGGCATCAAGAGCGTTAGGCCATAATACAACAACTCGTGCTATTCTTTCACAACAGCTTGATGTAGACACTGGTACGATCATGCACGCTTATACTGCTTGTCATATTTGCACTCGTGTTTTTCATTGTCTGAGCTATTCCCAGTCTGAGCGTGAAGCTGATCGTGTAGGTGCGCGAACACCTTCACTACGGTAAAAAATTGTTTACTGTAGAATGGTACGCTAGGGGTTTACTATATAGGTGTAAACTAACCTTATGTATACCTATAAATAGGTTTAAAGTAGTAGTTTACTTTTATAGTAGGGGTTTAAATTAAGTATAAAAAGTAGTTTTATTTCTATTATACACTATAATACCTAACTAAGACTAAAAGGGGTAGAAAAGATTAGCTTCACGCTATACGCACATGTAACATAATAATGAGTCATGATATTTTTACTAATAGGTGGTGGTGGTGATAGAGGTGGTGGAGGTGGTGGAGGTGGTGGAGGTGGTGATAGAGGTGGTGATAGAGGTGGTAGTAGAGGTGGTGGTAGAGGTGGTAATGAAGATTAAAGAAAGGAGGGGTAAAATACTTAGATAGTTAGTAGGAAACTAGTAGATTAATAGAAGTAGAAGTAAAAGTGGAATACATGGTATAGTAAACCCTATTTAGGTTTACTTCTTCTACCTAAACCACTTCTTAGTCTACTTTAGATAAATATGGCTACTGTAAACAGGTTTTGTACCGTAGTGACAGTGTACACACGCTGCTCTAGCAAGACCTCTCATGAGGACTAGGCTCGATACGGCGGCGGTATGTCGCAGTCGTCCCCACTGCAATAAGCCCCTTACGTTCCAAGTCCTCAAGTACCTCGCAAGTCCATCTCTGGCATCTTTGGAGGTTGGGTTTTTGCGCTGATGCTTTCAGCTTGTTGATGTCCTTGTCTTCTATCCTCCCAACAAGCTCTTTCGAAGCTATACCTAGACTGTTTACTCTTTTATTGGCTTGGATTATGAGCGAGTAACCTGTTCCCTGTGTTGGCCCTCCAGTTACATGATACCAAGTGCATCGATCGGATCCGGTCGGGGCTACAAGGAGCATCCAATGAAGAGGGTCATTGCCACGTCGCTGTCCGAATGCAACGTAAATGTCGAAGATTTGGCTTGGCATATTGATATCAAAACTGTTTTGCCTTGATCGGACGTAAGCCAGATGCGAGTTGGGTGTGATTTACGTCTTCACAACGGCGTGATAGACAAGGACGCTTGGCTCTAGTCAGGCGTATTTAAAAGAGGGTGCTGTGATAGATAGATAGGAGTGCTGGAATTCTCTTTGTTCGATCGAACTCTTCATAGGAGAGCGGCGAAGCCTTTATAAGGTGTAGAGACTTGATCAGCCTGTCTACCAACCATGGCAAAAGCCCGGGGTGCAAAGCCGACTTCAATTTTAGCACATTTCGATGCCGTTTCGGCTGAAGAAATATCAGAAGTCTGCTCACGCTTGATTGATTAGACTCACGCGCGCAATTGTTTGAGACTTTCTCCGTATCAGACGAATGCACCAGCGTGGCGCAGCCGGCGCCAAAGCCCACACTACACATGAAACTAGGGAACTAGAAAGAACATGGACCTGTCATTTACCCCGAGTAGCTCCCACCTGCATATAAGTGAACATAGATCATTGAAATGTGCATTGAATTACCTATCAAAGTGACCACGCCCAAAACTCACCAAAATGACGGCAGGGCCGGAATTAATAGAGTGAGATGAGGGTCCACTTTAGAGCCGCTTCGTTTGCACGGCATTGATTCAGTGGAGTTGAAAGGATCTTCATAGGATTGTAAAGTGGTCGGACACAGTAGCTGTGCCGCAGCGCGACGCTGTTCTTCTGTGAAACTCATTAGTATAAAAATTCTGAACGAAGCTATGATAGCAGATAAGCAAAGCTGTAAGATATTTACCTTAATCATCAATCAATCGTTAATACAATTCAATCAACTTTTGTGTTATATGTTGTCGGTCTATCATCAAAGATGGTAAGAATGTAAAGCGTAGCGTGACTACAAATTCTTTACTCATGAAGACGTCATCCTTTGACCTTCTCTTTTAAAAATTCAATGACATCCCGTAGCATATCCTCCGAGTACCAATGTCCCAGTCCTTCATACTCTTTCCAAGTGACGTCCACATTTATACTATCTAGGAAATCCGCAGCCAACTTTCCGAAGGTATGTGGTACCCTCTCATCATCTTTCCCATGTCCCATGAAAACTGGTATTGACTGTAAAGATGGTGAAGCGCTGCTCAGAACCTCGAGCTCTTCACCAGATCGTAGCTCCTCGCGTAGCCAGTCTACTGCCTTACCATACCGACTCCGCTCATCGCGGTCCTCGCCGTCCCGTTCAAACATGTCATCCCCGTCAGCCTCAGATCCCACGAAGGAATCACTGTCTCTATCGTCTGATTCTTCAATATAATCTTGCATGCTTTTGCGGAATGGTAGATAGCCACACATGCCGATCAAAGCTCCAAAAGGCTCGCCCTGCCATAAGAGCGCAGCAATAGTACTGACCGCGCATCCTTGACTGAGCCCCATGAGCACGACGTTTTCGGCCCCAATGGTTTTGATTTCTTCTCGGAGTAAGTCATGTAGGAAGACACTCGTTTCGCGAAGGCCAGGGACTTGCAAATGTTGCTTTAGCTCCGGCTGTGTCAGAGACCAGTTGTCGAACCACTGATGCGTTAGACTTCTCTTGAACACCACTGCTCTTCTAAGGGGGGCTGTCGGGAAGACGAATTTGGTATTTGGGAGGTGCTGTTGGAAGGTTTTGCTGCTTGCGGATGTTTCGCGGTTCTCAATGGTCTTGCCATCTATTGCAGAGACCACATGTTGTAGTAGAGGCTCAGCGAACTTCTCGGCAGTGGACCCGCGACCGTGGAGAATGATTAATGTCGTTTTATGAGCTTGAGAAGACGCAATAACAAGTGGTCTGGAAGGAACTGGAGGGTTTGATTGTGAAATTGACATGTTGAAGACCAATGTTTTAAAAAAGAGTAGGAATGCGAGAGGGGCAATCTGAGTCGGGCAAGCGTTACGGTACCTTTCGAGTTCGTCCGTGCACGTGTGACGTGCACCATGGGTGGTTCCAACGGTCACCAGACTCTAAGCTTCTAGAGGACTAAGAAGAGCAAAAGATCCTAAGAGTTAGTCTAGTATATAGTAAGGACTCGTGGCTTTAGTTATCTCTACTAGTTTAGCTATTTTATTTTTAAGGGTAATAGGCCTATACGTGTTTACTAGGGGGTAGTCTTTCTTCCCTAGCTTACGTAGGGCTATAGTAGTGGTTTCTTTTAGGTTATAAAATATCTTTTCTTACTAGATGTAGTAGCTAATAGCTATTACTAGGCCCTCCCTTCGGATCTCTTATAGGGCTTTAATTAGCGTATTTAAGATTTTATCTAATTCTAGGGTTGTTTTAATTTAGGAGTCCTTTTAATTACTTTATTAAAGACTTCTATAACTAGGGTATTAAATAGAAATAGGTTAGGTTAGGGTTATAAGACGTTATAGTAGGAGATAGAGGTTTAGTAGTAGGTTAGGATAATAGGTATTAATTAAATATTAAATATATTAATACTATATGTATTAGTTCTTATAGGTATTTATACTACCTATAAGTATATAATCTATCTAGCTTAGGCTACTCTAGCCTATACGTAGGTTAGTAGGGTTAGTAGAGCCCTATATCCTAATATTATCCCCCCTCTTTATGTAACGACTTAGGTAGGTAGGGCATCTAATAGGTATCCTATACGACTTAAAGGCATATAGGAGTGCGCGTCTATACAGAAAAGGATAAGATTCCTATACCTATAGGTCTTGTACGAAAGGATAAGAAGAACATACCTATCCTAACTATAGGCGAGCTGTTCTCTATATATATTAGTAAGTTAGGCCTTTATTAGGCCTAACTTAGTATAGAATAATAGGCAGGTAACTCTACCTTATTATTACACTACCCCCTCTTATAGAGAAAGGATAGTCCCTATCCTTAGGATTAGGTTTAGATCCCTTATTAAAGAAAAGCTCTTGCAAAATAAATCTACCTTTACCTCTACCTTTACCTTTACTTCTTGTTCCTAGGGCATAGACCCCTATCCTTAGCCTGCCTATAACTAGCCCTTTACCTACTAACTTTCTTATTCCTATATCCCTAATTTTTTAATTATTTAACCTAATCTATCTAAAATCTAGTAAGTATTTAATCTATATAATTAAGTAGTTACTAATCTAAATTAGAACCTTTAGCTATGCTAGTACTAGTACTACTAGGAGTCCTCCCTATTACTTATCGCGCTCTCTATATAAGGGCAGTTAGGGCTCTAGCTAGGGGCAAGTTTAATAATTTTAATTTTAAGTTAAAGAATTCTAAGAAGTGCTAGTACTATATCTCCTAGAATAAGTATTATAATCTAGTAAGTATCTAAGTCTAATAGGGTTCCTTTACTAATTCTAGTAGATTCCTTCTTTTATTAGCCTAGAGTACTCTACCCTTAGGGGTGCTCTAGATAAGTACTATAGCCTAGTAGCAAACCCTACTAAAGGGGATAAGGATAAGGATGCTATAGTTACTTATTAGAAGGATATTAAATAGTTTAAGGCTACTATTTAAGAAGCTACTTAAAACCTTACTAAGTGCGTTACTATTACTAATACTTAGACTAAGGGCATAGAAGCTACTAAGATCCTTATAGCTATATATTATACTACTATATCTAATTTATATTAGCTTTAGAATAGTATTTATAAGATAGTCTTAGTAGTTAGGGGCTTAATAAGGGCTATTAATAAACTTAAAGAGGAAATAGCACTAAATTAGGAGGTAACCTTTATAGTATAGGCTAAGATAAAGGCGATTAATAAGAAGGTGTCTAAATTAGTTCTAGCTCCTACACCTGCTCCTATACCTACTCTAAAACCTACTACACTAGTTATCTAGAAGCTAGCTAAGAAAGGTGGTCTAGGCGCTATCTTAGCTAATATAGAGTCTAAACTAGGTTCTAATAGGGAGATAGATATAGAATAAAGAGGTTTCCTAGGGGTAGTGTCCTAGGAACCTTAAGGGTTCTAGGATAGTTCTAAATAGGATATAATAATAAATAGTAACAAGAATAATAGTAATAGATAATAGTTAATAGTATAATACGTAGCTAAATAGGATATAAATTAGTTCTAATATTAGGTATAATTATTATAAAGTAATATTAGATCCTCTTTACCTTTTTCCTATACTTATATCTATTTAGGTAAGCTACGTGGGGGACCTAGCTAATTTAGATACTATTAGTAGAATACCTGTAATTTATAGGGAGCACCTATAAGGTTAGAGGTAGGATACTAAATAGGATTAGGATTATATCTAACCTACTTAACCTTATATTTTAGCTTAGATTAATATAATTTGCTAGCTAGGATTTCTTCTACCTTCTATTCCTCTACACCTTATATAGGGGTACTAGGGGGTTTTAGAGCCTCTTATCTAGGTAATAGGTCTTAGGGATCTTTGTATAATATATTAGGATAGAAAACGTTATAGACCTTAGAACTAGGTAGCAATTAGATATAGTACGCATTTCCTACTTATTCTAATACCTTAAAGGGACCTTCCTAGTATTTAGATAGTTTTTAGCTAGGTAATAAAATAGTAAGATTAGTAGTAGATAAATAAATATATTTACTAACCTTCTAGTTAACTAGATAGTAATAGTAATTAGTAGTAGAGCGTATTTAGTCCTAAGCTCTTTCTATATTTTCTTTAGTAATCTTTTATATATTATATATCTAAGAAGTAAGGGATAAGGCGTCCTTATAGTTTAGTTTCTCTAGTATAGTAGATAGGGTCTTCTTAAGTTTCTAATACTAGCTTTCCTTTAGTAAGGAGCTGAAGAGGAGCTGTTGCAGGAGGGATATCAACCGGATCACGGAGCATCTTAATCCGATTAATCCTGATTAATACCCCTGTATAACCCACTATCTAATTAACTGCCAGCTTACTACCAAGTGCCTAATAAAAAGCAGGAGCTCTAGTAAGGAAGGTTTACTAATTATTCACCTTCTAGTAAGGGTAGCTAAAGCTCTATATATATAGGTACGATTGTAGTAGATATAATCTAATAATCTATCTCCTAAATTATTCCTAACCTTAGTAATCTAGATTTCTACAGTTATAAGCCTAGTTCGCGCTTTACCTTATTAAAAGATCGTCCTATCTATTTAAGTGTATTATTTAACTTAGACACTAAGCTAGCAAGCTTTATTTTTTCTTTTATACTATTTCTTAAGCAGAAGCTTACTTATTACTCTTCTACTATAAGCAACTAAATCCTAAAGGGGGATATCCTACTTACTAGATTAACTAACTAGCCTACCTAGTACATTTAATTTAGATACTATACCCTAACTAAAGGGATCTAGGTAGAGGTAGACCCTAATACTTAGGATGCTAAAAACCACTTTAAGAATAAACCTATTAAGCCTAATATGCTAATAGGTATCACGCTATCTAATATAATAAGCGAGTAGTACAAACTCTAAATAGCTTAGTACTAAGCCTGCTTATTAGATTAGGTATTAAAGTTATTAGCAATCTAGAACCTTTTTATATAGGTTAACAATATAGTAGATTAAGGGATCCTTACCCTAGCCTATATAGAGCTTGTTAATTAAGGAAGAGTAACCCTCTAAGCACTTATCTAAGTGCTCTGCAACAACCTAGCGCTAACTAACTTAAGCGCTGCAACACTAGCGAGATTATAGTACAAAGCTTATCTTGCTAAGGCAAAGATAAGTGGCTAAGACACTAATTACTAGCAGAAGGAGTAGACAATCCTATATGCGCAAGCTAAGGTATACAACGTTCCTAATATTAAAGGATAGCTCGTAGTACAGGATTATCTTAAAGCTCTATCTACTAGGATCTTACTAGATTAGGGTTAAACTATATTTTAAAGGATTATTAAAAAGTTAGTAATAGGAGAGCTAACTTATAACCTCCTATAGGTTACTAAGATCTATTTATTACTTCTCTAAGAAAACGATATAAGATTAAGCTCTAAAGGTCCTAGAGTGTTTGCAATAATAGGAGCTCTACCTTCTAATTAACTAAAGAAGGAGTCTTTATACCTATGTAGTAGATCTTACCTATAGAAACCTCCTAAATACAAAAATGTTATTAAAGCTTAGACTAATATAGGTAACAAGCTTACTACTACTTAACAATTAGAGATTAAGAAAAAGATTAATAGGAATCTAAAATTTAAAGAGTTAAGAAAAGCTCTAATTAAGTCCTATCCTATTAATTAAGATTATAGTAGTAAGGTAAGCACAATCACCTATCTAGGTAGTATCTAGGCGGCACTAATTAACCCTATGTTAATAGCGGAGAAAACGAACAGGATCTATTTAACTATAGACTTTAAAGCTTACGCTCTATTAAAGAGCACTATCTTTAATAACAGGGGTGTAGTGCACCTAGTTAATAATATAAGCTACCTAGAAGAAAGCTTATTTAGATTAGTTAAATATAAGATAGTTAAAGCAGGAACTTAAGCTTTTCTAATCTTAGGTAGAGGGACAAGAGTAATCCCTAATGCTCTTTATAGACCAAGAGGTCTAAAAACAGAAGATTTAGTGCTTACTAACGTGGTGTTAGTAGAAGGTTTTTATATAAATATTATATTAGAAGCTTAATTGCTTAAAGCAGGAGTTTAGTTCCTTAGGCTAGATGCTACCTTGTAGTTTAGATTATTAGAAAAGAGCGTTATATTAGCTAAGTTACTGCGCAAGTTTAACTTAACTTTCCTAGAATACAAGCCCTCTACTCCTTATCTAATAATCTAAAGCATAGTGCCTAAATAACCCTAGCAATCCTAGACGACTTACCTAAGACATAACAGTAAGGAGCTTTAGCACTAATAATTAGGCTATTTAGGACCTAAGGCGCTTAAAGCTCTAGTTAAGTTAGCTATAAACGTTAGGATTAAAGGAACTCCTAGGAGCAAATGCAAGCACTACGCTATTACACATGCCTAACAGGTTATATTAAGACAACTAAGGGAAAGATTACTACGTCTATACTACTAGGTATTATAGGATCTATTTAATATGCTAACAGGTATAGCTTACAAGTAATAGATCTTGGTATTAAAGTGTAACTACTTAGGAAAGCTTTATACCTATTTACTGCAAGCTAAAAACCTTAATAAGATTATACAGGTGTTTAAAAATTTTAAGAGCTTAATACTTAACTAATATAAGCTTAGCATAGTTAAGATTATATAAGATAATAACGTTGCAACGCTCCTATAGTGTGGCGAATCTTGCTTTTAGATCTAGGTAGCTAATAATAGTATTAAAATTAAGAGCTTACCCGTATATACCTATAAACCTAATAAAGGAGCAGAAAGAGTAGGGCAGGAGATTATAACAAAATTAATTAAAATAAGGATTAGTGCTAACCTACTGTGCCGTGGTGAGGGATGTATGGGAGAAAAACAAGGCTTAGCCTAAAAGGTTGGGCGGATTGAATAGTATAAAGGCATGAAGGATCAGAAGATAGGAGAATAGCAACTCTTAGAGACTTCACTTTAACCTTACAATATTATCTTTTCACTTATGTTCCTGCATTAAACTATATCCTCTACTATAGCACTACTACTATTAAACCTTACCCCTCCTACTTCTCCTTATTTAAATAGGTTACTCTCCCTAACAGTTTAAATAGCGAAGCCTAAGGGGAACTTATCTTATCTTAGTAAAGGGGAGGGCCTAGCAGCATGTAACCAAGAGGACGTTTCTCTAAGAATAAGGAGGGCAGAGAAAAATTAAAAAATAGGTAGTATTAATAATTAATATTGTTAAGGCAAAAATAGTAGGCCTATATTAGGACGTGGCAAACGCGCGTTAGTAGGAATAGAGTAACAACACTAAGAGGCTAACTAGAAAACATTAGAAACACTAGAACAACTAGAATAACTAGAACTAGAATAACTAGAACTAGAATAACTAGAACTAGAACAACCAGAATAACCAGAACTAGAACAACTAGAATAACTAGAACTAGAACAACTAGAATAACTAGAACTAGAATAACTAGAATAACTAGAACTAGAATAACTAGAATAACTAGAACTAGAACAACTAGAACTAGAACAACTAGAACTAGAACAACTAGAACTAGAATAACTAGAACTAGAACAACTAGAACTATTAGAATAATTAGAACTACAAGAAGTATTAGTAATACTAGAAGTGCTAGAACACCTAGAATATTACTACTAATAGAAAAGCTATAGCAAAGGCTATAGGATAGTATGCGCTATTAGCAGGAAAATAGAGCTAGGCTAAAGTTACTAATGCAATAAGAATCTACTAAAAACAAATGCAAGTGCTAGTACTAGTTAGGAAGGGTGTTAGGGATATAGCTACTAAGGAAGAGGAGACAGTCTATAAAAGTAAGAGACAGGAAAGGGGGGAAGTAATATAAGCAAGCAGATACTAACTTATCTAATAATTTTAATTAATATTACTAGTTTATACACCTCCTTTAATATTTATAGAAGCCTACTACCTTAACTAAGCCTATCCTTTTTACTAGGAATAATACCTAGAGAAAGTAATATTACCCTAGGGTTAACTAAAATAGAAACCTCTAGACCCCTAAGAAGAGTCCTTGTCCCTATAAGGCCTAGGAAAACTAACTTTTAGTTCTAGGGGAGGGAGGTTATAGAGTTCCTAGATAACTATAACTATTAGGTAGAAAATAGGGGGCTAGATAAAGTAGATTAGCTAAAAATTCTACTAGACTTTTATAATGCTATATACAGAATATTTATAAAGAAGCTTAGACCTTACTAGAAGCAAGACTAGGAGGAGCTGCAGGAAGCTATAAAGGAGCACTAGAGGGACTAGGATATAGCCTAAAGGATAGGTACCTAAACCTTCCTAGATGCGTATATATAAGAAGCCTCTAGGAACTTCCTAGGTCTCTTAGACTACTATACTAATTTTGTAGTGTATAGCAATGCCTGCCTAGTATCTAAATAGCTATATAAAAGCAAGGTTAGATTCTTCTTCTTTAGAGGGTTACCCTAGGTAGATAAAGAGCTAGTCTTGCTTAGTATACTAGGAGGGCCTAATAGCGATAAGGTAGTAAGCTATAAGCTAGAGAAGATCTATACCTACGTTAAAAGAATCTATTAGCAAAGAGAAGGAATAAAATATATATTAGCTAGCTAAATAGAAGAAGATACTTAGCAGGTATATTAGATATTAGAATTAGTAAAAGCTACGCCTATAAAGGAGGATATTATAGAGGCAGCAAAAGGCGTTAGAAAGGAGTAAGCTACTACCTAACTACTACTAAACGTTAACCTAGAAATAGACTAGTTAATTAGGGTACTAGGAAAAATAAAGATAAGTTTAGCTAAGGCTAATAGGCTATAGGAACACTATATAATAGGCCTGCTACTAAAAAGCCTAGTAAACTAGCTCTACTTTATTTTATATACAACTAACGCTAGGATAGAGTAAGGAATACGTTAGAATACTATAGTAATTAGGGGGTTACTAATAAACTAGCTAAGAACCTAGGGCCCTACGCAAATAATAACTACTTAGCTAGGGCTATAGAGTTATAGGGGGTATAATAAGAAACTACCTACCTGTAATATATATAGATTAGAAACCTACCTAGTAAGGGACTACCCCCCCTAGTTAGAACTTATAGCGCTAGGGTAGGTAAGCACTTCCTAGAATCTAGAAATAAGGACTAGGATATTTTACTATAGACTATTATATAAAAGACTAGAGCAGGTTACTAAGCTAGTACTATAGAACCTTACTCTTTACTAGATAAAGAAAAAGTTACGTAAATACTATAAAGTCACTAAGGATATCCTTAGCTAGCTAGCGTTATAGGTTAAGCTAGAACTATTTAATAGAATAGATTTAAGAGGCTAGTAGTAGAGGTAGACTTAAGGACTAGACTACCTAGTAGCAAAAAGAGCAGGAGCTAACGCAATATCTTCCTAGAATTAAGGATTAGAACTAGGAGATACTTAAAAAGAATATAAGTAGTTCTTAAACTATTAAATATTATAAACTAGTAAGGAAGACCTAGTAGTAATAATGCTAGATTATGTAGACTTAAGATATATTATCCTAGGATTAGCAGATAAGAATATACCTAGGATCCACGCCTCTATAAGGGAGAAAGAAAAGCAAAGGGACTAAGTCTTAGAGGAAGTAAGGATAGGATTAATCTAGAAGCGCAGGTAAGGAAGACTAACACAAAACCTAGTAAACTAAGAAGAGGGGGCAAGTAAGGAGATAGAACTTAAAGAGACCCTAGAGATTCTATACCTAGCTTAGGCCTATACGGACCCCTTTATAATAATCTAGCTACTAGATAATACAGGTAAAGGCTATGCAAATTTAGGGCCTAACTAGGACCTGCTAGTAATAAGAAGAAAAGTACAGTTTAAAGAAGTAAAGAATAAGGAGCTTAAGGGGATAATACGCCTAAGCCTAAACTAAATAATAGCTGCTTTTCTTAGATAGGAAGTCTAGGGAATTATAGTAGCTAACCTACTAGGGTAAGATTATCTATAGGAACAAATTAAGACGTTATTATAGGAACCCTAGACTTAAGTCCCGCTAGATAATAACTTTAGCAGGGTAAACATAGTAGAGCTAGGGGGCCTAGAAAGTGCGCTAGTCCTAAATAGGTATCTAAAGGGTGCGCTAATTTTACCCTTTAGATATATTAACTAATTAGAGGAGCTAGAGGTAAAGGACCCTATGCTAGGTTAGCGCAATATACGCGCGATGCTAGAAGTACTTAATACCTAAGTAAGGCTCTAATTTAGACAAAACTTAGATAGGTATAGAAAAGATTTAGTTATATAAGAAGAGAAAGATAAGTCTTGCGCTAACTAGGAATTAAATTAGATAACTCTCTATATAGAACTACTAACCTACTAGACTAGTATAAGGGGGAACGTAGTAAACTACCTAATTAATATAGGGGTATAAATAAATCTCTTAAGATTAAGTGCTGTGTAGGCGTTATAGGTACCTATTAAGATACTAACCTAGACCCTAGGGCATACGTAGGGGGTAGTTACAGCTAACAGCGGGATAGACCTATTTATTAGAACCGCGTGGAATATGCTAGTATATATAGGGGAGGTAGAGACCCTAACTTATTTTAGGGTAATTATAAACCTAACCTACTTAGCTATATTAGGGGGGCTATAGTATACCTCTACTAGGCTAGCTATTTAGTATAATATCTATAGGAGGGTTACCTGCTAGGTGCTATCCTTAGATAGGGAAAGGAATGCAGTCTTTATAGCCTTAGATCTAAAGCTAGAAGATAGAGATAAAATAGAAGAGGAAGACAAGTTAGAAAACTAATAGCAGGACCCTTGCTTAGGAAAGAGATCCTGCAAAATTAATACCTAGGAGATAAATGCTATATAGTAGAATATATAGCATATTTAAAATTTCTACAAGAGGTAGACTATATAGAGCTATAAGCAGGATTTAGTAAATATAGATAACTATTTACCTTAGAAGATAAAAAGATGCTAGAAAAATAGGTAGCACAAACTATAGAATATAGTATAGGGGCAAGCAAAGACCTATAGGCTATCTAAGAGCTAAACCTAATATTAGTAATATATAAGCTAAATTAAGGTGCATAGCAAAAAGTAGTGTAAATAGTTACTAAGGTAAGCACTAAGTATAAAAAAGTTAGCAAGAAAATCTAACTAGTAGATAAACTAAAAGAGAAGGATAAGGATATAGAGTTTAGAAGGGAGGACTAGAAAATAGTAGCTAAGGAAAACTAACTGCTAAAGCTTAGTATTCGCGAAAGAGTTAACCTTAGCCCTTTTAACTATCTTTTTAAGAAAAGATATACATTATTTCTAAGAGGGTCTAGGCTAACTACTAAGAGGATGCAAGAATAGAAATTTAGTCTAGACTTATTAGTAGTAGAAAGGACTCTATTTTAAGAAATAATTCTTAACTAAGAAGTAGCTATTGCCTTTAACTTTAGAGAAAGTGGACGTATTACTTAAGACATTAGCCTACCTTACTAAATAAAGATAATCCTGTATAAGGTATAGCAAATACGTAGTTTCCTAGTAGCTAAGGCAGTAGAAGAAGAATTTGTTTAGATATTAGAAGAGTGTCTAGATTAAGGAATACTTAAGAGGTGCAATAGCCCGTACTAGAACCTATATTTCTTAGTAGCAAAGAAAGATAGGAAGTACTATCTAGTCTAGAATACTGTCTATATAAACAAGGTTAGCTAGAGGGACGCTAACCTACCTCTAACTACAGATAAATTCTCTAAGAAATTTGCTAGGTGCAAGATATTATCCCTAATAGATATGTTTTTAGGATATAACTAGATTACCCTACACCTAGATAGTAGAGATATAACTGCTATATACACCCCTATTAGCCTACTATAATCCTACACTATAGTATAAGGAGTAACAAACTTAGTAGTAGCCTTTTAGAGAATTATAATAAAAATACTGTATAATTATTCCTCTTATATAATACTATTTATAGATAATATAACTATAGGGGGGCCTAAGACTAACTATAGGGGCAAAGAGGCGCTTCCTAGGGTCTAGAGATTTGTGCTTAAGCATGTGTAGTAGCTTAACCAAGTCCTAGCGGATATTAAGCGAGTGGGGGGTATAGTTTTAGGAAAGAAATATTATTAGGGTATAGCTTGTCTTAGTATTATAGGCTATAAGGTTAGCTTTAAAGGAAGATACCCTAACTATATAAAGGTAGAAAAGATTATAAAATAGCTAGAATATAGAAATATAAGGGAAGTCTAGATGTTTATTAGGATCTGTGTCTACTACTAGATATAGGTTCCTAGCTTTGCTATCTAAGCAAAGCTATTATTTATACTCCTACAAGGCAACACTAGGTAGATATAGGAAGAACTATAGAGGGTAGTAATAAAAGAGCTTAAGTATTTTATTACTATAGCACTAGCCCTAATAACTATTAATTATAAGACTAGAGGGACTATCTACCTTATAGTAGACGCTAGTAAGGAAGGCGTAGGAGCTTCCCTAGAACAAATAGGGCTAGATAGAAGGCGACATCTATGCTAGTTTAAAAGTACTGTATAGTTAAAGTCTAAAGCAAAGTAGCACTCTACTAAGCTAGAGTATAGAGCTATACTATAGGCCCTAAAAAAGTTTAGAGTTTAGCTCTATAGAATACTATTTATTATTAAGATAGACGCTTAAACCTTAATTACTTAGCTTAATTAGTCCTTAAGCAAAATACTAGGGGGAGTAATAAATAGGTGGCTTGCTACTATTTTAGCGTGGGACTTTAAAATTTAACATGTTCTAGGCAAGAGGAATATAGTTATAGATACTCTATCACGATATCTAAAAGAGGATAGATAGGAACCCCTAGATAAAACTAAAGATAACGTTAAAGACTTTATTAAGTATATAATTACTAACGTTAAGTTATATAATCTAATAAGGGACAAAGTACTACGTCCTAAATATAGCGCTAAATTAGAAGGAATTGCCTAGTTTCTAGTTAGGTTTAAAATCCTAGACGTTCTATAGAAGGAGTTAAGAGTATAGAAGAAATAAGCATTAAACTTCTTTATAAGAGATAGGTTCCTCTTCTGCAAGATATCTTAAAATATAGTAGTAAGACAAGTAGTTAATAATAAAGATATTAGGATTACTGCTATATAGGAAATATATTACCTTGTTAGTTATTATAGGGTAAATACTATCTACTTAATAATAGCTTAGTAATATTAGTAGGAAAGGATATATAAGATAGTAAGGCTTACTCTACGCACGTGTTATAAGTGTTAGAAAAGAAGTAGCAAGAAGAAGGTTAATATGCTTACTAACACCTACTCCTATGCGCTATAGGAGATAGTAGCTATTAACGTAGTTTACATGCCTTATAATTCTAGGAAATAATTCCTAGTAATAGCCTAGGACTATTTAAGCAGGTGGCCTAAAGCATAAGTATTGCTAAATAATAGATTAAAAACTATTACTAAATTTATATACAAAGACATCCTATATAGATAGAGTATAGCGTAAAGGATTATAGTTAATAGGGGGCCTAACTTCTAAAAAGTTATTTATAATTTAGCTACTATCTATAGTATATATAGGGTTTAGATCTCTGCCTATAACCCTTAGGCTAATAGAAAAATTAAAGGAGGGTATAAACTAATTATTAACGCACTTGCAAAGCTCTAGGGGAGCTAGGTCTCTAATCTACTAATAGTACTCCTAGCTAACTAAATATCTATTTAAGAAAATACTAGATACTCTGCATACTAGCTAGTTACTAGTTAGAACCTAGTACTCCTAATTAAACTAGCTCTTCTAATATAGCAGACGCTTCCCTTTAGGCAGATAATAGATAGGGCTTAGCTACTAGTAGTAAGGGCTACCTAGGTTAACCTAAGAGATTAGTTTCTTAAAGATGCAGTATTAAGAATTAAGAGGCTGCGCTTATAGAAGAAAGAATATTAGGATAACTATAAGGAAATTTAAAGAGAGGAAATTAGCCCTAGCTTGTTAGTACTACTATAGGATTTAGCCCGCTAGATAGATATATCTAGAGATAGGAAACTTAGTAACAAATAGCTAGGTCTATACCTAGTAGCGTAGAGCTTTCTAGAGTTAGGGATGTATTAGCTAAAAGATTTAGATAGAGCTAAGTTTATATATATAATACTAGGCTAGAGGGTAAAGATCTTCTACTAGAGAAGCTAGGATAAGGTAAACTAGGAAGACTAAGGACTTATAAAGTTATAGGATAGGGCACTATAGGAAAATAGGCATATCTTCTAAGCGCCGCCTGCGCAGTTTAATAAGTTAGGTATAGAGGGAAGAGAAGAAAATAAGGAAGCTAAATTAGAGAATTAGGACTAGGAAATCCTATAACTAGATATAGGCAGTCCTACTCTTAAGATTAGGCCTAGGACGCTCTTAGATAAAGAACAAGTAGAATACTAATATTTTAATATCTTAGATTCTAGTAAAAGTAATTAAGAGGAGGATAATTAATAATTAAAGAGTTAATAGTATTAATACTTTAGTGTTAAAACTTAGGAAAAAGATGCGCTATAGGACAGGCGCAAGATTAGTAGGGGGAAGGCAGGAAGCGCGCTAGTCCTAAATAGGTATCTAAAGGGTGCGCTAATTTAACCCTTTAGATATATAACACTCTAATTAGCTATACTAACTACCTACCTGCGCGTAGATAAGCAATTATAATAAGGACAATAAGAAAGTAAAGGTAGAAGGATAATAAATAAGTAAAGGTAGAAGGATAATAAACAAGTAAAGGTAGAATAAAGTAAAGGTAGGAGAATAATAGGAAGGCGCAAGCATAATAGGAAGGCACGCGTGTTCCTATATATATTCTGCCTGCGCTGCTACTACTATAATAAGCTACACTAAAAACTTTAGATATCTAACAAAGCTATAAGTATCTAACAAAGCTACTACTAGAAGATCCTAAACAAAATAACAAGCCCTAAATAGTTATTAGAAGTCTAGAAAGGAAAATAGCTAGTAGTTAAGCTAAGTTTACTAGGATCCCTAATATTAATAGGTTCCCTGCAGCCCCTAAGGTTAAGCCTATAACCTAGAGGGTTGTAGCTATAGCCTATAATACCTAGAAGTTTTACACTAGACTATTAGCATATATTATAATAGAGGAGTCTTTTAGCTATTAAAAGGTTAGACTTAGTTTAGCCTAAAGAGTTTAACGCGTAGACCTAGGCACTTTATAAAGGTATCCCTCTTCTATAGAAAGGAGGTGCAACTATAGGTAGCTAGATTAACAAGATGCGTATAAGCACTATTACGCAATAGAGGAATATTATAGATAACTTTATAGGAGCACTAGGGGAGTACTTTAATAAAACTTTAGGATTAATAATAGTAGTAGGGAGCTTTATAGAGTCTAGCCTAGCACTTATGCAGTTATATAGTAGTGTAGCTAATTTTAGGCTATAGTACCTATTTATAAAGGAAGCACGTAATACACACAAGAAGTGGCTTAATAAAATACGCTTAGTAATATAGTATATCTGCGCTAATTACGCTAAATTTAGTTAGAAATACCTAAGCTAGTTTACCCTATAAGTAGGTTAGACACACTAAGGATATATAGACGTAAGGTACCTTCTATATCGCGTAGGTCTAGACTAGCTTGCTAGCTTCCTAAACTTAGAGGTATACTATAGAATATAGGGTTAAAACTAGTTAAAAGATAATTTTGTTAATATTACTAACTAGCATAGGGTCTAGGTTATAATTACTAAGCTAATAGGAAAGGTAGATACTATCTTAAAGGCTAAGAAGGAACTAGAGGACTATTTCTTATAATATATTAGGGTAATTATTTATTACTACGTAATAGGCCTATATACCCTACCTAGACTAACGCTTAAAGGTATAAGTAACCTACGCAACTTTAATATACGCTATAGAGAGGAGGATAGTGCTTATACTAGGATTTAGCGCCTAGTGCTGTAATAGTATAGGAAGTTAGAGAACTAGGTAGGGGTGCTACTTAGTATAATCCCCCCTAGTAAATAGATATAGAAAGAGGGTATAAGGCTATTAATAAACTATAGGATACTAGTACTAAAAGAAATTAAAGATATTCTAGCTAGCTCTCCACAAGGAAGCAGAGAAGTAGCTAAAAAGAAAGTAGAGGAGGAGAGGGTAACATAAGAGATTAAGAATCTAGGTTGTAACTAGCTACCTAGGACTATATCCTACGCTAGACGCGCCTAGACTATACTACTAGATAGGAGTGTGGTCTAGAATAGAGGACTATTAAGGTTAGGAAGTATAGCAAGGGAGTTATAGAGTTATAAGAAGAGGATAGAGGATATACTAGATACTACCCTAGGAGAAATTAAATTAGCTGCCTGTATCTTAGAGGAAGAATCTCTAGTAGAATTACCTATGCAAAGGATAATAAGAGCATAAGGAAGACACGCCGCCTAGCTCTTAAAAAGGATAGGAGAGAATATTTACTAGGAGTTTAGTATTATTAGCTAATATATAGTAGTAGGCCTATAACTATAGGATACTAATATAGAGGTAATAAATAAATTACGTAACTCTTTACCTAGACTACTTAAGGAACTTAACAAGACTCTAGACACTAAGATAATAATACTAGAAGAAGAGGGTGTTACTAAAGATAAGCATACTATAGTTAAGAATAAAGCGCCCTATTAGTGTAAAAACTAACGCTCTGCACTATAATTAATTGCTACTAGGATTAGGAGTAGCGTACTTAATAACACTAAGCAAAGGAAGCTAGTTAAAGTATAGTACTACAAAGTTACTAATTATAGCACTATCTAGGATACTAAGGGGAGGATAGTGCAGGATTTAAATTAGGTATGCTTTAGCTACTTAAAGTTTATTACTAGCAAGATAGGGCTCTGCACTTAGACTCTAAACGTAGAGGCAAGTAATAGATAGCTAAAGGTACTATACTATAAGCCTAAAGAATAGGGAAATTTGCAAGCTAACCTAGTTACTATAGTAGCTTTTACTAAGCTATTTAACTAAGATTACACCTCTAAGGATCTATAAGCTTATTGCTACTAGCTAAAGAAGATAGCACTAATAATTAACTAGGCTTAACTACAACAGGTAATAAGATTTAAGTAGAGTTACTAAGGCTTCTTATAAAAAGGAAGTATAACCCTAGACACCTTTATATAGATCTACAAAGACCTAGAACTAGTAAGGATAGTAGATAAGTGCTTTAAGATATATAAATAGTACTTAAGGGAGATAAAGTAGGTAGCTAATTTAGGGTAGTGTAGGACTATATACTACTCTATTATTTAATAGCTAGTATAAGGGGATATAGGATACTAGCTCTAATACGCTATAATCTAGGAAACTATAAACCTAATCTTATACCTATACTATACTAAGTACGCCTAGGTAGGAGACTAGACCTTCTTTTGTTACGTGGACGTAAACCTTTCTAAGGCAGCGTAGTTAGGATAAGGGCTTAAGATAATCTAAGGCTTAGTTTCTTTTAATAATAAGGACTAAGATAACTATACTAAGCTTCTAATTAGGTTTAAAGAAGTATAGAAGAATTAGGTAAATTAGATAGATAGAGGATTAAGGAGGAATAAGAGGGCCTATATCTAAGTATAGGAAGATAGGGTGCACTAGCCTAAAGAGCTAAGGGAGAAGTGCCCTATAGTAAAATAGGAGAAGGAGATCTGCTAAAAAGGATAGGTAAGGATTATAAGCCTAGTAATGCTATATAGATCTACTAGACCTACTACTTAAACGCGGCGTATAGTTCTACTATAGTATATAAAAGTGTAGGACAATATAATAATAATAGAGGTGCTAGAGATAGGGATATATATAGAGATCGCACTAGCCTACCTATAGATAAGTATAGCCCTAAAGACTCTATTAGGGTACCTAGTTAAATATAGTAGAGTCTAATAGTAGTTTTCTAGGGACGTCTAGGCTACCTACCTAACCTAGATCTTAAAGGCAATTATATATTAGGTTTAATAGGATAACCCTTTAGTAAAGGTAGAGATCTAGAAGTACCTAATAGGAGATTTAAATAGAGAAAAGATAGGAGTATAGATTAGGAAGAGTTAGGTTAAGATAGTAAAAGAGTTAAAGAAGAATTAGGCTATCTACATTAAGAATAAGAAGCTTGCATTTAGTAAGGACAAGGATGCTAGGGTACTAGACTAATCCTACTTTAGTATAAAGGGAGTATAGCCTACTAAGGCAGGAGAGTAGTAGAGGTATAATAGATAGATTAAGTAATTAGAGACTCTAGATACTATTAAAAAGTATCTAGGAGCTATTAAGGAGGAATAGAAGGCGGAGGGATCTAGGCGCCTAGAGCTAGGCTATCTAGGAAGTCTAGCTAGGGCGTAGAGGAGAACTGTCTTGTTAAGTTTAGGTTTAAGATTAGAGACCCTAGATACTCCTACTCCCTTACCTAAAGCTTAACAAGCTAGGAACTAGGGTCGCAGACTAGGAGGAGAAGAGTAAGGTCTAAGCTTAATAGGGCTAAGCTTAAAGGAGGGGGAGGTTTGTGCTATAGTAAGGGATGTATAGGAGAAAAATAAGGCTTAGCCTAAAAGGTTAGGCGGATTAAATAGTATAAAGGCATGAAGGATTAGAAGATAGGAGAATAGTAACTCTTAGAGACTTTACTTTAACCTTACAATATTATCTTTTTACTTATGTTCCTAGATTAAACCATATCCTCTACTATAGCACCACTACTATTAAACCTTGCCCCTCCCACTTCTCCTCGTTTGAATAGGTTACTCTCCCTAACAGTTCACTACTAACAAAGCTCTAGCCTAAAATTGTTAAAGTAGCAACTTAGCTCTATAATATAAGCCTGTCCTATACTTATAATATAATATTACCTAATAAAGTGCTAGATTGTTAGTTTACTAGATACTTTAGGTGGTGGCAACTAGAGCAGATAAGGGAGGCAACTACTAATCTCCGCCCTAATTAGAGCGGAATATACGCCTATAGCTGTCAAGCTTACCCCCTTAACAGAGATTAAGTAGCTAGGCGTTATAAGAGGGTTTTTAAGGTGAACCCTTAGGGTTATATTAGATATCTAGTAGAATATAGAGTATCTAATATATATAGGATATAGATCCCCTTACTTAATTAAATTATTATAACATAGAACGTTACCTTTAATAAGGATCTTTTCTATAAAGAGAAAGATCTAGAGTAGCTTTAATAGTTAGAAGCTTAAAAGATAGTTAATGTTATTAGTAAAGATAAGATCTATAATATAGGAGAAGTATATAAAGAGCTTAATATCTTTAATTAGCTTTATATTGCAGTAGAGCAATATAAGGAGTCTAGTAAGTAAGGAGGACTAAACCTAGCGTAGGAGCTAGGGGGTAGGGTAGAGCTAGAGGAGGTAGATAATTAGGCTAGCTAGCCTAGTAATTCACAACCCCCTAAGCAGACACCTCTAGCGTAGGTACTAAGCACGGCTAGCTTAGCACAAAGGATCTATATAAAGTCCCCTAAGCTAACAGGGCTCTAAACTCCTAAACTAACACTAGAACTAAACTTTAGTATAGGAAATAAAGGATCTATACAGGTTATAGATTAGGGTCTTACTACCTAAGATAGTAGTAATCTAACTTACTTTAACGCTATAATAGGTAGCTCCTAGGAAAGACCTAGAGGGGAGAGTGCTATTAGTAGGTCACTCTATAAGAGCACGGAGATAGGTAAGGGTACCCTATCTAGCTCTTATAGGGGTGGTAAGTAGAGCTCCTACCTACCCGCTTTAGGACTAGATTCTGTATCTCCTGCAGATCCCTTACAAGCAGTACCTAGAGCTCCTAGAAGAAGTAGAAAACCACGAGTTAAAGGACTACCACTAACACGTGTTAGTAAGTAAGCTTAGGGACAGGACCTTAATAAACTACTAGGAGGCTCTATAAGTACGGGAATATATATAGTAATAGATCTATTAGATATAGATCTAATTAGAAATCCCTTATATAATCTTTTAGTATATCCTAAACTAAATACTATAATCTACGCTATAATTATAGTAGTAATAGGGAGTAAATCTCCTAAAAACCCTAAAAGGAATACGCACTAGGACGCTCTACAAAAAGAGCTAAAATAATAGAAGGATCTCTATAACTACTAAATAGGATAGTAATTTAGAGACGCAGCATATAAAGAAATTAATACTCTACTAAAAGCTAGTACCTAGGAGGAGATTAATAGGCTAAATATAGGAGAGCGTCTACTCCTACTTAAATAGGTGTTTACATACAAGCTTAATTAGGATAGTTACCTAATTAAGTGCAAAGCAAGGATAGTAGTAAGAGGAGATCTACAGCTTACTAACTTAATTTATTTAACCTACGCAGCTACCCTAGTAGCTTAAACCTTTAGGACTGCAATAGCTATTAGAGCTAAGTTTAACCTTAAGATATATTAATATAACGTTGTTAGAGCTTTCCTTAACGCCTTAAGAGATTAACACCCTATAGTTATCTGTAAGCTACCTAAAGGATATTAAATACCTAGGAAGTGCGTTAAGCTTAAACGAGCTCTATATAGATTAAAAGACTTACTATTATTATAGTATAATAAGCTCTTAACTACACTCCAAGAAAATAAGCTTATTACTTCTAAAGAGGAGCTATGCCTGTTCTTTAACAGAGATCGCAGTATCTTGTTGATATTCTATGTAGATAATATCCTATCGCTCTATTACTAAAACTACGCAAGCTAAGCTTACAAGGTTATCTAAGCTCTAAAGCAAAGATATACTATAGAAGAAAAAGGACCTATAAGCTAGTTTCTAGGGGTAAGAGTAATCTAGGATAGAAAGAGACGGACAATAATGCTTATTTATAATAAATACATTAACAAGATTACAAAGAAATTTAATCTAGTAGAGACAGGAAAATTCCCTGCTACACTACTATTAAGTAAAGATATTAAAAAGAGCACTAGAGAAGCTACTAAAAAGGAGATTAAGGACTATTAGGAGCGCGTTAGATTAATCCTTTACACCTTAATTATAGTGCGCCCTAATATTGCCTATGTAGCCTCCTAGCTCTCCTAATACCTTACTAACCTATCTAAACAACACTTTAATGCGGTTAATTAAGTAATCGTCTATCTATACTAAACTTAATACTAATTAATCTAATATAGGAATAGGGATCCTAATAAGCTTATAATATGTAGTAATGCGTTATTTGCTAATAATATTAATACTTAGCAATTATTACATGGATACCTAATTACGCTCTTTAGAGGACCTATTATTTAGAAGGCAGCTTAACAATTAATATTATAGACTGGCCTTAAGGGAGAATGTAATAAGCGTTAATAATAGTATTTAGTATCTTAAAGGAGAGGTAAGCCCTCCACGCCTTTTTATAGGTGTCTAGTGTGTTCGCTTAGTAGTAGTGTTAGACTTGGTCCATCTTATGTTAGACCTAGGCTTAGGCATAAGCCTAAGCCCTTTATATACCCCTAACCTTCCCCTATAAGCTATCATGAAATTATCTTTCTAGGGGTCTAGGGTTATATCTTTGTCCTCTATAATCTGTATTAGGCTTTATTACTATATTTTTTAGTTTTATTGTTATATCTTTGTATTCCTTCCTAATTTATAACAGGCCTGTATATTAAGCAGTACGCGTGCGTAGCGTCTATGCGCTTATTTTAGCACCCTACTATAAAAGTTCTAATATAGCTATCCTACCCTACTATAAATTTCCTAACTTACTTTGTTACACAGCAGATTTTCCTAGCTAATTAGTCTTATCTCTACTCTTTTTCTATTAATCTAGCCTATATAGCCTCTATTATATCTCTATCTACTACTACTAGTGCTAGTAGTAGGGATCTACTAAGAGGCAGTTAGACCCTACGCTAGGCCCACCAAGATAAGGTGCGTACTTCTAGTGTCCTCCCTATGTTTCCTGCACTAACTTTTGCTTAGCACACGCCTCCCTAAACACAGCTGCTTAGCGGCTTTATTATTTCTAGTAACTTAGATAATAAGGAATATAATAGTAGCTTTGTAAAGCCACTTCCCTATAATTAGTGTATTAACTAGCTTTGTCTCTTTAGCAAGTGTAACTATTAAGAAGGTAGTAGTAAGTTCCCCTTAATTTATATTTTCTTTATAGCGAGTTCTAACTATGTCTAGGGCGTTTGTGCAAGTCTTATTATTGTAGTTATAAAACCTACACTAGGTTAGAGGCTATACTTACTAATAATCCTAACGTCCGCCAAGCCCTCTGCAACTAGCTTTAGTTTTATTATAGTTACTAGGAGGATTACCTCTATATTACAAAGAAAGGGACCCTTAGAACCTTTATAGGAAAACCTACTAAAGGCACTTACTACTAGTTTATGCTATAGTTCTACTAGCTCTACTATTATTTTAAGGATCTTATATTAAGGGCTTAAACTAACAATACTATTACTCTACTTGCCCCTACTGCCCACTCACGCGCCTATAATTAGTATTAGCTTAGTGCTATTATTCTATCTACTACTAGTGCTCTAGTATTTCCCCTTTAGTCTACTATTACGCCTTTGCGTAGTAGTTATAGTAATAATAATATTATATAGCTCGCTGCTACTACTAGTGTTACCTTCTAGCGCATTAACTAGCGTATAAACAAGACCTAGGCCTAAACTAACCTTTATATTAACTAGCTTAAGAGCGCTGCTAAGCGCACTACCTAAGGTATTAAGACTCTTATTATTAGTATTATTTTTCCCTTGTTCCCTTTGCATCTATTCTAATATTTATTTTCTTTAGGCCTAGGGTGCTACACGCTAGCAAGCTATTAAAGCACTACCCTCCTCCTAACGCCGCTACTGCTACTGCTTATACTTGTTAACTAAGTCGTCCCCTACCTGTAACACGCGTAAGCGCCACTACTATTACTAAGAGACGTAGAGGCGTTAGAATAATATAAACAATAGTTTAGGGGGGGCTAAAGGGGGGTTAGTTATAGATAGTAATAGTATAGATACTACCACCTAATTATTAGCTATATTATAAAACTTTAGTAGCAGGACACTTGCTTAGAGTATTATAAGGATAATTAAAAGATTTCTCCTATACCTTTCTACTTCTTAATTATAACAAAGGTCTAAGTTATTATTCTAGTTTCCTTTTACCCTTACTTCCTAGTTTTTATACGTATTAGGCTATTATTGTGCGTGGTATCCCTATACTATTCCTTAAACCTATCTAGAGCCTTAGTATCCTACACTACCTCTAGCAGGTGCTATATTAGATTAATATACCCCTTCTATTTTACTAGGACTTAACGCTTCTCTTTTCCTCTTGTATTCTTTATATAAAGGATCTCTTCTACTTCCTATTTATCTAGCGTTATATCTTTATTTTCTAGAGTAACTATTAGACCTAGTTATAAGTCCTAAAGCTTCTAGCTTAGTAGTAGGTTATTAGCAGCTCTCTCTAGTAGATCTATATATATAGTCTTATACAAGCTCCCTAGTAAGTCTAATACTACTATAAGTAGAGTAGGAACTTCTATTACTTTATACTTTACCTATAGCTAGTTAAACTTTTTACTTAGTTAGTTTATCTTTATATTACGTATTATAAACTAAACTATATTACCTTTTAGGAACTTTTTAGCTAGGCGTTAGGACTAGTTTATTACTTCCTATTATTATTGCTATTAGAACGTGATAGTAGCTTACGCTAGCTCTACACCCCTCTATAGGTGTAATAAGAACGCTACAGCCTCCCTATAAGAATTCTTAGGCTTTACTAGTAGTAACATTAACTTTTATAGCGTATCTACAGTATACCTATTTAAAAGTAGATTTAGGCTAATACTAGTTATACTAGAGTCCCTATTATTAAGTGCAAGTTAGCAGGCTAGCAGGTAGTTAGGCTAGTTAGTCTGCTTAAAGCATACTATTATACGCAGCACTACCTGCACTTCTTAGTTTGCCTACTCTATCCTGCTATCTATCTAAGGGTGGTATATAGTAGATAGTAACTAGTTTATCTTTATTATCTAGTATAACGTTATCTAGAAGGATCCTAACTAGTCTAAACCTTAGTTAGTAATAATAGAGGATAGGAAGCCCTAGAACTACTACTAGTTGTCCTAGAAGATCCTTGCACAATAATTAGCTACTATAGAGACTATTACTTTAAGCTAAATATATTTAGACAATCTGTTAGTAATAACTAATAAGGACTAGGGTTTGCTATTATCTTTTGCAGGTAGGTTAACTATAAAATCTATAGATATTTAGGACTAGTATTGTAACGTGACTAGTATAGGTTGTAATAGACCCTATTAGCGCTTCTAGGAGATATAAGCACTATAATAATAGTAGTTTTAAACATACCACGCAATATCTCCTAATATTCTATCCTAATAATAGTCGCGGTGTAGTATTTAAAATATTATATTCTTTCCTAGATATCCTACTAAACCTAATTTATATACTTACTATATAATAGTAGTTATAAGGGGTTCCTATATTAGTAACTAAATAACACCCCTCTAGAGCAAAGTGCCGTGTACGCTAATTGCATAGTCCCTAATCTATTACTTTGTGTTAGCTAAAACTAGAAAAGACCTAGCGCCTTTCTAAACTATATTAAGACGTACTTAGTATGTCTTATCTTCTAGTACTACTTTATCCTATAGTGTCTGCATATATAGGTTAGCAAAGAGGCTAGCGCCCTTTAGTAACTTAGACGCCTCCTCCGCTTCTAACACTGCAACCTAAATTAATTTAGGGCGCATTACTAACTACAGTATTACTTTAGAGGAGTTTAAATCTTATAGTTATCTACTTAAGGTATTAGGTTATCCTGCAAGATAGCTAGGCCTATACTATAGGATGTACTAATATTTTAAAAGTTCCTCTGCCTAGTAGCACTATTACTCGCTTAAGCTTTAAAGGCTAGTAAAGTACTCTAAGTTTTTATAGTCTATAAATATTATGAATAGCTTATAAACGCTCTATAACTCTACTAACTAACTTTTAAGACACTCTATAATAGCAAGCAATTCCTTATTATATATAGTGTAGTTTTATCTCTCTAGTGTTAGTACTATAGAGTAGTAAGTAACTAGGCGCTAGACGCCCCTAACTTTTTGCGACAAGTAACCCCTAAGAGCATATCCTAAATAGTCTACTTCTAATAATATTTCTCTAGCTAGGTCCTATTATATTAATACTAGTTCTAATATAAACGCCTTTTTTAGCGTATTAAATGCACTTTATTCCTCCTCTCCCTATTAGAATAGGGTGTTCTTCCTAGTTAGTTAGTTTCAAGGTGCTACTACTTTAGAAAACTTTGCAATAAAATTATAGTAGAAGTTAGCAAAACCTAGAAAACTCCTTACCTCTCTTATATTCCTAGGGGATTCCTATTCCTATACTGCCCTAAGCTTTTTAGGGTTAGGTCTAAGTAATTTGCCCGCCTTAACAATATAGCCTAGGTAGCGTACCTCCTTAATACTAAAAGCATATTTCTCTAAGTCTAGGTGTAGTCCTACTTCTTTTAATAGTGTAAGTACACGCTTTACTTTTTCTATATAGTTAAACTAGTCTCCTCCTAAATAAATTAAGATATTGTTAAGGTAGGCTATTATATATAATCCTAGTAACTCTATAAGCGCGGCATTAATATATTATTAGAAAGTAGATAGCGCACTACTAAGACTAAATAGATATACTAACTATTTATATAACCTAAACTAGGTGTAGAAAGTAGTTAAGGACTTATAACCTTCTACTATTCTAACTTTATAAAAGGCAGCGTGAATATCTACTTTTATAAACTAATTTACGCTAGATAGTATACGTAAAGTTTCCTTAATAAGTAGTAGTAGGTATTAGTCTAAGGTTATTATGCTGTTAAGCATCTAGTAGTCCACATATAGACGCTAACTACCTAACAGCTTCTTTACTAGTAATACTAGAGCTCTAGCTATAGAAGAGCTTGCTTAGATCTAGCCCTTGTCTATTAATCTAGTAAGTTATATTCTTAGTTCTAGTAATTAATCACGCGATATAGGGTATAGGGGACCCTATAGGGGGTTAGGCTAGGTTCTATCTAGGAGAGTTATTAACTAAACATAGTAGTCTATACTACCTTAATAAGGCAGTAAACTACTTGCTAACTCTTTGTTAAACAGGTCCTTAAACTCTTACAGTTCTAGTAGCAACTTTATCTTTCTAGTCTTATGCTTAGGTTTATAGGGAACTATATTACTAGCAATATAGATAGTGTGTATATTAATAGGACCTCCCTTATTAACACTTCCTAGATATTTTATTAGGCGCAAGTTATATATTGCCTATAATATATCTAGTATATTTGTTGCAAAAATTTATACCTATATATCTTCCTATTAGGGTTCTTAGTTTAACAACCCTACTATAACTAAACCTAAGATAATAGAGATATAGGTAGGATACAGGCGTCTCCTGCTCTCTTATACTACTATATTTCCTTCCTTCCTAATTATTAATTCGCCTTATAGAATGTCTATAACAACGCCCTCTCTTTAAAGCTATAGTCTACCTAGTATTAGTTAATAGGAAAGACAAGGTACTATATAAGCTAAAAGCTAAGACTGCTAACTATCTAAATTATAGTCTAATACTACTAACTATAAAATTCTTGTACCCTTAGTAATTCCCTAGGTATATTATAAAGGTCGCGGGGGAATATTAATAAAGTTCCTACTAATCTATCTTGCTAACTTTTCCTTAACTGCACTAAAACACTAGCACCCTAAATTAACTATTGCTTGCACGTTCTCTACTCTACCTAGGAGGAGGGGAATAAAGAAAGGAGGATTATTTAACCTAGCCTTAATATCTAGGGGACACTTAATAGCCTCTACTATTAATAATTCCTCTATTACAGTGTCCTCCTTATACCCCTAACTTAGCCTAAAGTTAGGGGTAGCTAGTTTCCTAAATTAGGGCCGCTTGCTAATACTATAACTATCTTAATATCTACTAGTTATAGCAACAGGGTATTAGGGCATGCTTGCATAAAATAACCGCCCTATCCACACTAGGTGCAGACCTTTGCTAGTTTCCGTGTATTAAACAGGTCCTGTAGGATCTAGTTAGGACGTAATATTAGTAGTTTAGTAGGTGCACTTAATAAGGCTGCCACTTCTACTATATTTATATCGCTGTCCTAGTCTAAGTTAAACTTCTACTAGGGTTCCTTAGACTTACTAGCCTAAAGAAAACCTAGTTCTAGAGAGGCTATTTTAATATCTACTATAATTATCTTATATTCCTCTATAGCTACGTTGTAGTTTATCCTAGAGACTCCCCTATTAAGGGAAACTAAGCGTATATAACTATTAAGAGATCGCTAAAGTTATAAAAGCTTTTATTTATTATCCTAGTATAAACCTCCTAACTATATAAGGAGCTACATAAAATTTACAAAGAATTCTATAAAAGGCTAATTTTAGCCCTAATATAAGTGTTCTAACACAACTTAGGCGCGCTCCTGCCTATAATAGTTGCTATAATAGAACACTAGGTAGTTAAGAAACCTGCTTATATCCTAACGCTTACGTGCACTATCCTTAAAGTATAGTGCTATAGCGCGCTAGACTGCAGGCAATAACTAGGACTAAATATATATAAACCTTGCCTCCTTATCCCTAATAAAGACCTTGTCTGCACGTAGTTTAAACTCTATAGTTATTTACTAGGAGGAGAAGTTTGCCTTAGTACTATTATATAGTAAGCTAACTAGGAAAGGTTTGCAGCGTAAGGCAGGAGAGGGAGGAGGCAGCACGTTATTAAACCTAGCGGGCTTAGAGAAGGGTTAGGATAGAATCTAATTACATATTTCCTCGTTCTATTAATGTAGTATAGCTATTATAGTAGAGTCTTAAGCCTATTATTCTATTAATCTATAGACCTATTGCATTAGCCTTTCTACTATATTAGGTTGCACCTAGTTATTCTAAATATCCAGCGCGTCTATCTCTTATTACTATTATAGTATATTTAGAAGAAGATACTAAAATATTATAGACTAGCCTTAAGGGAGAATGCAATAAGCGTTAATAATAGTATTTAGTATCTTAAAGGAGAGGTAAGCCCTCCACGCCTTTTTATAGGTGTCTAGTGTGTTCGCTTAGTAGTAGTGTTAGACTTGGTCTGTCTTATATTAGACCTAGGCTTAGGCATAAGCCTAAGCCCTTCACAATTAACTGTTACTACTTTAACTACTAAGGTAGAGCTCCTTGCGCTTAAGCAAGTAAGCAAAGAAGTAATAGGGTTAAAACGCTTTTTAACTAAAATACACCTTACTTTAGATACTACCTAAACAATTAATTGTAATAATTAACAAACTATTAGGTTAGTAGTAGGCAATAATAAAAGGATTACTACTAAGCTGCGCTATGTAGATATTTAAAACATATAGCTTAGGCAAGAGCATATAAAGGGATCTTTCTATATTGCCTACCTACCTACTAGTAATATGCTAGCTAATAGGCTTACTAAAAACCTAACTATATAATAATTTATAAGGTTTAGGGAACACCTAAAGTTATATAATAGTAGAGCATATATTATATAGCGTTAATTAAAGTAAGGTAGTATATAAGATCTATTAATATATAATACAAAAATAACTAACTATAGCCTACCTCTCTATTATTAACTAGGTAGCTTCCCTAAGGAGCTCTATTATGCGCGCGAAGCGTGCCTTAGAGTCTATAGGGAGCTGCCTAGGTTACCCTATCCTAGGATCTATAGGGGGAACCTTAGAGGAGCTAGAGTCCTTATCTTCTAATAAGGAGCTCTAGGCGCCCTTAGCTGTAGAAGCAGCCTTGCGCGCAAGCTTGGCAGTAGCAGCAGCAGCTTTTACTAGCTCCTGCTGCTTAGCCTTACTCTCCTTAAGGAGCACTAAGACCCTCCTCTTCTTATCCTTAAGAAGGTCTTAGCTCTTACCTACCTACTTCCTTACTAGGAAGGACAGTATAGAGCGTTAGGTAAGCTTAGGGCTATTAGTTTATTAGTATAAGATCTTACTAAGCGTTATAAAGGAAAAATTCTTATATAGATTATATATATTAGGATATAGCTATACCTAGAGGAGCACTACTAGCACTAAGTCCCCTTACTAGAAGAGTTATAGCACTTGCTATTAGACTTATTAAAGAGCGCTAAGCGCAGATAATTTAGACAAGTTTTAGCACAATAAATGCTAGGCTCTCTATAGTAGGAGGATCTTAGGGTCTCCTTAGGAGCTAGAGAGGGAGCAGGAGCAGGAGTAGGGGCCTTAGGAGGGGTCTAGGGAGAAGCGGGAGCTAGAGTTAGAGTTAGAGCTAGAGTAGTAGGAGCTAGAGCAGGAGCACCCTTCCTTAGCTTTGTAATCTTAGCTATAGTAGTAGTAGCTATGCACTTAGCTACTATACACTCTGCTATAGCCTTACGCTTAGTAGTAGCGCGCTCTTCTTTAGTAGTAGCGGCTTTAGCAACTATAGCTTTAGCTACGCAGGAGGCAATAAGGGCAGCGCAGGCAGAGTGAGCGTAAGTAGTAGGTTTTAACTTTAACTAAGATAGGTTAGTAGGGATATAGGTATAGTTTAGATCTTTAGGGTTAGATAATCTTATAACTTAAGCTATAGTAAAGATTATAGTTAGGTAGATAGAGTTATAGAGCTCTATCTAGATAATATCTACGCGTGTAAGCGCAGGCTAAATAAGGAAGGCGCGCTAGTTAGTATCTAAAGGGTAAGCTAATTTAACCCTTTAGATATATAACGCTCTAATTAGCTACACTACCTACTAACTATAAGCGCAACCACAACAACAAAAGATCCACCTACACCTAGGGGGTGTGTTACAGGAGGGATATTAACTAGATTACAGAGCATCTTAATCCTAATTAATCCTAATTAATCCTAATTAATACCCCTGTATAACCCACTATCTAATCAACTACTAGCTTACTACTAAGTGCCTAATAAAAAGCAGGAGCTCTAGTAAGGAAGGTTTACTAATTATTTACCTTCTAGTAAGGGTAGCTAAAGCTCTATATATATAAGTACAATCGTAGTAGATACAATCTAATAATCCATCTCCTAAATCATTCCTAACCTTAGTGATCCAAATTTCTATAACTAATTATAGGGAAGTAGCTTTACAAAACTACTATTATACTCCTTATTATCTAAGTTACTAGAAATAATAAAGCTACTAAGTAGCTAGGTTTAGGGAGATATATACTAAGCAAAAGTTAGTGTAGGATATATTAGGAGAACATAGGAAGTACGCACCTTATCTTAGTAGGCCTAGCGTAGGGTCTAACTATCTTATAGTAGTTCCCTACTACTAGCACTAGTAGTAGTAGATAGAGATATAATAAAGGCTATATAGGCTAGACTAATAGAAAAAGAGTAGAGATAAGACTAATTAGTAGGGAAAATCTGCTATATAACAAAGTAAGTGTAGGAAACTTATAGTAGGGTAGGATAGCTATATTAGAACTTTTATAGTAGGGTGCCAAAACAAGCGCATAGACGCTACGCGCGCGTACTACTTAATATATAGGCCCGTTATAAATTAGGAAGGAACACAAAGATATAACAACAAAACTAAAAAATATAGTAACAAAGCCTAATATAGATTATAGAGGACAAAGATATAACCCTAGACCCCAAGAAAGACGATTTTACAATAGTTTATAGGGGAAGGTTAGGGGGTATGTAAAGGGCTTAGGCTTATACCTAAGCCTAGGTCTAACACAAGACAAACCAAGTCCTACACTACTACTAAGCGAACACACTAGACACCTATATAAAAGGCGTAGAGGGCTTACCTCTCCTTTAAGATACTAAATACTATTATTAACGCTTATTGCATTCTCCCTTAAGGCCAGTCTATAATAGTTACTAGGAGGATCGCCTCTATATTATAAAGAAGGGGACCCTTAGCACCTTTATAGGGAAACCTACTAAAGGCACCTATTACTAGTTTATACTATAGTTCTACTAGCTCTACTATTATTTTAAGGATCTTATATTAAGGGCTTAAACTAATAACGCTGTTACTTTACTTACCCCTACTACCTACTTACGCGCCTATAATTAGTATTAGCTTAGTGCTATTATTCTATCTACTACTAGTACTCTAGTATTTCTACTTTAGTCTACTATTACGCCTTTATATAGTAGTTATAGCAACAATAATATTATATAGCTTGCTGCTGCTACTAGTATTGCCTTCTAGCGTATTAACTAGCGTATAAACAAGACCTAGGCCTAAACTAACCTTTATATTAATAGGCTTAAGAGCGCTGCTAAGCGCACTACCTAAGGCATTAAGACTCTTATTATTAGTATTATTTTTCCCTTGTTCCCTTTGTATCTATTCTAATATTTATTTTCTTTAGGCCTAGGGTGCTACGCGTTAGTAAGCTATTAAAGCACTACCCTTCTCCTAACGCTGCTACTACTACTACTTGTACTTGTTAACTAAGTCGTCCCCTACCTACGCCACACGTAAGCGTTACTACTATTACTAAGAGATGTAGAGGCGTTAGAATAATATAAATAATAGTTTAGGGGGGACTAGGGGGGGGTTAGTTATAGATAGTAATAGTATAGATACTACTACCTAATTATTAGCTATATTATAAAACTTTAGTAGTAGGGCACTTACTTAGAGTATTATTAGGATAAATAAAAAGATATCTCTAATACCTTTCTACTTCTTAATTATAACAAAGGTCTAAGTTATTATTCTAGTTTCCTTTTGCCCTTACCTCCTAGCTTTTATACGTATTAGGCTATTATTATACGTAGCATCCCTATACTATTCCTTAAACCTATCTAGAGCCTTAGTATCCTATACTACCTCTAGTAGGTGCTATATTAGATTAATATACCCCTTCTATTTTACTAGGACTTAATACTTTCCTTTTCCTCTTATATTCTTTATATAAAGGATCTCTTCTACTTCCTATTTATCTAGTGTTGTATCTTTATTTTCTAGAGTAACTATTAGACCTAGTTATAAGTCCTAAAGCCTCTAGCTTAGTAGCAGGTTATTAGTAGCTCTCTCTAGCAGATCTATATATATAGTCTTATATAAGTTCCCTAGTAAATCTAATACTACTATAAGTAGAGTAGGGACTTCTATTACTCTATACTTTACCTATAGCTAGTTAAACTTTTTACTTAGTTAGTTTATCTTTATATTACGCATTGTAAACTAAACTATATTACCTTTTAGGAACTTTTTAGCTAGGCGTTAGGACTAGTTTATTACTTCCTATTATTATTACTATTAGAATGTAATAGTAGCTTGCGCTAGCTCTACACCCCTCTATAGGTGCAATAAGAATGCTACAGCCTCTCTATAAGGATTTATAGGCTTTACTAGTAGTAATATTATCTTTTATAGCGTATCTATAGTATACCTATTTAAAAGTAGATTTAGGCTAATACTAGTTATACTAGAGTCCCTATTATTAAGTGCAAGTTAGTAGGCTAGCAGGTAGTTAGGCTAGTTAGTCTACTTAAAGCATACTATTATACGCAGCACTACCTACACCTCTTAGTTTGCCTGCTCTATCCTGCTGTCTATCTAGGGGTGATATGCAGTAGACAGTAACTAGTTTATCTTTATTATCTAGCACAACGTTATCTAAAAGGATCCTAACTAGTTAGAGCCTTAGTTAGTAATAATAGAGGATAGGAAGCCCTAGAACTACTACTAGTTATCCTAGAAGATCCTCGCATAATAATTAGCTACTATAGAGACTGTTGCTTTAAGCTAAACATATTTAGACAATCTATTAGTAATAACTAATAGGAACTAAGGTTTGCTATTATCTTTTATAGGTAGGTTAACTATAAAATCTATAGATATTTAGGACTAGTATTATAATATAACTAGTATAGGTTATAACAGACCCTATTAGCACTTCTAGGAGATATAAGCACTATAATAATAGTAGTTCTAAATATACTACGCAACATCTTCTAATATTCTATCCTAATAATAGTCGCGGCGCAGTATTTAAAATATTATATTCTTTCCTAGATATCCTACTAAACCTAATTTATATGCTTACTATATAATAGTAGTTATAAGGGGTTCCTATATTAGTAACTAAATAACGCCCCTCTAAAGTAAAGTACTATATGCGCTAATTATATAGTCCCTAATCTATTGCTTTGTATTAGTAGAAACTAGAAAAGACCTAGCGCCTTTCTAAACCGCATTAAGACGCACTTAGTATATCTTATCTTCTAATACTACTTTGTCCTATAGTGTCTATATATACAGGTTAGCAAAAAGGCTAGCGCCCTTTAGTAACTTAGACGCCTCCTCTACTTCTAACACTACAACCTAAATTAATTTAGGGCGTATTACTAACTATAGTATTACTTTAGAGGAGTTTAAGTCTTATAGTTGCCTACTTAAGGTATTAGGTTATCCTATAAGATAGCTAGGTCTATACTATAGGATATACTAATATTTTAAAAGTTCCTCTACCTAGCAGCACTATTACTTGCTTAAGCTTTAAAGGCTAGTAAAGTACTCTAGGTTTTTATAGTCTGTAAATATTGTAAATAGTTTATAAATGCTCTATAACTCTACTAACTAGCTTTTAAGACACTTAATAATAGCTAGCAATTCCTTATTATATATAGTGTAGTTTTATCTCTCTAGTGTTAGTGCTATAGAGTAGTAAGTAACTAGGCGCTAGACGCCCCTAACTTTTTATAATAAGCAACTGTGAAGGGCTTAGGCTTATGCCTAAGCCTAGGTCTAACACAAGACGGACCAAGTCCTACACTACTACTAAGCGAACACACTAGACACCTATATAAAAGGCGTAGAGCGCTTACCTCTCCTTTAAGATACTTAATACTATTATTAACACTTATTATATTCTCCCTTAAGGCTAGTCTATAATGTTTTAGTATCTTCTTCTAAATATACTATAATAGTAATAAGAGATGGATGCGCTGGATATTTAGAATAACTAGGTATAACCTAATATAGTAGAAAGGCTAATGCAACAGGTCTATAGATTAATAGAATAATAGGCTTAAGACTCTGCTATAATAGCTATACTACGTTAATAGAACAAGGAAATACGCAATTAGATTCTATCCTAACCCTCCTCTAAGCCTGCTAGGTTTAATAACATGCTACCTCTGCCCTCTCCTACCTTATACTGCAAACCTTTCCTAGTTAGCTTGCTATATAATAGCACTAAGGCAAACTTCTCCTCCTAGTAAATAACTATAGAGTTTAAACTGCGTGCAGACAAGGTCTTTATTAGGGATAAGGAGGCAAGGTTTATATATATTTAGTCCTAGTTATTACCTATAGTCTAGTGCGCTATAGCACTATACTTTAAGGATAGTGTACGCAAACGTTAGGATATAAGTAGGTTTCTTAACTACCTAGTATTCTATTATAGCAACTATTACAGGCAGGAGCGCGCCTAAGTTGCGTTAGAACACCTATATTAGGGCTAAAATTAGCCTTTTATAGAGTTCTTTGTAAATTTTATATAGCTCCTTATATAGTTAGGAGGTTTATACTAGGATAATAAATAGAAGCTTTTATAACTTTAGTAATCTCTTAATAGTTATATACGCTTAGTTTCCCTTAATAGGGGAGTCTCTAGGATAAACTATAATATAGCTATAGAGGAATATAAGATAATTATAGTAGATATTAAAATAGCCTCTCTAGAACTAGGTTTTCTTTAGGCTAGTAAGTCTAAGGAACCCTAGTAGAAGTCTAACTTAGATTAGGATAGTAATATAAATATAGTAGAAGTAGTAGCCTTATTAAGTGCACTTACTAAACTACTAATATTATATCCTAACTAGATCCTATAGGACCTGTTTAATATATAGAAACTAGCGAAGGTCTATACCTAGTATAGATAGGGTAGTTATTTTGTGCGTGCATGCCCTAATACCCTATTACTACAACTAGTAGGTGTTAAGATAGTTGTAGTATTAGTAAGTGGCCCTAATTTAGGAAACTAGCTGCCCCTAACTTTAGGCTAAGTTAGGGGTATAAGGAGGACACTATAATAGAGGAATTATTAATAGTAGAGGCTATTAAGTGTCCCCTAGATATTAAGGCTAGGCTAAATAATCCTCCTTTCTTTATTCCCCTCCTTCTAGGTAGAGTAGAGAATGTGCAAGCAATAGTTAATTTAGGGTGCTAGTGTTTTAGTGCAGTTAAGGAAAAGTTAGTAAGATAGATTAGTAGGAACTTTATTAACATTCCCCTGCAACCCTTATAATATACCTAGGGAATTGCTAAGGGTATAAGAATTTTATAGTTAGTAGTATTAGACTATAATTTAGATAGTTAGCGGTCTTAGCTTTTAGCCTATATAGTACCTAGTCTCTCCTATTAACTAATACTAGGTAGACTATAGCTATGTAGAGAGGGTGTTATTATAGATATTCTATAAGGCGAATTAATAATTAGAAAGGCAGGAAATATAGTAGTATAGGAGAGTAGGAGACGCCTATATCCTACCTGTATCTCTATTATCTTAGGTTTAGTTATAGTAGGGTTGCTAACTTAAGGACCCTAATAGAAAGATATATAGGTATAAATATTTATAATAAATATACTAGATATTTTATAGGTAATATATAACTTACGCCTAATAAAATATCTAGGAAGTATTAATAAGGGAAGTCCTATTAATATACACACTATCTATATTACTAATAGCATAGTTCCCTATAAGCCTAAGTATAAAACTAGAAAGATAAAGTTACTACTAGAACTACAAGAGTTTAGGGACCTGTTTAACAAAGAGTTAGCAAGCAGTTTGCCACCCTATTAGGGTAGTATAGATTACTATATTTAGTTAACAACTCTCCTAGATAGAACCTAGCCTAACCCCCTATAGGGTCCCCTATACCCTATATCTTGTAATTAATTACTAGAACTAAGAATATAACTTACTAGATTAATAGATAAGGGCTAGATCTAAGCAAGCTCTTCTGTAGCTAAAGCTCTAGTATTACTAGTAAAGAAGCTATTAGGTAGTTAGCGCCTTTATATAGATTACTAGATACTTAATAGCATAATAATATTAGACTAATACCTACTACTACTTATTAAGGAAACTTTACGTATACTATTTAGTGTAAATTAGTTTATAAAAGTAGATATTTACGCTACCTTTTATAAAGTTAGAATAGTAGAAGGTTATAAGTCCTTAATAGCTTTCTATACCTAGTTTAGGTTATATAAATAGTTAGTATATCTATTTAGTCTTAGTAGTGCGCTATCTACTTTCTAATAATATATTAATACTACGCTTATAGAGTTACTTAGATTATATATAATAGCCTACCTTAATAATATCCTAATTTATTTAGGAGGAGACTAGTTTAACTATATAGAAAAAGTAAAGTGTGTACTTATACTATTAAAAGAAGTAGGACTACACCTAGACTTAGAGAAATATACTTTTAGTATTAAGGAGGTACACTACCTAGGCTATATTATTAAGGCGGGCAAATTACTTAGACCTAACCCTAAAAAGCTTAGGGTAGTACAGGAATAGGAATCCCCTAGGAATATAAGAGAGGTAAGGAGTTTTCTAGGTTTTACTAACTTCTACTATAATTTTATTGCAAAGTTTTCTAAAGTAGCAGCACCTTTAAACTAACTAACTAGGAGGAACACCCTATTCTAATAGGGAGAGGAAGAATAAAGTATATTTAATACGCTAAAAAAGGCGTTTATATTAGGACTAGTATTAATATAATAGGACCTAGCTAAAGAAATGTTATTACAAGCAGACTATTTAGGATATACTCTTAGGGGTTGCTTATTGCAAAAAGTTAGGGGCGTCTAGCGCCTAGTTGCTTACTACTCTATAGCACTAACGCTAGAGAGACAAAACTACACTATATATAATAAGGAATTGCTTACTATTATTAAGTATCTTAAAAGTTAGTTAGTAGAGTTATAGAGCGTTTATAAGCTATTTATAATATTTATAGACTATAAAAACTTAGAGTACTTTACTAGCCTTTAAAGCTTAAGTAAGCAATAGTACTACTAGGCGGAGGAACTTTTAAAATATTAGTACATCCTATAGTATAGGCCTAGCTATCTTATAGGATAACCTAATACCTTAAGTAGATAACTATAAGATTTAAACTCCCCTAAAGCAACACTATAGTTAGTAATATGCCCTAAATTAATTTAGGTTGTAGTGTTAGAAGTAGAGGAGGCGTCTAAGTTACTAAAGGGCGCTAGCCTTTTTGCTAACCTGTATATATAGACATTATAGGACAAAGTAGTATTAGAAGATAAGATATACTAAGTGCGTCTTAATGCGGTTTAGAAAGGCGCTAGGTCTTTTCTAGTTTCTACTAATACAAAGCAATAGATTAGGGACTATATAATTAGCGCACATAGTACTTTGCTCTAGAGGGGTGTTATTTAGTTACTAATATAGGAACCCCTTATAACTACTATTATATAGTAAGCACATAAATTAGGTTTAGTAGGATATCTAGGGAAGAATACAATATTTTAAATACTACGCCGCGACTATTATTAGGATAGAATATTAGGAGATATTGCGTAGTATATTTAAAACTACTATTATTATAGTGCCTATATCTCCTAGAAGCGCTAATAGGGTCTATTGCAACCTATACTAGTCGCGTTATAATACTAGTCCTAAATATCTATAGATTTTATAGTTAACCTACCTATAAAAGATAATAGCAAACCCTAGTCCCTATTAGTTATTACTAATAGATTATCTAAATATATTTAGCTTAAAGCAATAGTCTTTATAGCAGCAGATTATTATGCAAGGATCTTCTAGGATAACTAGTAGCAGTTCTAGGGCTTCCTATCCTCTATTATTACTAACTAAGGTTTAGACTAGTTAGGATCCTTCTAGATAATATTATACTAGATAATAAAGATAAACTAGTTACTATCTACTATATACTACCCCTAGACAGATAGCAGGATAGAGTAGGTAAACTAAGAAGTGCAGGCTGTTCTACGTATAATAGTATGCTTTAAGTAGACTAACTAGCCTAATTACCTACTAGCCTACTAACTTGCACTTAATAATAGGGACTCTAGCATAACTAGTATTAGCCTAAATCTACTTTTAAATAGGTATACTATAGACACGCTATAAAAGATAATATTACTACTAGTAAAGCCTAAGAATCCTTATAGAGAAGCTGTAACGTTCTTGTTACACCTATAGAGGGGTGTAGAGCTAGCGCAAGCTACTATTATATTCTAATAGTAATAATAATAGGAAGTAATAAACTAGTCTTAACGCCTAGCTAAAAAGTTCCTAAAAGGTAATATAGTTTAGTTTGCAATACGTAATATAAAGATAAACTAACTAAGTAAAAAGTTTAACTAGCTATAGGTTAAGTATAAAGTAATAGAAGTCCCTACTCTACTTATAGTAGTATTAGACTTACTAGGGAACTTATATAAGACTATATATATAGATCTGCTAGAGAGAGCTACTAATAACCTACTACTAAGCTAGAAGCTTTAGGACTTATAACTAGGTCTAATAGTTACCCTAGAAAATAAAGATACAACGCTAGATAAATAGGAAGTAGAAGAGATCCTTTATATAAAGAACGCAAGAGGAAAAGGAAAGTGTTAAGTCCTAGTAAAATAGAAGGGGTATATTAATCTAATATAGCACCTACTAGAGGTAGTATAGGATACTAAGGCTCTAGATAGGTTTAAGGAATAGTATAGGGATGCTATATATAATAATAGCCTAATACGCACAAAAGCTAGGAGGTAAGGGTAAAAGGAAACTAAAATAATAACTTAGACCTTTGTTATAATTAAGAAGTAGAAAAGTATTAGAGATATCTTTTATTTATCCTAATAACACTCTAAGTAAGTACCCTACTACTAAAGCTTTATAATATAGCTAATAATTAGGTAGTAGTATCTATACTATTACTATCTATAACTAACCCCCTCCTAGCCCCCCCTAAACTATTGTTTATATTATTCTAACGCCTTTATATCTCTTAGTAATAGTAGTAACGCTTACGCGCAGCGTAGGTAGGGGAGGACTTAGTTAATAAGTATAAGTAGTAGTAGTAGCGGCGTTAGGAGGAGGGTAGTGCTTTAATAGCTTACTAACGCGTAGTACCCTAGGCCTAAAGAAAATAAATATTAGAATAGATATAAAGGGAATAAGGGAAAACTAATACTAATAATAAGAGTCTTAATACCTTAGGTAGTGCGCTTAGCAGCGCTCTTAAGCCTATTAATATAAAGGTTAGTTTAGGCCTAAGTCTTATTTATACGCTAGTTAATGCGCTAGAAGGCAACACTAGTAGTAGTAGCAAGCTATATAACGTTATTATTACTACAACTGCTACGTAAGGGCGTAATAGTAGATTATAGTAGAAACGCTAGAGCACTAGTAGTAGAGGGAATAACAGCACTAAGCTAGTACTAATTATAGGCGCGCGAGTAGGTAGAGGGGGCAAGTAGAGTAATAGTATTATTAGTTTAGGCCCTTAATATAAGATCCTTAAACTAATAGTAGAGCTAGTAGAATTGTGGCACAAACTAGTAGTAAGTGCCTTTAGTAGGTTTTCCTATAAAGGTCCTAAGGGTTCTTTATAATGTAGAGGCAATCCTCCTAGTAACTATAATAAAACTAAAGCTAGTTGCGGAGGGCTTGGCAGACGTTAGGATTATTAGCAAGAATAGCCTTTAACCTAGTATAGGTTTTGTAACTATAATAATAAGACTTGCATAAACGCCCTAGATATAGTTAGAGCTTGCTATAAAGAATATAAAAATTAGGAAGAACTTACTACTACCCTCCTAATAGTTACACTTACTAAAGAGATAGAGTTAGTTAATATACTAATTATAGGGAAGTAGCTTTATAAAACTACTGTTATACTCCTTATTATCTAAGTTACTAGAAATAATAAAGCTACTAAGTAGCTAGGTTTAGGGAGATGTGTACTAAGCAAAAGTTAGTGCAGGACATATTAGGAGAATATAGGAAGTACGCACCTTATCTTAGTAGGCCTGGCGCGGGGTCTAACTATCTTGCAGTAGTTCCCTACTACTAGCACTAGTAGTAGTAGATAGAGATATAATAAAGGCTATATAGGCTAGACTAATAGAAAAGGAGTAGAGATAAGACTAATTAGTAGGGAAAATCTGCTATGTAATAAAGTAAGTGTAGGAAACTTATAGTAGGGTAGGACAGCTATATTAGAACTTTTATAGTAGGGTGCTAAAATAAGCGTATAGACGCCACGCGCGCGTACTGCTTAATATACAGGCCTGTTATAAATTAGGAAGGAACACAAAGATATAACAATAAAACTAAAAAATATAGTAATAAAGCCTAATATAGATTATAGAGGACAAAGATATAACCCTAGACCCTAAGAAAGACGATTTCACGATAGTTTATAGGGGAAGGTTAGGGGGTATGTAAAGGGCTTAGGCTTATGCCTAAGCCTAGGTCTAATATAAGATAGACTAAGTCCTACACTACTACTAAGTAAATACACTGGACACCTATATAAAAGGCGTGGAGGGCTTACCTCTCCTTTAAGATACTAAATACTATTATTAACGCTTATTGCATTCTCCCTTAAGGCTAGTCTATAACAGCAACCCCTAAGAGCGTATCCTAAATAGTCTACTTCTAATAACATTTCTTTAGCTAGGTCCTATTACATTAGTACTAGTCTAGATATAAATGCCTTTTTTAGTATATTAAATATACTCTATTCTTCCTCTCCCTATTAGAATAGGGTGTCCTTCCTAGTTAGTTAGTTTAAAGGCGCTACTACTTTAGAAAACTTTGCGATAAAATTGCAGTAGAAGTTAGTAAAACCTAGAAAACTCCTTACCTCTCTTATATTCCTAGAGGGTTCCTATTCCTATACTGCCCTAAGCTTTTTAGGGTTAGGTCTAAGTAATTTGCCCGCCTTAACAATATAGCCTAGGTAGCGTACCTCCTTAATACTAAAAGCATATTTCTCTAAGTCTAGGTGTAGTCCTACTTCTTTTAATAGTGTAAGTACACGCTTTACTTTTTCTATATAGTTAAACTAGTCTCCTCCTAAATAAATTAGGATATTATTAAGGTAGGCTATTATATATAATCTAAGTAACTCTATAAGCGTAGTATTAATATATTATTAGAAAGTAGATAGCGCACTACTAAGACTAAATAGATATACTAACTATTTATACAACCTAAACTAGGTATAGAAAGCTATTAAGGACTTATAACCTTCTACTATTCTAACTTTATAAAAGGTAGCGTAAATATCTACTTTTATAAACTAATTTACGCTAGATAGTATATATAAAGTTTCCTTAATAAGTAGTAGTAGGTATTAGTCTAATATTATTATGCTGTTAAGTATCTAGTAATCTATACAAAGGCGCTAACTACCTAATAGCTTCTTTACTAGTAATACTAGAGCTTTAGCTACAGAAGAGCTTGCTTAGATCTAGCCCTTATCTATTAATCTAGTAAGTTATATTCTTAGTTCTAGTAATTAATTACAAGATATAGGGTATAGGGGACCCTATAGGGGGTTAGGCTAGGTTCTATCTAGGAGAGTTGTTAACTAAACATAGTAATCTATACTGCCCTAATAGGGTGGCAAACTGCTTGCTAACTCTTTGTTAAACAGGTCCCTAAACTCTTGTAGTTCTAGTAGTAACTTTATCTTTCTAGTTTTATACTTAGGCTTATAGGGAACTATGCTATTAGTAATATAGATAGTGTGTATATTAATAGGACTTCCCTTATTAATACTTCCTAGATATTTTATTAGGCGTAAGTTATATATTACCTATAAAATATCTAGTATATTTATTATAAATATTTGTACCTATATATCTTTCTATTAGGGTCCTTAATTTAGCAACCCTACTATAACTAAACCTAAGATAATAGAGATATAGGTAGGATATAGGCGTCTCCTACTCTCCTATACTACTATATTTCCTGCCTTTCTAATTATTAATTCGCCTTATAGAATGTCTATAATAACACCCTCTCTACATAGCTATAGTCTATCTAGTATTAGTTAATAGGAGAGACTAGGTACTATATAGGCTAAAAGCTAAGACTACTAACTATCTAAATTATAGTCTAATACTACTAACTATAAAATTCTTATACCCTTAGCAATTCCCTAGGCATGTTGCAAGGGTCGCGGGGGAATATCTATAAAGTTCCTACTAATCTATCTTGCTAACTTTTCCTTAACTACACTAAAACACTAGCACCCTAAATTAACTATTACTTGTATATTCTCTACTCTACCTAGGAGGAGGGGAATAAAGAAAGGAGGATTATTTAACCTAGCCTTAATATCTAGGGGATACTTAATAGCCTCTACTATTAATAATTCCTCTATTATAGTGTCCTCCTTATACCCCTAACTTAGCCTAAAGTTAGGGGCAGCTAGTTTCCTAAATTAGAGCCGCTTACTAATACTATAACTATCTTAACACCTACTAGTTGTAGTAATAGGGTATTAGGGCATGCACGCACAAAATAACTACCCTATCTATACTAGGTATAGACCTTCGCTAGTTTCTATATATTAAACAGGTCCTATAGGATCTAGTTAGGACATAATATTAGTAGTTTAGTAAGTGCACTTAATAAGGCTACTACTTCTACTATATTTATATTACTATCCTAATCTAAGTTAGACTTCTACTAGGGTTCCTTAGACTTACTAGCCTAAAGAAAACCTAGTTCTAGAGAGGCTATTTTAATATCTACTATAATTATCTTATATTCCTCTATAGCTATGTTGTAGTTTATCCTAGAGACTCCCCTATTAAGGGAAACTAAGCGCATATAACTATTAAGAGATTACTAAAGTTATAAAAGCTTCTATTTATTATCCTAGTATAAACCTCCTAACTATATAAGAAGCTATATAAAATTTATAAAGAACTCTATAAAAGGCTAATTTTAGCCCTAATATAAGTATTCTAACGTAACTTAGGCGCGCTCCTGCCTATAATAGTTGCTATAATAAAACGCTAGGTAGTTAAGAAACCTGCTTATATCCTAACACTTATATATACTATTCTTAAAGTATAGTACTATAGCGCGCTAAACTATAGGCAATAACTAGGACTAAATATATATAAACCTTGCCTCCTTATCCCTAATAAAGACCTTGTCTGCACGTAGTTTAAACTCTATAGTTATTTACTAGAAGGAGAAGTTTACCTTAGTGCTATTATATAGTAAGCTAACTAGGAAGGGTTTGCAATATAAGGCAGGAGAGGGCAGAGGCAGCATATTATTAAACCTAGTAGGCTTAGAGGAGGGTTAGGATAGAATCTAATTGCGTATTTCCTTATTCTATTAACGTAGTATAGCTATTATAGTAGAGTCTTAAGCCTATTATTCTATTAATCTATAGACCTATTGTATTAGCCTTTCTACTATATTAGGTTGCACCTAGTTATTCTAAATATCTAGCGCGTCTATCTCTTATTACTATTATAGTATATTTAGAAGAAGATACTAAAATATTATAGACTAGCCTTAAGGGAGAATGTAATAAGCGTTAATAATAGTATTTAGTATCTTAAAGGAGAGGTAAGCCCTTAGCGCCTTTTTATGGGTGTGCAATGTGTTCGCTTAGTAGTAGTATTAGACTTGGTCCGTCTTGTGTTAGACCTAGGCTTAGGCATAAGCCTAAGCCCTTCACAAGTTTATGCTACTAAGCTATTATACTAGAAGACTAGTATAATTATATTATAGCTTATTAAAGGAACACACTACAGTTTAGATTAGATACTACTATCTATATTTATATATCTACTATCTATATCCCTAAGTGCTATGTTAACGTAGAAACTATTATAGATAGTACGCAGTAGGTAATTGCTACCCCTTGCCTATAAATATCTAGTTAATAGAACAAGTTCTAGTGTTATTATTATCTTACTCTATACTAAGGTATATACTATAAGGTGAATTAAAAGTAGTATATATAACACTAGCAAAGGTGCTATAAATAAAATATTCCCTTTACTACTGCTAAAGATGCTGCTATACTACAGACTACTAGCTGCCCTACTAGTTAACTATTACACCTTAATAACATATAAGGAGTACTTAATATTAATTCTTCCTATAATTCTACTAGTAATTCTGCTAGTAATAGTGCAGACCTAATAGATAACTATAACAATAACATGCAACTCGCGGACAAGGATAAAGAGGTTCTATACCTAGAGAATTTTTTAGGGGATATATAATAGCAAATAGGATATATATTATATTAAAAGTAAATAGAGCGTGTTTAATAACTTTACACTACCTCTCTTAATATATACGCTGTATTTATAGGTACTCTACGTAAGAAGTTCTAAAAGATATAATAAACTTTAAAGAAATGCTATAATATTAATATTAGTAATGCTATCTACTAGGGGTAGTATATACTACATACCTTATTCTAGGATACTATAACTACTCTATCTATTAATTGTTATGCTAATAGGTGCGTAGCCTTTACTAGCGACCTTAACACTACTTATACGTGCCTATCCTATAGCAGAGCTTAGTATAATAAGAAAGGCAAATTAAAATATTAATAGTAATATATCCCTATACTTCTATAACTGCGTATCTAGTATAATAATAGTTATTAGTTATAATAATTAAAAGCGTATTAGGTAACTTTTAACCCTACTAGCGAATGTACTTTGCACTAAGACGTGTATAACAGGGACTAGTTTTAAGAATATAGTAGGAAAGGATACTTCTAAGACCCTAGGGATCTAGCTTTACAACTTATATTAGACGCGGTAGGTATAGTAAAGAACCCTAAGAAATAATAAAGTATTATACTAGTAGTGCTATATATCTTAAACCTTTACCTATCTATTTAGGATTAAGACTATAATACACTTATTACTACTATTATACCTAGTACTTTTAACAAAAATTTTATAGATACTTAGCTATACCTAATAGTAGAGGAATTATACTAACTTGTAGTTAGAGTTTATATATATAACGTAGACGCTTAGGAAGAATTTATTCTTTACGCCTACCTTATACTAATAACTAGAGATAGGCTAGCTATAGTAGAGATTATAGGAATAAAATAGCCTAGTATATTAAAAAGGAGTTACTGCCTATGCCTATATAAAGGAACTAAGGGGAGAACTAGTAAATACTCTTTCCTAAATAGAGATACCCTTTGCCTAGTTATATATAATAATTTAGCTACTACTATTAAAGATATATATAAATAATAGACTAATATGCTAGCCTCTAGATACACTACCTTACGCTAAGATACTAGTATTAACCACTACTCTATCCTGTTAGACCTCCCTACTATACACTTTCCTTATAGCTTTCCTATTAACGTTATACACGCAATATCCTATAATATACCTAAAGCCTTATTCTAACTCTAGAAAGGGGATAAATTTAATAACAAGACTATACTATAGCTTATTACTAACGCTAATTAGGCTTTAATTAATAAAGGTCTTTACAAGTCCTATTCCTTAGTACTAACCTAAGTTAGCACTGCCTTATAAAGCACTATAATATACAAGATATAGACTTTGTTTAAATAGTAGACTTTTATACTTACTTATAGAGCGCTAGCTATATAGGTCTATCTTTAGAAGGAATATACTAATAACTTCCTACGCTACTATAAACTACTTTTCTGTATAAGCTAGAGGGAGTTTACTATTAACTAGATTAACAAGTTAGAACTATTAGTAGAGAATTTTATTTGCTAGTATAAGTTACTCTACTACTATAGTAAAGTAGACTAGTTACTATCTTGCTCTATTTAGATCTATTACCTACTCTACCTTATATCTAATACTAGGGATTTTAGACTACCTATATACTATGCCTAATAGTCTTTAGAGAGACTTATTAGTTATATTAAGAAGATAGTAACTTCTCCTTCCTAGAAGTATATTAGTTTAAAGTAGAATATACTAGTATATAAGTGTATTATCTACGCGTAATAGCTTAGGCTTAGTATAGAGTATAATATTAATAAAAATATAATTATAACTTAGCTATAAGAGCACTATCTAAAATCTAAGTCTTATAGTAGCATAGATACGCACTAGGGACGTATCCTAGATAATACTTATACTATAATTGTAACTACAGTGCATACTATATAGACACGCGCCTAGGATATAGTTATATATAACTATTATATACTTCTAAATAGGTATACTATTAGGGTTTTAGGGAATTATAAAGATAGTAACTACCCCTAAAGCACTATATTTATTATATATTACGCTGCTAGAAATAATTATAATAACTATATTTAGCTCTCCTTTAGGATAGTAATACACCTATTTTAAGATCTAGCTAATAACTCTAAATAGGCAGGAGTACTTTAATAGTAATAGATATAACCCGCTGCTGCTATAGGCTAACTAGCCTAACCTTAGAGAATAATAGAAGATAATAATAGTATTAAATAGATTTAAACAACAATAATTGTTAACCTTATAGGAGTAGCTATAGTTTACTATAGATATAGCGCTTAACTTTAACCTAGTAATAAGCTATATATTATTAATAAACGCGGATAGTCTAAGACTAACTACCTATAGTTAAGTAAGATAATAGGTCTATATCTAGCTTTATAGTACTAGGCTCTTTATACTAACACTATTACTATATAATATACTAGCATTTATTAGGTAAGTATATTATCTATATATTACGCTAGACTATTATTAGATATACTAACTTATACTAATTACTACGTAGTTATACTACTTATATACCTATTTAATTTATATTATACTGCAGTTTTCTAAAAATAAGTAAGGTACGTAGTGGACAGCCTTATAATTACGCAGGTATAGGCTGATTATTACGCGGGTATAGGCTAATAATTAGGTAGTTTTAGGCCTGTTAATTAGGCAGGTATAGGCTGTTAATTAGGCGGGTTAGGCCTAGGGATAGGACAGGCGATAACGTACTAGTAGTTTATATAAGGATACTAAAAAAAATCTAATACTATTATTACTATACCTAATACTTATATTTTATCTTTTATAAACTACTTTATATACTCTACTAATAGGTCTATTATAAACTACTTTATTTACTCTACTAATAGGTCTATAGTAAACTATACTATGTTTATACTATAAAAAAGTAAACCACCACTTTAAACCTATTTACAGGTATACATAAGGTTAGTTTACACCTATATAGTAAACCCCTAGCGTACTATTCTACAGTAAACAATTTTTTACCGTAGTGCCTATATAACCTACTATCTAATTAACTACTAGCTTACTACTAAGTGCCTAATAAAAGTAGGAGCTCTAGTAAGGAAGGTTTACTAATTATACACCTTCTAGTAAGGGTAGCTAAAGCTCTATATATATAAGTCTGATCGTAGTAGAGACAATCTAATAATCTATCTCCCAAATCATTCCTAACCTTAGTGATCCAAATTTCCACAGGAGGGATAATAACTAGATTATAGAGTATCTTAATCTAATTAATCCTAATTAATCCTAATTAATCCTAATTAATACCCCTATACAACCTACTATCTAATTAACTGCTAGCTTACTACTAAGTACCTAATAGAAGTAGAAGCTCTAGTAAGGAAGGTTTACTAATTATACACCTTCTAGTAAGGGTAGCTGAAGCTCTATATATATAAGTCCAATCGTAGTAGATACAATCTAATAATCCATCTCCTAAATTATTCCTGACCTTAGTGATCCAAATTTCCACAGTCATGTAATCAGATAGGAAATGGCACCTAATCAAAGGTATCCCATGCAGGAGGAACTTTAACTCCAAATCAATGGTACCTACCGGCATACGATATTTGACCTATCACTTCTTGCCCTTTCTCTCCTTAATAAAGAATAGCTGTACCGGCTGCAACCTCCTAATTTCCATATTCAACGCTTTCAATTCCCACTGTCGCTTCTCTGCGTCTGCTCTCAGTTCTGCATCCTCTTGCTCGACTTTCATGGTTTCTTCCTTGAGCTGCTCGATCCTTCTATTCTTTTCGACATGCAGCCTAGTGTATCTCTCATCTAGTGTTTCGCGATTCTGCTGTTCCAACTTGTGTTTCAAGTCCTCGATACATTCTTGTTGTTTGCGGTAATCTTGAGTAAAGAGCTCAGCTAGTCTCGTGCACGTGGTGCATGGCCGTCTAGCTCTTGATGTTCGACAGCAATCGAGTATGCGGCCCGTAGTATCGCAAAAGTCGCATCGTTCAACGTTGCCAGGATTTTCGGTTGCCGGGAGCTGATTGTTGGATGTCTCATTTGATACACTTGCAGTACCGGTACCGCTCGCGTCGATAGGGTCGTATATAGCCGCATTGATGCCATCCATCTCAAGGTGTTCGCTTTCAAATTTTGGATGCTGGCCTTCACTTTGCTTGATTGGAGTATCGCCTGGTATGAACGCTGGCGTTTCAGCGCTGAGTGGAGAACCATGGCAGCCTCGCAATTTTAAGGGCAGCTGCAGCAGCATGATGTACCAATGTGCCAACCAATATGGTAAGCTGAATTGTCGTTTGTGTATAAGCTTGCTATGCCAAATACCACCGATTAAAGCCCCCTTAGGGGGTATGGATAGTGTAGAAGCATAGAACAAGCCACTACTGCTAATTCCCTGGTGAAGCGCGCTTTGTGACTCTCACTTCGACATAATGAGTGAGCATGTACCTGCTCTCACCCCACCCACTCAAACGCTTGCGGTTAGCACAAACTAGCTCGGCATGCTCATTATCTGCATCATGCAAACGAGACCTGCATCATCAGCTGGGTATTCATAAGTGGTGACTTTCTAGCTCCCACAAACCAAAGAACTCAACTTGCGATCGAAACACTGTCTCAAATCGGTGGCGAGTAATCTCCTTTTATCGCTTGTCAACCCGCTAGACAAAATCTCAATTTCAAGGAAACGCGCGTATACCGGTGTCCTTCATCTACAACCCTAGTCATTCTCACAGATTGTGCAATTATTATGAATACCAATCGAACTTTCCCGCTGAATCTAGCCACAGATCATGTTGAGGAAGATGGTTGTGTGGAAGAACAAGCTCACGCTCGGCTTGACGATATGCTGCACAGAATCCTGTGGGAGAAAATCCGTACTCGATGCGAACATCAGGACTTCGATGCGTCCCTTGACGTTAGTTACGCCGCAAATACAGTTCAGACTTTGGCAAGGCTAGGAGCAGAATCTATGCCATCTTCTAGTCCGATGCATGGAGCCCCAATTTGCAAAGATTCCTGGAGTAAACACATCGCACTTGTGAACACAGAGATGCGCGCATACAAAGCAAGTGGCACATGCGTCCATCATTGGGAGTACGATGTCACCCACCGTGAACCCGGCGATCTCTCCAAGTTCACAAGAGCTCTCGTGTATCTGGACTTTCATACGAAGAGTTGTGCCACGAAAGAACTGCAAGATCTAGACCGCTATTTCGGGTTGCTAGAAACAAAGACAAAAAGGAAATTGAAAGCATCAGCTTGTCTAGACGCCGTTACTGCTAATATTGCAAACGAGTGGATGGCCAAAAACCAGAATACTACGGGAAACAACATCAGCCAAGGTGAAACTTTCAGAAACTTGAGACCGACGTTTTTTGAGGCCTGGAGGAAAGCATGGCATCAACTACAAGAGGAACAGACAGCAATGGAAGAGGTCCTCAAGCTCTTTGCGTACAAACTACTATATGCAGGTGTGGAAATATGGAACTGCAAACCTAAATGCATGCATGATGAGAGCTTGTGTGAAAGCTTAGATGCCGCGAATGACGCAATTCACACGTTGAACGCCTCACTCAGACGACAGGACGAATCGATTAGGGCTCTCAAGCTGGAATTGAAAGCCGCAAAGGACAAAACTCTGGAAACAGAACGGATGCTTAAGTACAGCAAGCGCGACGTAGAGAAGACTTACTACGAAGATGTCCAGAAACGAGTCGAGAGTCGCGTTGCCGATGTCAAATTGGAGCTTTCTGATAGGTTGAGCACTGCTGAAAGCAAGGCTTTGCAATACGACAAAACAAAGGAGGAAAATACAGCATTGCAGCTACGTGTGGCGCGACTAGAGAAGGATAGTGACATACACCGTCAGGCAAGGGACGACTTCGAGCAACAATTAAAAACAAGGGGCGAGGAACTGTCCCTGTTGAGAGAAGGCTATGAGCAACTCAGGACCGATGTCTCTAGACTTCAGGTGGACAATAACACACTACAGGTGGACATTGATGATCTGAAGGACGAACAAAAGAAGGTGAAGAGGGAGGGGGACGCACTGCGAGAGAAGCTGGAATCTACCACTATCTCAAAAAACGGCACGCCATCCATCATGCCAATTGTGGCCGTCACTTCCTTCGATCGACAGATTGCTGCACTCCAACATCTGGACGGCCTTGTTTCGATCTGGGAGAACGCCCTCCATGCTGCTATTGCAAAGAAAGACCAATCACTAGCTGCAAAGACGGCGACGGGTATCAAAGTGCGCGAGGCCAAAGCACAAGTAATGCAACTCAAGAATGCTCGTAAACCGCAGAACGAACAAAGCCCCAAGTCTGACGAGAGGGTCGGAAGTCCTGTCCCGATTCCTGCGAAGACAACGGTGGCCTGGACTGCAAACACACCAAGACCTAACGAGCTACCCCGTCTAAACAATAAGCCTTTGGTAGCAAAGGAAGCTTTTCCTGCCTTGGGAAGGCGGGTCACAGTCTCGCACATGGGTGGTGGTATATTGGCCTGGAAGACGTTGCGTGTAGTTGATGGCAAGGCAAAAGCAAAGAAAAGAGAGGATGCGTCCAAATGAGCAGTGAAGATGGCCTACAGCAGGATGTCTGAGTAGAGAGCCCTGTATGCATGAGTGAACAGGCTACTTGAAGGGTTAGGGAGCTTTTCAGTCGAATGTAATGAGCGGTTGTAGGCCTGGATAGGGAAGCTTTAGGTATCTATCCGGTCGCACCTGACATCGTGAAGGTTCATTTGGTGTGATAAAGAGTGAAGTTTGCAATATCGTGAAGGTTCGTTTGGTGCGATACAGAGTGGATTCTGCAAGCTATATGCGACGAAATTCGTATTGAAAGCACACAAAACTAGTGACTTTCGTCCTGGGTCCGGCCTTCTGTTCTTTCTTTTTCTGGCTGGAGAAAGAAGAATCCAGTGTCTTGTTTGTAGCGTTTTGCGCCCGTACCGTACCTATCCATACGGTATGCCTTGGCGCAACGTCCGTCCACCCCTGCCCAACCTTGGAAGACCCAAGCCGTCGTTGCTCCACCACCCTCACTTCGATCGCCCCCGCCAATCCCCCCTCCTAGTTCTACTTCACACCGTCGCCTCCACCAGCTCTGCCGCGACAATAGGTAGGCTTAGTGCAACCGCAATCGCAGTCGCAATCGCAGATGCATGTGCATGTGCATGTGCATGCGACATCACCATTACAACGGCACAACCACAACGACGAACAAGACTTGATAGGCAGACCACAGGGCATAAATCATCATGAGTGGGACACCCAGCCAAGGGCCGGGCTTGCGGTATCCATCGAACAAAAAGAGTATATATGACCGCAATCTGAATCGGAGTAAGAATGCAGAGCTCAGCCGGGCGGCATTTGCATATCTGTTCATTGAGATGATTGCGTATGCGCAGAAAGGCGCAAAGGATGTTGGCGATCTGGAACAACGGTATAATTTCCCAAAGCGTCAATACCCAAATACCTACAAACTATCCATCCGTGCTAACAACGACATAGGTTAAACACCCAAGGCTACCCCATCGGCCTCCGCCTCCTCGACCTCCTCCTCTCCCGCTCACCCAACCCCCTCGCCAGCATCCGCCCTACACGCATCCTCTCGCTGCTCCAATTCATCGCCCAAACACTCTATCGACACCTGTTCGGCCGCCCCGCCGACGCCCTGGAACGCTCAGGCACAGATCCAGGCCAATACATGTTATTCGACAATGAGCCCATGGTCAACCAATACATTTCCTTGCCCAAAGAGCTCTCCAGTCTGAATTGCGCAGCCTTTGTGGCCGGCGTGATTGAGGGCACGTGTGATGGTGCCGGGTTTCCGACAGAGGGTGTTACGGCACACAGTGTGGGCGAACAGGATGAGGGCAAGGATGGGAAGGGCATGTGGCCTGGGAAAACGGTGTTTTTGATCAAGTTCAAGCCCGAGGTGTTGGAAAGGGAGGATATACTTGCGAGGGGGCCGACATGAGAGACAAAGTGGCTGAGGGGCATGGGTTTCGCAATTGGGGTTTTTGTGGAAGCACTGCGGATTGATTTATACCTGAAAAGTTGCATGCATAGCGAGGGCGTTTTCTGCGATGTAGATTTTGCATGGGTGGGTGTTTCGGCTGACGACTATGGAGGATGCAGATACTTCACAATCCACTGGCTTTTCTTTCACCAAGCTGCAGGATGAGTCTTTTTTTGCCTGTCTGAAAAACGATATTTCACTTGAACTAACATTCAAAATCAATATCCTATACCAAACAGCCCGCCTCCCAAGTCTTCCATTCAGATTTTCTTCTTCGAAATTCCCGCTATTATTCTCTAGTATCTAGAACAATGGACATACATGTAATTCACAAAGATCAATTGTCAATTTAATCAAGCAGATACACGCACTTCCTCTTCCTCTTAGCATCGCTCTATTTCTCTGGTCGAATGGACGTTGAAAAACTATCATCCGAAAGTAGAGTGCTACAAACCACAGCAACTTATTCATCCCTACTACAACGCTCTTTAACCTCAGCATCGTCTCAGGAAACATTAAACTCTCCCTCCAAGCTTATATCCACCCACCCACATCTACGTGGCATCCCACCAAAAGAGACCTTTCCACCTCACGCTCAACTAAAATGACACAACCGTCCGTTAAACGCCTCACTACCAGCTCCAACAGATGTGCAAAAGATATCCTCGGGATCCCACTTCTTCTTTACACTGCGTACACAAGTTATCTTGCCAATTCGAATTCCTCTAATCCGCTTTATGCACTTAGGCGCCGCTCCCCGACGTAGCCGCCTCAATAAGAGGAATTAATTCTCTGTCATTTCCTTCTGCGTGGCATTAGCGATCAGGGAACCGAGAAGTTCTAGGGCAACGTCAGAGGGGCGTAAATGAGGATGTTGTGCCAGGCTGGGTGGACGGATGTGGTGTCTTTTTACTGAAAGATTGACGTTAGTCCCGGCGCCGATTCATGTTACTGTTCAACTATGTCTCTCCAGTCGTGAGTGAGATTGCCGATGATGCATCGGGGGTTGATGGGGGCGTCGTACTGTACGATACCGATTTGAATGCTGCCAATGAGGAGAGGGCCCAAAGAGCTTATTCCAGTGTCCGTAGTAGGTTTGAACTCGGTGTACGTGACAGTGTAGTTTATAATGAGACTCATCAGTTTGCTCTGCCGGTAAAAGGGGCGAGGATGGCTTCGAATTCGTGGGCGGTCTTGTTGTATGCATTGTGAGGGGCGAATCATGAAGAATTGGGTGATAAAGTATTGGACTACCATTGTCCCTCATCGATCATGCCGAGCACTTCCTTGTGGGATGTTTGTATGCAATCATAGACAGCAGTACTCAGATTCTCCTTCACAGGAAATGATAGTGAGGCACCACCGAATACATTGCCTAGGTAGGTTTTCAGTGTGACGGAGACAGTGACGCCACACGTGCCACCACCCCCTCCGTTCAAACTCACAACAAATTGACGTTCTCAATTTTGTTGGCAATGGTAAGTTTTCCAGCGGCAGTCACGACTTCCCACTTCAGGACATTATCGACAGCAAGGCTGAAACTAGTCCTGAGGGCACTGTGCCCACCACCCTGCATGTATTCACCAGCGATCCCAACGGTCGGGCACTCCCCACCAACGACAATCATACCTACGTCACGTGCAGCAGTCATAATTCAGAATCCTTGGACACCAGCACCGAACCTGAAGGCTGGTCCGGCGTAGCCCGAGTCACGGTATTGCCGGATCAGAGCAACATCCTTCAGATGATGTGTCCACACAGCGAGAGACCCTGCCGCTGTAGAGCGACCAAAAAATCACGTCCAGTCTTACGAACAACTAAGCGAATATTCTTTGAAGTAGCCAAAGCAATGGTCCGTTGAATATCTAGAGGTGTGAATGCATCGACAGCGTATCGAGCGTAGTTTCTAAGCTCGCAAGGGCGCTCGTTGGGTTGGAAAGGGTCACAGCTTTGATCAGCAAAATATAGTGCCATGACTGACGAAGAAGAGGTGTAGCTAATAGGATGTCAGTTGTAATCTTTGATTCTGTGGCATCCTTTGCACACTGGATCTTCTCAGTCTGCCATTCACTCCTCAAAGCCTCGCAGGTGGCGTTATTTAAGTTGGGTGGGTGAGATAGCGCTCCAAGTGGCACAGTTGCCACTAAATGTCGTCCGCACTGTCTGATTGAAGGCATCCCACTCAGACTGTGAGTGGTCATGTTGGATCTCAAAGGAATGTCTTGCAGCAGCTTAAAGACTGACGGCTAGCAAGCGTTGCACACATGAGCTTAACGATAGACGTTCGTGTTAGCGAGGACATGTGTCAATTTGCTGGACGGTAAAGTCGACAGTAAGGCCGGCGCAGTATACTTGCGGCGTCATCCTTCACTTTATAGATTTGTTTCATACATTCTGCAGATTACCCATGTATAATTGCATAGCGATGAGACTAATGCATATACTATAGTGCATATGCAGACGCCACAGAGATCCCCAGGCATCCGGGATGCACGCCCTAGGAACAGCGCAAGTTCCGAGTGAACTGTTCCAGATTCCTTTGTGATAGACGAGCATAACGTGCGCCAATTCCAGTTATCGTCTGATGGTGGACATAATGTATTAGTGGCCATGGTCTTCGGCACTTGCGTGGCTGATTCCAGAATCTGACGAGATTGGCACTTGTGTCTGCTGGACTCACAACCCTGCGAATGTTCCAAATAGGAATATACGCATTACGGCCACGGCAATCTCTCTAACAGTGGCGTCGCTTTTGTTTCTGTCGATACGATTCTATGTTCGTGGGATATTGATCAAAGCGTTTGGAGCAGGTAAGCCGGCCGGATGGAATCACACTTCTCGTTCGCAGCCAAGTCACTCTACCACCAGATGACTGGGTTTCTGATTCCCACTTGGGTGACTGAGCGCAGTGCGGCCTTTTCGTTTGCTGCAAAGCTAATAACCAATGATAAATCGCATCCTGTGGTTTTTCTATCGTAACCACTACCGTATCCGTGGTTGCTTTTGTCATGTTCCGGAACAACCAGAGAATTGACAACGGGGATGTAGAAACAAAGTGGGGACTCGGGTTGCAGCAGCTGATTGACATGCCCGCTGAGAACATCTACAACTTTGGTTAGTAAGAACTCCTTCGAGTTTGTTACTAGGGGACAGCAGTTCATGAGCCCAGGTTCAATATAGTGTGATATCCATGATAATTTTGGTCTCACTGACTATTGGGTTGTGAGCACCTATCGATTGGCGAGGAACTGGTTGGAGATGGTACTGCGCAACTGAATTTTACCATCTCAAATACATTCGTTCATAGAAGATTGCGTGATAGGGTACCCATTCTTCTGACGGTGCTGATAAAAGCTATAAATGGGTTGAGACCTGAAACAATGCTGTGTAAGAGGCCACGTTCCGCCAAGAGTTCGCCGCCACCTGTTCCAATAGCCGCTAAGCGCTAGCACATGTACAGTGCTCGTCGCTTGACATTTAAACTCTCTTGTTGTACATTACACAGTCAATTGAAGTCTCAAACTTTCACTGAGCTTCACTAGAAGATCAATATGTTGTTCAGCCGCGTGATACCCGCAGCCATTGCGTTGCTGCCAGCTCTTACTGTCGCCGCGGGAGTGCTTGACCTCGAGCCCACCAACTTCGACGACGTTGTACTCAAGTCTGGAAAACCCACTCTTGTAGAGTTCTTCGCCCCTTGGTGCGGTCACTGCAAGAACCTTGCCCCCATCTATGAAGAACTTGCTGGTGCCTTCCAGCACGCCTCCGACAAAGTCAGCGTAGCGAAGGTCGATGCGGATGCCCATAAGGACCTGGGCAAGCGTTTCGGCGTCACAGGATTCCCCACACTCAAGTGGTTCGACGGGAAAAGCGACAAGCCTGCCGACTACGATGGAGGACGCGATCTAGACAGCTTAGCCAAGTTCATCACAGAGAAGTCGGGGGTCAAGCCCAAGATCAAGGCCAAGCTGCCCAGCGCGGTTACATATTTGGATAATCAGAGCTTCAAGGAGAGGGTTGGAAAGGATCAAGATGTGCTAGTCGCATTCACTGCTCCATGGTGCGGACGTATGTCATGTCAACCTTGTTATTCCCTGCGAAAATGCATTGCTGACGAGTTACTAGATTGCAAGTCGCTCGCCCCCATCTGGGAGACGCTCGCCAAAGACTTCATCAACGAGCCCAACGTGCTGATCGCCAAGGTCGATGCTGAGGCTGAGAATTCCAAGGCACTCGCTGCAGAACAGGGCGTTCAAGGCTACCCCACCATCAAGTACTTCAAGAAGGGATCCACCGAGGCTCTACCCTATGAGGGTGGACGCAGCGAGGCCGACTTCATCAACTTCCTCAACACGAACTCAGGCACCCACCGCGCGGTCGGTGGCGGACTTGATGCCACTGGTGGCACCATCGAGGCCTTCAACTCTGTCATCGAGAAGTTTCAGGGCGCATACGGCGATGGAGCGGAGGAGGCGAAGAAGATTGCTGCTGGTCTCCAGGACAAGTACGCTCAGTACTACGTCAAGGTGTTTGAAAAGATTGGGGCAAACAAGGACTATGCTGCTAAGGAGCTCAAACGCTTGCAGGGCATTCTTGCCAAGGGCACTTTAGCCCCTGAGAAGGTCGATGATGTTACCAGCAGGAGTAACATTCTGAGGAAGTTTTTGGGCATGGAAGAGAAGTCTGAGTTGTAAAGGACTCATGAAACTTTCGATCGTTTTGGCATTAGCGCTTGTGTAGGTTAAGAATGGTATAGGATAAGATATATAGTAGAGAACGAAGTTGCATGCGCCGAGAGGCTTGTGCATGGTCATGGTCATGAGATAGCATCAATCATTACTTGAAATGGATGGGAAAGAACATATGCAGTATACGTGTACGACTTGCGACAAGCGCACTGTATGTACATATATCAAACAACGCGTATGATGCTCCAACGCTCAACAACTTGCTTACAACGCAACATGTCCGTTAATGAACACTTGGATGCAACCGTTCATCGTAGTCTTTGGGTAGAGACACTCTACTTCCCAGTCCCAGACGGCTTGCTCCCTTCGCTGGCCTGAATAGTCGCTTCCAAGTTGTCCAGCCGTCGCGACATGTCGTCCACTTGCTAACAGTCAGCCCTCACAGACTCCAAGATCAGCAGAGAACCTACTTTTGGACAGCAACTCACTGCTGATTGTTGTGAATTTGGTGTTGAGTTGGTTGAGAAGGTCGTCGACGACAGCGGTCAGTTCTCCTGATCCTTCGCTGTTGGAGTTGACAGACTAGCGCGGTCTGTTAGATGAGGTTGAAGTCATACGTCTGGGGCGAATACATTGTTGTCGCTCGCCACACGATCTGCTAGAGGTTCTGGGGTCGCCATGATTGTGTTTTAAAGTAAAAGCCCAAGGACGAAAGGACTGACAGCTTCCCGGTGTTTGAAGTCCGCACCTGACTGGGAATGTTGGTAGGGTGAATGCTAAGAATGCCCACGGCACCCATGTCCTTGTACTGTGCAGCAACGCCGCGGCTTCTTGCCCCTTCGCGAAGGCGGTCAATGCATCGCCCACAGGCGGCGCCGAGTTGCCGACGCTAAACCTTTGGAATGTTTTCTCGGCCAAGATTTCGAACTTCGCGATAATTTTTTTGCGCAGTAAGCTACTGACGTTGGCGTCGCATTACACCACATCGCATCTCCACATCCTTCGCAACCCTTGCTTGTTACGTGCGCGCCGGTCAATTTGCTATTCAAGAACAACAATGGTAAAAAGCAAGCTCAAGTCGGCACTAGACAATCACAAAGGCCGAAATATTAAGCTTGAGAAACAGCGCAAACATGAAAAGGAAGTAAGGAAACTGAAGGAGAAGAAGAACAAGGCAAGCAGCTTAGACGTGGATGGCGCAAAGAATAAGGATGATGGAGCCCCACCTGTGCCACTCGACGAGGTCGAGGTCAAGGTCCATGGCAAATCAAAGAAATCAAAGAAGAGCGATGTTGAGCCCACCCCCACCGAGGAACCAGAGTGGGAGACAGATGGCAGCGATAGCGATGGCGATTATGATGACGACATGCCTGAGCGAGCTGTGCTGAACCTTGCGCATCTCGAAGACAGCGAGAGTGATGTTAGTTCTGACGAGGAAGAAATACAAGCTGGAGAAGATGAGGAAGATGACAAGGATGAGGATGAGGAAGCAGAGGATGATGATGAGGAAGAAGATGACATTCCGCTTTCAGACCTCGAGTCTGTCGCTTCAGAGGACAAGGGCGACATCATACCACATCAGCGCTTGATTATCAATAACACGACCGCCTTGACCGCCGCCCTCCACCGCATACAGCTCCCCTACAACAAGCTCGCCTTCTCAGAATACCAAGCCGTCGTCACCGATGAGCCGGTCGAGATCGAAGACGTCGAAGACGATCTCAGCCGTGAGCTTGCGTTCTATAAGCAGTGTCTGTCATCTGTAAAGGATGCGCGAAAGAGGCTGAAGAAGGAAGGCGTCCCCTTCTCGCGACCAGCAGATTATTTCGCCGAGATGGTCAAAAGCGATGAGCACATGGGCAAGATCAAGCAAAAGCTGATCGATGCGGCAGCAGGCAAGAAGGCCGCAGCTGAGGCACGCAAGCAGAGGGATCTGAAGAAGTTCGGAAAGCAAGTTCAGGTCGCTAAGCTACAGGAGCGCGCTAAGGAAAAGCGTGAGACTATTGAAAAGATCCAAACGCTCAAGAGAAGTATGTCCATGCTCGCTGTCCTTACTATCTATTTACGCGCAATTTGCTAACCGTCATTGTCCACAGAGCGTCAAGGTGCAGATATCACAGCCACCCATGAAGAGGACCTTTTCGACGTTGCCGTCAAGAACGACGACTCCAAGCCCGGAAAACGCGAACGCAGCGACGGTGGCGGCAAAATCTTCAACAACAAGCGCCAGAAGAAGGATCAGAAATATGGGTTTGGTGGCAAGAAGAGACATGCGAAGAGCAATGATGCGCAGTCTAGTGCAGATGGAAGGGACTTCTCCGTCAAGAAGATGAAGGGTAAAACTGGAGGTGCGAGTAAACGGCCTGGTAAGGCGAATAGGGCGAAGCGGCACTAGGGTGCTACTGTAGAAGGGAGAACGAGCAGTTATGCATAGATACGGCGCTTTGGCGTTTTAGTCTGGGTGGGCAAAAGACTGTTTCTTGCGAGATAGTTGCAGTCGTAAGATACCAAGGCATACCAGTATATCACACATGGAGCTATTGGACGTAACTATGATTACGCTAATACGACAGTATAGTACGATGACTACAATACATTTAGCAACTATTAGTCCGACTTATGGGAGTATGGTGATGATACTTTCTGGGTGATTGGGGCGGTCAGAGAGCGGGCATGCGACGACTAGGAGTTAACTCCTTCTCTCACCAGTCGCGATTTTTTAGATCTTGTGTCACGCAAACGCTCTCAACGCAGGTGCCTTGTCTCATACCCTAACTATTATCCAGCCGCTCGAATTTTCCTTTCTCAATGGTCTCTACAATATAACGACAAGGCAGACGTCTGCCTATTTCAGGAGCGTCACGATCTCCTCCTCCAGTACCTCGACTCCCCTACAGCTTCTACAATGGCAGAAGAAGTCTTCTTCGAAGAGTCGATGAAAACATTAAGCCCCCCCACCATATCACCACCCACCTACCAAAAGCCCGACGACAGCCTCTATCCGCCCGCTCCAGCCCCCCATACCACATTCTACCTCTCCATCATCCGCCCTCACACCGACACCGACACCATCACCGGACCCGTCCGCTCCTTTGCCCATCTCCTTCCCTCCATCTCAAGTATCATCTCCAACTCCCCCGCCGCAATCGACAAGCTAGATAATCTGCGCGAAACCAAAGACGCATGGGGCGACACATACGAAGTCAACGACGCTTTTGACATCAACGGCTTCACCACGTTTGTAGTAGACAGTCAGCGCGGTATCTACACAGTCCTACAGATCCACCGCCGTGTCGATGAGGCAGTCTTCGAACATCTCCCCGCCCCGGTTTACACCGTTATCGCGTCCGGTCCGCTCGTCCACTCCGCTATGGCCGTCTCACTCGCCGCTGATCGCAGGAGCGCAGGACGCTCTGGCATGACGAAGCCGCGGGGCTATGCCGCGACTTCCCGACTTATTGGCAGTTATGTGGAGAGGGGCGAGGCGAAGCGCATGGCGCAGGGTGTAATGCGGGATCTTATGAAAGGCATGAACAATGTTAGGGTTACGGAGAGCTGGGATCAGGGGGGTAGGGGAACGGGGATGTTGATGGCGATGGGGACAAGGGGGGAGATGTGGGAGGTTAGGATCATGTATGAGGATCAGCCGTTGAGGAGGGCGCGGGAGGGTATGGATAATGAGGGTTTGAAGGCTGGGTGGAGGTTTTGAGGCGTGGTGGCGTGATGATTGGCGCGAGCATTCAGTGGTTGGAATGGAGAGGTGTCATAGGAGAGAGCAGGGCTTTGTAGTGTGTTATCAAGAGTGCATTATCAATCGGTGAGACAGAAGCTGAAGACTATAGACGCTGTCATCAGGCGGCAGTGGTATTGTGTGGAGGTCACAATGTACAGGAGTATTTGCCATAACCCTCAGCATGGCGTTACCTAATGAAGGTACACTCGAATCTTCATCACTGGCATACTACATAATACGCACCGGTCCGGGTGTAACTTCTGATTCAAATCTCAATCACTTGCACTAGGTTAAGTGAGACCATGCCCCGCGCAGCAAATCCACTAGATATATCCAGATTGCATCGCAACTCCAGTCAACCCCGAATCCCGTGCAAGACACACATGGGATCTGCTTGGGGAGACTCCAGAGTACTGTGACATGAGGAGAGCGCCAAGGCAACACCACATACCGGTATCATCACATCACACAATGCCTTCTCCTCCTCCACTTCATAGACAGCATCATCATCATCTAGAGCTTCCGCGCCTTAGCATTCACAATCTTCCGAGTCAGTACCTCCAAACACGCTGCTTCCCCAATCTCCGGCTTCCCAAGACATACGCCTGGCTCCTTCTTACTGGACGTGGGTGCCAAAGCGCTTGAAACACCTGTTCGGATGAGCTGGTCGCTAGACTTCGGATCTGCAGTAGCATCAGGAAGTATAGGTATATAATTAGTTTGTTGAGTTGTGAACGATCTATAGTCTTTCAATTTTGCATGCGTATCAGCTCCCTGGGCTTCTGTTTCTATGACACCGACATCCAGCAGCTGACCGCTGCTTACAGGACGCGGCGGCGACGGCGACGACGGCGGCAGTAGCGCCTTCGAGGAAGAAGCCTCAGCGCACTTAGAGAGTTGTAATTTTACAATTTCCTCATCGCACGATGCAAGATCCGCTGTCTTCTTGTCTACAGCCCTCATCTTGGACTTGAGCTGATTCTCCCAATGCACTGCAACAGAGCGAGTATGTTCATCCTCCGGTCGTTGCGCATTTCCATTCGTGCGGCGAGAATCAGGGGCGTCGAGTCTAGCATCAGTCGAGATCTTCAGTTCGTTCTTGAGTGCGCTCAGTTGTTGCTTCAACTCATCTCGCTCAACCTCAACATCATTGTACGTGCTCTGAAGCTCGTCGAACTCTCGCTTGACCTGCTCATATGCATCCTCGAAGCTCTGCAATTGCTTACCACGAGCTTTGATGTCGTGGAGTTGTTTTTCAAGTGTTGCTTTGGCCATGTTGAGGTCTACCTTCTCCTTGACCAGCTGCTTGATCTGTCGCTCGAGAACCGAGAGTTTGGATTCCGCTTCCGCGTACAAAGGTGCTCTTGAATGAGCAATGTCGATCTGCGCTTCGTACTTTTGCTTCTGAATCTGCACAGCGCGTTCCTGTTCTTGTTTCAAGGAAGCAAGCTTCTCGTTCATCTTTTCGCGGTACTTGGTCTGGAAGGTGTTTTCTTGCAGGGACAGCTCGCTTGCCTTTGCAGCAAGCTCGTTCTCCAATCTCGTCTTCTGAGCAGCCTCTTCGGCCAATTTGTGCTGATGCACAGCAAACGCGCTGTCGCGTTCTGTGATTGCCGTTGATAACCTCTCTGTGAGTACTGCTTCCATCTCGCGACTTGCTCTGAGATCTTTCTGGAACTTCTCTAGCTTGGACTGGCATTCGCTGCCACACATTCGCTTTCTGGTAAGAGCCTCTGTTTTGAGATCCTCGCGGCCTTTCTCATTCTGAGTCACCAACCACGAAGCCTGTCCGTTCAGTCCACCGACTTCGGCCTGCAGAACAGCTATGATATTTTGCTTCTGGTTCAGCGCGGTTTGCCAATTCATTTCATTCAGCCTGGAAAAAGTCTTCAACGGTGCTAAAAGAGCTTTCGTAAATCGATCGCGAATGCCATCGGACTTTGCGTCTTGTTCTTGCGTCACACGCTTCAGGCTAGACAGCTCTGACTGTAAGTTTTCTAGTTGGATGACCTTGGACTTCTTGCTATAGCTGAAGCTCGTCCTAGCGATATCCTTTTCTAAAGCCTTGATCTCGTCGTCCTTGGTCCTCATGAAAGCTTCGCATTCATATCTGGCCTTAGCTTGAAGATCTGTAAGGCTTTCAAATGCACTGATTATGTCGTACATCTCCTTCAATTCGGTATGAAATGATTTCATGTGGGCCGAGTCTATATCTAAGAATGTTCTCACCCACGCGAGGAGGTCCTCGAATGTCTCAATCTTGAACAATGGCATCAAGGTGGAAGAGGTATTTGTTGTGCGAGTGGGCTTCTGTTGATCGACTAGGGTGTTGGGAGGTTGTCTTCCAGCAAGTCGAGAGTAAGATGTATGTTCATCTTTGTGGCTCTTAGGCAATACAGGTGTAAACGCTTTGCCTGGATTATTACTAGACGGGGGCGAACCGAAGTTGAATGGTGATATCGGTGGTGCGGCAATGCCCGCCAGTGAAATCAGTGACGGCTGTGCCGGAGAAGGAAAGAGTGAAGGCGGAATTGTTTGCACAATACGCCCTAGTAAATTGTCGGATCGCTTGTTCTGCATTTGGTGCACTGTCGGCTTTCCCGTGTGTGAGCCAGCCGCAAGAGGTCTACCTTGAGGTACTGGTATACCCAGAAGCCGTCTGTGCGCTTCTCTTGCCCTGATCCTAACAAAGTCGTTGCTATGGCGTGGAGTGGTGGGAGTTGGATCCGGGTTGCGCGTTGGGTTTAGGCTTGTACTTGTTGACATCGCGGACCAGTACGCGCCTGCGTCGTTGCAGATATGGATGTCTGCAGATTCCCCTGGAGATCTCACTGTCTTCTGTGTGCGCTATGTAGCGGCCGTGGCTCTGAGGTGAACGATGCAGTTGGTTTGGGGGTGGGCCTTCGGATGAAAGCAGAAGGTTGCTGAGGTTTCGAATTAGTTGGGCGAGATGTGCAGAGCGATGAACAGAAGAATTCACGCGTTCGATTCGTGGTCCTTCAGCGTGAAGATAGGTGTTGTTCAGTATTTATGTGGTCGAGTGGCGGCGAATGGGTATTACATCGCCTCGCTGCGTTGGTAGCCACGTTAGGCCATCGAAGTACCCTGGAGCTGCGTTTGCTTTGCGCGTCGCGTGCGTGCGATCAAATGTTCACGTCTTGTGGGCCGGCACTGTGGCAATAACCTTCTGCATTCACCTTTGGCACTTCCGGAGATACTTCAATTCTCTTACTCTTCATAATACTGCCTACCTGCATGAACGAGAACAAGCTTCAACGATCGCAGTATCACAACCTATTCCCCACAACCAATATAAGATGATACCGGAATTGCCAGCAGGGACTTTCGGACGGTACCAGCGCATCTTAGATGCGCCCGACGACAATCCTAGACAAGATATAGCGACAGGCTCGGTTCATGCGATGAAAAGCCGGGACTGCTCTCCTGCCAAACCAGAAAAGGAAGGCATACGATGTATTACTTGCGCAAAGACTGGTCGCGTTCTCGACTGCTGTAAATGGGCTCCTTGCACGACATGTGCCGATATCGATCATGTGTTGAAACAACAGCAGTTGGAACTAGACATATGGAAGGAACATTGCAATGAACTGAACCGACAGCTTGTAGCCTGGTCTCACCAAGTCAGAAAATTTCAGCAAGACTCTCAGGAGAAGGGCATTGTCATTGCGGAAATGAAAATGGCACGTACACACCTGGAAGCGCAGTATCGGCGAGATGCACAAGCGCAGAGTACTCTTGCTGCGGAGTTGGCAAACGACAATCGGCTTCTGAGAAACTCGGCCAAAAACAGGGAAGAGCCCGGCTTTGTCAATGACTTGATCAACAAGTGTCGAAATCTGGAAGATGTGCTGGAAAAAACTCACTGGGAATTATATTCCAACATGGAAACACTTTGTGGTTCTCTCAATGGCAAAAGCACACAGTACATCGAAGAGCACCTTGAGAAATACACATGCGTAGACAAAGACTCCTGGCAGCCGTTTCTAGCGAAAGATAACGAGCGTTCTCAGGACTCGAACGCACAAATCCAATCGCTGGGCCAGCAAGGACATGCAAAGGAAGAGTACATTGAGGAACTAAAAGAGCAACTCCAAGCCCTTCGCGAAGCTTTCAATCGACAGCAGCGAGAGAAAGACGACCGCATCAAGATCCTCGCAGGCCAACTTCAAGAGGTGCAACCAGGAAAGGATTCCAAGGAAGAAGACCAAGATATCCAATGCACCAAGCTGAAAAAGGAGGTCGCTTTCATGCCCGAGGATCTCGCCCAAGAAGCTGATGATAATAAAGAGAATGTTGACATACCGAGGGAATGCACCAAGGATGGCGAAGATGATCTTGAAGTACATGTCGAGACACTGCAAACCCAACAGGGCCAGGAGCTGAAGCAACACGTTGAAGCCTCCGCCCAGCAAGTGCAGTCTCTAAAAGAGAAGCTAGGCCAAAAGGACGAGCACCTCAAAAGCGCGGAAGAACGGCTTGTTCCTATCTTGGACGAAAAGGACCGACCGGTACAAGAACAGGTACAAGAAAAGGTACAAGAAAAGGGCGATTACATCGAGAGCCTTAAGCGGCAGTGTCAGGAAGCGGACGAGGAGGACAAACGATTGTCTAAGTTATTAGGGGATAGGAAGACAGTCCTATTGCGGCTCCAGGCTCAGCAGCAGGCGCAGCTACCAATCGAGTTTATCATCAGGGAACCCAAGAACAAAAAGGGAAAAGGTAAGAGAAGGTAAAAAGTATGGATCCAGCAGCTTGCGCAGCTTCTCTGGTTCTTGTCCCTGAGTTGGTACGGTGTTGAGCGACAAATTATTTGGTATGGTGGGATGTGTATGGTGGGATGGAGTGTCAAGATGCAGAGGTCAAGAGAACGAGGATGACAAAAGCCCCTAAATAGCATCTGGAGTTAGCATCTGCCCTAGCCGCGTTCAGACGACTAGCATTTGGATACCGCAGGTAGTCACCACCTCGATTACTCTATAAGAGCTCTACACTTGAACACAGTCGTCGATATAGATCATCACAGCGCCATTGCAGAAATGTGAATGAGTCGATAAGCCCATATCCCAATCACTTGTTGAACAGTATGATGTTTAATCCCCTTCAAAGCCTCCCCTTTCTCTCCTCCACACTCCCTTCCGCCCCACTCATCTCATCAGTCAGACGACTAACCTGACTGACATTGCTGAATTGAGGCGTCAAGCCCAATCGCTTCTCAGCCGGAGCCTGGTTATTTTCCATCATACCATTGCGGTTCGCCGTCCAAAACAGCCAACTCTGGCCTCCATATACCGCGAGCGGATTCGCCTCTGGGCCCCGATCCAGCCTCCCATTTGGTGGGGATTTCTCTTCAACAGAGGATTCTGACTCGTCAGATTCTGTTTGCGAAGCGCTATGTACAGATGCGGCCCGATCGACAGATAATGAGTCTTTGGGTGTCCCGAGAGGAGTATCTTGTGTTGGAGCGCGCATTGGACCGAAGATGGAAGAGTCGAGGGAGCGCATGCTAAGATTTACCAAGTGCTTGGGAGTCGAATTGCTGCGACGGGGGATGGAGGTGTGGGAGTCGAAACTACCATTGGAGATGCCTTGGCGCCATGTCATGATGCGGTCGTCGGATGGTTGAGTGGAAGCACTATCTCTTCTCGTTTTGTTGGTTCTAGAGAGGATACTACTGGGTCGCATGGAGGTAGTGTCCCAAGCTTCGCTTCGGCGGATGCGTTTGTGGAAGGCACAGTCCTGGCGGAAAACTTTGATCGCACCAGTATAGTCGGCTGTGACGATGATGTTGCCGCCATGATGAGCGGATTTAGAGATGTACGCTGGACTTTCTGCGGCTTTCCTGAACGTTGAGTCGACATGTGCTGGGTTTGGAGCTGCCGAGCCTGCTTCTGTTGGCGCCCGCGAAGATACAACAGACGCGGCACGCGACACGAGGGTGACTGGCGGTGGATTGCAGAGATCGAAAATTGGGTCTTCTGATGCACTCAGCAGCCGTCTTGTCTGGATTGGCGCTACAATTGTGCAAGTCGTAATTGAGCTGTGAGCCTCGAACATCTCCACCGGCCGCTGCTCCCGCTTGTCGCCCTCAGGAGTGGCTGTAGACCAAATGTACGCTTTGCGGTCTTCACTGCCGCAGATGATATGACCGCCGCAACCAGCGAAAGTCGCTTTTATCTGGCTAGAATTATTTTCATGCCCACGGAATTTCATTTCCAAGCTCTTATCTTTGAGGTTGTATACCCGTATTCTTGAATCATTGCTGGATACCAGAAGTTTGACTTCCCCACTTTCACTACCTGGAGGCCAATATGTCGCTTGTATACCCGTGACTTTGCTGCCTTTGGCATTCTGTCCACGTGTTGACTTGACATGGAGTTGAGCCTGCCACTTCAAGCCCTCCGTATCATAGAACATGCAGAGTCCGCCAAGGGTACCCGCTATGCAAGTCTTACCATCTGGCGTGAAACTCACAGCGGTGATCATATCCGGGGCTGTAGTCGAATAGGCCACGCTTTTGTCTGGTATGCTCCATAATCGCAGCTTCGCATCGAGAGAGCCAGCAAGGAAGAATCGATCGTCTGTGGGGTGAAATTGTATCGATGGGACGAAATCTGAATGTTTGAATGTACAAAGATTCTCCTCGCGACTGACATGCCACAGTCGGACCGTCTTGTCCATCGATGAAGAGAGCAAGAAGTTGTTCTGCGTTTGTCAGCCTGTCTACTTCGATGCTTTGTATCCTGCACAGCTTACCTTGCTCCAACTCAGATCCAGGATTGTGGAAGTGTGGCCATGATACTCTCGAACAGCCTTTTGCTGGAATACAGGTGCACTGAGGCGATTTCCTTCCCCCTCATTCTCATGACCGCCATGTGATTGGCGTTCCTCAGGATTCGCTAACACAGCCCAAACCCGTACAACTCTGTCCTGTCCACCTGCTGCGAGGTACTTGCCATCCTTACTGAATTCGATAGCCCAGATGGGATTGTTTTTTGCTGCTGATCCAGATTGAGGGGCCGGATTCATTCCCGCCACAGGAGCATTGGTCTTGCCCGAGCCAGATCGCAACTCCTGCGCAAGAAACACGTGATCGAACTCTTTGTCTTTCTTGAATTTGGCCCGGACTTTGATGTAGGCTGGTGGATGTGGAATCTTGGGATTGAAACTAACATTGTCGACGTATAATTGGGCGTCCATACCTTCTGGTCGCAGGTCTCCGGCATCTGAACCATTCTCGTTCGTTCCATTGACTGTACTTTTCTTTTTGTTGGTGCCTATAAAGCGACTGAGAAATGAAACTCCTTTTCTGTGGTACTCATTAGCCTTGAAAAGTAATGCATACGGTGCTCAGCCTCAGGCAGACTTCGGCGGAATTAACTCCCCGCCAATCAAAACAGGGGATAAGAATAGCGCGCTTTGGAGGATGCAAATACGGGTAATGGACTACCCCATATCACATAATGAATGCATTTTTATGTATACTGTGTAGTGAGATCAAGCGACACTAAGAGCTTACTTACTTCTTATCGGCCCTGGGCGCCACGTTGAGCTCGCGGGATGCCTCTCCACTATGCTTATTATTGTCCGCGTTCATCTCTGTATGCAACGCTGGGCTTTGACTCAAACCCACGTCCGTACCCTGTAGTCGTAGCTTCTGTCCAGCCGGCGATGTATTCGTTCGTTGAAGAATTTGCTGCACGATTAGCATTCGCTCTCGATCGTACACGACACGCGTTCTCGAAGGAGACATACGTGCGACAATGGATCTATAGCGGCGTCCGATACTCTCCTTCCATTGCTATCAAGTCCATTTTGTGCGTCATTCGCCTGTGCGAGTGTCAAGGTAGAATTCCGAAATTTGGCGGCCAGCTTCTTGTTCGACGGTGAGCCTACAGTGGGCAAAATCAGTGTGGTTCCCGTGCTTCGGTAATTTGAGTTCGTGTAGACATGTCACATACCGTCAATAGACGCAGATCCAGTCTCTTGTTTTTCAAAGGGGCATGCTGGAGTCTGCCTTGCGGGGTCTGAGACCTTGATCTTGGGTAACGCATCTAGCATCTTCGTACTCTACACAGCAGTAACATGGATGCACATAGCCGTGCTGCCGCTATTGTCTTGGTACTTTGCGACGGTGTTTCAGGTACAGTTTTACTTTGGCAGTGTCTGGCTCCGACTCTGGGAATCGGTGTGCGCTTTTGTTGCGAAAGCGTCAGAAAGATTGAAAGTGGTGTCTGCAGATAAGATGTGTCGTCGGTGCCGCGGGATCACACGGACGGCATAACGTAAGGAGGCTGCAGAAAGCTTCGCAAGTGTCGTGGGAACGATGAGTGAGGATAGCTGCCTCCGTGTTCCTTTTCAATGACGACACAGAATATGTAGAGCTGTCAGTAAGCTCCACGCACCTTCCTGTTGTTGCATCGCGTTTCTTCCAACGTTGTTCGCTTGTGGCTTCTTCAAGGAATGCGCCTAGAGTAGCCTAGGTACCAAACACGTGACGCCATGTTCGATGGTGTGGCACCAAGTCCCGCCGTGATCCGTGGGCCGCTCATAGTTAGCAGCTTCAAGCACATGTGCTATAGCATGCGACCACTGATATTGAGCTTAGAGGCAACCCAAAACACCAGAGCTGCCTACCGTATGTGGGTATCCTAGAGCTACCGATGACTACCGGTATCATTCCAAGTGAATCGTAGTCCCTAGCAATCTACGCTTCTATAGCGCACCATGGTACTTTCCACCAATCAGAAATGGACGCACAGCATCGTCTCCCCCTGTGTAAGCATCTAGAGTTTGCGATCAACGTACGTGAGATACACAGGAGGTGCAAGGCAGTTTCGTGCATGCCGGTAGTAGTACTCTACCAGTTTCCTATTGTACCGTACTAGCAGTCGTTGGAACTAAAAATAAAGATATGAAAAACTAAAAACCGCACGCCAAATCACAGTGCTGCTCCACTACGCAGATCTCGGTGGTACAGCCGGCGATAATTCCCCCGATGTTTTATTCTCGAAACAGTGGGAGATGCACGGCCCGTAACTTCTAGAAAGTCAATGTCAAGCAGAGGAACAGAGACCAAAAGGGTGCCATAGTAAACCCTGTGCATTGACTTTTTTCCCTTCTCCTTCTCCTCCTCACTCGCCCCTCCTATTCATATGCCCCCTTCCCCTTTTCCAACACTCTCTCCGCATCAGCTTCCCTTTTCCCTCATGCCCCAGACGTTCCACCCGCCCCTTCCTCCAAACACCCATATTATGCACATTACACACTCAAGATGCGATGCAGTGATGTCAAAAAAAAACCCAAGGACGTTCTTGCACAAATCTCGCAATCGCATTGATGAACTTGTCACGCGTGTCTGTGCTCGCAACTGCAGCGCAGAAGACTTGCCAGTTGGTCTTCGTCCGGTGGCGGTTTCGCGTATCGAGGGGGACGCCGTATTTGTCGAGGAGGGTTGGGTAGAATTTGGATTACATGGTGTAGATGTCTTTGGGGATGAAGTTGAGGTTGAGGAGGCGGTCATTATTATTAAGGTTGTGGAGGACACCGTGGGTGGACTTGTTGTATGTGAGAGTTGAATGTGGAGGTTTGGCGTCATGGTTGATGCCTAGTTGTTTCCATTTGGTCAGGTATTCATGTGCGATTTCGGTGAAGTTGGTGGCGTCTGCGGTCTCGCCGACGAGCTTGGAAATGTGCGACATGGCTTCGAGACCAATGATTCCTCTCAATGCAAGATTGGTTTGAATCTCAAGTTTGCCGGCAAAATCATCTGTTGAATATTGGATGCGCAAACCATGTATGGCAGATTTTTTAAGGATACCAACCATGTTCCTGATGCTCGAAGTGCGGTTTCAGGTCAGGAGCATGGTCATCAACTCCGGATTCGTATAAAGGAAGAAAGGCGAAGTTGGTTAGATGACCTAAACAGTTTGAGTATTAGTCGCTTGATGTTCATTGGAGTCAGTGGCGAAAGAAACGTGACCTTGCGCTCGATCTTGTTATCCACTCTGAGTATGAAGACGCTGCTCGTCGATGTATATTCATAAAATGTCTGGTTCACCAAGTCCTTGACTTAACTCGGGGCGCCCATCCACGTCAAAGCCTTCCCATCGAACTCTATCAATCCAGTCCATCCAAGATACTGGCGCCTGCATAAGAATAGCTCTGGCCAGCATTGTCGTGAGTATGCATGTGTGTACGTCCAGAATGTTGGCCACCGACCAGGAAGATAGCCACCCTTGTTATCATTGCTTCCTGCAGGAAGCCAAGCACTAAAGTATGCTGACTTGACCGCGAGTGGCAAGGCCGCAGGGCGCGCTGGGAAGAACGTAGACCCAATCTGCAGTACGGTGGCAAACAAGCCGCCAAATGTGATACTAAATATTAGCAATGACTGAATCTCCGTCAATCAAAGTATTTAAAGTATTATGAAAGCGAACAGAGACAGAGATGAGGTATAAGAGGAATTGAGTACAACAATCTATGCTCGAATTAGAGGTTTTACCCATAGGTAGCCCCCATGACCGATAAATTTGCGGGTGGCAGGCACTACCTGACGGGACAAGCGGACATTTCTTACGACTGGACACTATTACAGTATAATGAAGACACCCAAATCATAGATTATACCTTGAGCGGTGAGGAATCCGTTAGAAGAGAATGCTTAAACACCGTAGCATTTCTTAAAATTGTTGCAGAAGTTTTAGGACGTAAGGTCTAGTCCAACGAAGCCATGTAACCAAAAAATGGGCTGTTTGTATTGCCTGTATTGCAAGTAAAGGCAAATTGTAGCTGCTTTCAAAAAAATTGGTGTTTTTAGTATTTACATAAAGTGTACCTACTTGGAGAATCGATGGAAGTTCACTACGGTATAATCAGCTACGTTTACATCTCACCAAAGCTTCGTACTTGCCTACAATCCTATGTCACCCTATAGAGTACTTCTTGTAACAACCATCCATAGCACATAAGTCCTGAATCAGGCACCGAGAACCTCCGCCTCGTGCCAGTGTGAACTAAAGAGATGACTCCCTAGATGTCGAGTGAACAGTGCTAGTTTGCCGCTGCCAAGCGCCCGACTGCAATGTAAACGGTCAATGTCTGGGTCACGGTTGAGGGCTAGGGCTGTGGTAAGCCCTTGGCTAGTTATAGAATGCACTGTTTAGATTCTGGAGACCGAAGACTCGCATTGCCGGTATTAGAAATTGCCCAAGATTGTGAAGGCCTGTAGATGATGACTGAAAAACATAAGACCTCAAAAGTCCTTGTAGTGTGGAAAGTACAACTTTTGTTGCGTACGGTACGGTACCGGTACTGATAGATGGCAAGTCAGTCTTTCGAATTCAATCGGGCCAGCAAGATTGATTGTTGTCGCAAGAGCAGAACCACAACTTCATTGGCGTACCGTGCAAGCGTCCTATAAAACTGGTGAGATGCGCAGGAACAAGCGAGCAGACAAAGGCTCTTGACGCTTGTCCTGCAGCTAGCTCCCGGTACTGTACGGTACCCTACTCTACCCTACCGTTCAACGTCAAGGCCAAGCGACTACCGGGATAGACTCAACCACCCAAGCCAGATTGAGCTGCAGGACGTGATTTACTCCAACCGCAGCGCATCTAATGTAGGGCCCAGGACGGCGGCCAACTATACTACCAGCCAAGGCATGAGTGTGCAGCCTCACGATGCCCATGACCGCTTTGTTTTGCCACGTTGTTGAAGCGTAAATCAGGTACCAAAGACGAATGGATCTTGCGTACAAGTGACGTGGTCCCATTCATACAGCGTTGTACTCGTACAGAGACTAAGAGAGCTTATGGTTGTGGCCTTGCGCCATTGGGAAGCAGGCGTGTAGTTGAAGTGTGCAATGCAGGTTGCGTGGTTGTGCAGCCGAGAGAGCAAATGCTTGTGGAACACGGGGATGGCGTTCGGGAGGATGCAGATGACAGCGGTGGCAGGTGGTGTGGAAACAAAAGCGGGGGAAGTGTGAGGCAGAAATTATCCGAGAATACAGTGGCGCGTAATTAGGGGTGGGGGAGCGTTGATATCAATATGACATGGCAGGATCATGTAGTACATGTGCACACGCGAACTGTTGGGCGCCAGTCTCACGGAGGCGTGGTGAGATGTAGGCGCGAATGTGTTGCCACGTGTATGTATGAAACCATGGTCTGTCCTATTACTAGAGAGACCGAGAGAAAGAGTCTACAAGGCCGATGCCACATGAGTTAGAAAGCCAGGGGATGTTCGCAATTTTGGGTATAGTGAGATTATTAGCATCTACTGAGCATCGAGGAGTTTCTTAAACACTAAGAAAGTACGCAATCCATAATACCACTTCTCGGGGTACCCAATAATCGCCTGACCAAAGGATGTGTAAGAACAAATGCAATGTGCTGAAAGACTTCATTTCGACCGCACACCTGGTAAGCCCAACTCCCCACATATCGACCAGAAAGACACAGGAACGAGACAATTGAGCGGGGTATCCAGAACCAACAGAGAAAACCTGAGGAGGAAAAATGCTGAATACCGGAGGTAGAGAGATGGGAAGGAAACAAATGCAGGGTATTGGAAAAACGCGCAGTAACATGAGATTTCAAGCGTGCAGCAAGACTTGCCATCTTGCTAGGAGCCGGCAACCCAGTCACAGTTGACATGTTCAAACTGTTGGGCAGACTCGGCAAGCCAGGGGCAATGTAAGACATCGTTGACGGTCCAGCGTTGCTCAGGGTCCATTGCGAGACAACCTTTGACGAGAGCTAAAGCGTCCTCGGGACAACCTCCTTTGACGGCTTCTGCGTTGCGAATGAGCTCTTCATCCCATTCGCCACGCAGAATCTTCTCGGTCGTCTTTATGTCAAGCCCATCGTCAAAGGGCAGTCTGGCCGTGAGCAGCGCAAAGACAACGACACCAAAGGCCCACATGTCGGCCGCTGGCGAAAAAAGGGGGGTGGTAGCACTGAAGAGCTCGGGAGCGGCGTACTGTAAGCTGCCTGCAAAGGACGTGCTAGTGTTTGCAGGACCAATGTTGAGATTGTCGCCACTGGAAATGGGCTCTGGACCATCACGTTGGTCGCTCACAATGAAGTCGGCCATGCCAAAGTCACAAAGCAGGAGGTTGCCTCCATCACGATCGGAATCTGGGCCCGTCCTATCAACGAGGCAGTTCTCGAGCTTGATGTCGCGATGGACGACTTGAACATCGTTGTGCAGGTAGCGCATCGCCGAGGCCAGCTGGTAAGCATAGCGCTTCACTAGATGGGCCGGGAGACCAGACTTTTTCTGACGGCGCGTCTCCCGGATCAGATCGAAGAGAGTGCCCCCCTTGTTCAGCTTTGTGATACAAAAGGTAGCAAACTCGGTAGTGTACACTCTAAGCAGAGGAAGAATGTAGGGATGTCGCAAGAACCGCCAGATCTCCACCTCGTGATCGAACTGGGATTGAATACGTTCATTCTCAAGCTCGGACTTGTCCTGCTGTGTCTTGCGCACAATCTTGACGGCATTGACCACAGGCTTGCCGTCTTCCATGCTCGTAACCTCCTTGACGATACTGAAACCACCATAACCGATTTGCTTGCCAATGATGTATTCACCCTCGTAGCCTATGCCTTGGCCTTCGTCGTCGGGTTCGCTTGGCTTGATGGGCGCCTCGGAGGCTTTGTAGCGTGCCAGAAACGAAGCAGCCGGCGACATGGACGACAGGGAGCGACCCGAGCGTGTGGAGGATCGACGACTTGCGCGCCGTAAGCTGCCCTCTTCTCCTATTTCGGACCGATAGCTCTTGTTTCTCACCGGCACGTTCCGCCGTGCAAAGAGCGGAAAGTCAGAGGGAGACGTGGCCCCCAAGGGGGAGAGGATAAAGTCGGTCGGGGTCTCGAGAGGCGTCTGGGCTTCCTCAAGCAGAGGAGAGGCGGTAGTGGCCGAGGTGAGGGATGCGACCTGGTCGATGTATTCGGGATTCTTTGCCAAGTCATGGACGGTAGGCTGTGCAAGAGGATAGGTGGCCTCGCCGACACCGTACTGTCTGTGCCTACGCACATGGTAGGGCATCTCGAGGTACTCTCGATCAGAGTAGCTGCCCTCCTCGGGCGTGCGTGAACGTGATCCTCGCGATGCTTTGGGGATGGGCACCTCGAGCGCATGGCGTTCGCCATTGTCGAGCTTGACTTCGCTGTTGAAAGTGATGGACGGCCGCCGCTCGTTGAACCTGGCCAGCACATCGTCTTCGTCGCTCCCACTGCTGCCTAGGGCACTGCTGCCGCCAAAGGAGCGGCCATTGCGGTCACTAGGGACGCGAGTGAGGGCGGCAGCCTCGTAAATGTCTTGCGGCGGCGTAGCAGCATGCTTAGTAGCCGGCTGCGGGCATTCCTGGCGAGGGAACGAGGCAAAGGTAGAGACGACAGGTTTGGCGGGCGACGAGGTTTTGAGTTTAAGCTTCTGGAAATTGTGTGAGGACGCCGAGGGGGCCATTACATCGTTTCACAGTACGGTGGAAGCAAACCTCGCAGCGCTCGCCGGCGACGTGAGTATTAATATGCGACGATCGTGGGGTGCAGGTCGCGGCGCAAAGAGCAATTTCGGGAGCAAAAGGTAATGCGATTATGTCCTGGAAGTTGCTTGTCCTACTAGCGCCCGGTACACTGGATGGTCGCGCCCGCAAGAAGAAAAAAAGATGGGTACGCTACCGGCGAAAAGTGGTAAAAAAGAATTTGGTGGTGATGTGAAGGGAGGAGTGAAGGAGTGAAAGGAGTCAAGAAGTCGTGTTAGCCAAATGAAATAATAATAATAACAATAATAATACAAAAAGATGTCCACACTATCTAGAAGGCACGGCCGTCGTTGTTAACACGGCGGCGGGCCATGGTCGACGATGGGCCGTGGGGGGGGACTTGCAGCGGCGAGGACCGGAGCGGGGGTCGGAATTTGTGCATGCTGGGCACGTGAACGGGGATGGCATGGCTGGGCAGTCTTTCGGGGGCCTATGAGCAGCAAGAGTGCAGCAAGCCGATGGGGATGATGGACGTGTTGTGAGTGGCCGCAGGCGAAGCAGCAGAAATTTGGCTTTCTAACACATACTGGCCGGGCACGCTGAGTGGACCAGCGATTGTTGGTTGCCGAGATAAGAAACGAGCGAGTGCAAGCGGGTGGTTGTGTGCCCCGCATCCTTGGGTAGAGTATTGGGTATTGGGCGTTGGGGTGTTGGGTTGTTGGATGTTGAGTATAATTGGGTAGAGATTCCTGCAGACAGGTACTTTACCTGGTACTTTCATACGGCACGGGTCATGGTGGCGGGTGGTGGTGCGAGTTCGCAGAGACTCTGGTCTGGCGATGAGTACGGTAGGTACAGAGGGATGCTCACGCCAGCGTCGGCTCACGCAAACCATGCTTGAACACGGTGTGGTATGACGGACTTGGGTACTTGAGCCATGCTTGCCGATGGTGTGCCTTGTATATATATATATATATATATATGTACATGTATACAGTCGATACCGTGCAGTCGGCGACAAGGCTCTCGCGCTGTGGTCATGGTCCACACCCAGTGCAGTGTAATTGTAGTCTGCAAGTCAAGGGACATGCAGGGCAGCGGCTCAACTAGACAACTCTGTTCTTTGGTGGTCACAACAGCGCCAACTCGCTTTGCTACTGCTAGTCGCTAGTCTCCAGTAAGACGTCCAAGTCCCGTCCACTTCGGTAGGTACCGGTACGGTACTTATGTAAGTTGAGTTGTACACCGTCCTAGGTAGGCCCACCGCGAAGCTCCTACATGACACCGTACCTGTTGTCTACTTGCACCCCATGTTGTCATGTTGCTCTGATTCCATCTGAATTCACACAGGAGAGAAAGAGAACGATGCACGTTGCAAAGAGTCCGCCAAGTCCATGACGTTGTCACTACCTTGGGATCCCAATACCTACCTACTACTAGAGTAGAGTACTGCCCCAGCACTCAAGTCGGCGCCCCAATGGCCCACGCGGGTAAGCGTGTGGAGCAACCAGCTCTGTTTAGGCGAGGGACTTCCTCCTCCCAATGACCCTTTGTTGATTTGGGGAGGCGAGGAAGCATCAAAAGGATAGATATGCATCCATTACCGTCGGTGGGTAGGCCATGTCGTAGAGACTGGACTGGACTGGACTGGTACCTACTACTCTACTCTACCATGGGCTCCAGTTAACCATGTAGTGGCCGTTGTGGCCGTTGTGGCCTCCTTCACACATGGGCATGGATGGGATGGACATCGGTCCAGTCGACACTGCCGCCGTCCGCGCGATGCCCAAGTGAGGCTGGCGCTTGATACCGCATCCAGCTAAGGCGGCTACAGCTCGAGCTAGGGTCCACGTCGGGGCGGGCGTGTGCGTTGCATCGTCGAAGCCGCAGGACTCGCAGGAGAGGTGACGAGGTCAAGTCAACAAGAGCAGCCATCGCCAACCTCCCTCTCGCCGCCCGTCCATCCACCCACCCATCCAACCCCCCTCCCCGTATCCTTTTACAAGCGCCACCGCTGTCGCCCTCCGCAGCCTCCTCCCTCCAAGCTCCGCCCAGCTCAGCGCCCGACTCCCGACCCTGCACAACCCCAAGGCCGCCCCGGCCTGTCCACCGGCGCTATGGGACTCTCCAAGTTCTTCTCATACTGCTGCGGCGGTAAGTCCTTCTCTCTGCGCCAGCCCCAGTGCCCGCCATCATGACTAACATGCTGCATGGCAGGACGCTCGAGAGACAGCCTCTACGACCCTGTGCTGGCCGACAGCGAGCGCGAGGCCGTAGCTGACTTGCTCGGCTTCCTGGAGAATGTAGGACCTGCCCGCCCTCGAGACACTGCACCATCCCGTCCCATACTGACTGAGAGCCCTCGCAGCGAGCCGAAACCGACTTCTTCTCCGGCGAGCCCCTCCGCGCACTGAGCACCCTCGTCTATTCCGACAACATCGACTTGCAGCGGTCAGCTAGCTTGACCTTTGCCGAGATCACAGAGCGAGGTACACGTCTGTCTCCGCCTGCCCGACCCACACATACGCTGATGAAGCATTCCAGATGTCAGAGAAGTCGATCGAGACACCCTGGAGCCCATTCTCTTCCTTCTCCAGAACCCAGATATCGAGGTGCAGCGCGCTGCGAGTGCGGCGTTGGGCAACTTGGCCGTCAACAGTAGGTCCCATGAGCCGCATCAGAAAAAAGTACTGACCGCCCAGCAGCCGAGAACAAGGTGGCCATTGTCGCACTGGGAGGGCTTGCACCCCTGATCAAACAGATGAACTCGCCCAACGTCGAGGTGCAATGTAATGCCGTGGGATGCATCACGAATCTGGCTACCCACGAGGACAACAAGGCCAAGATTGCACGATCAGGTGCCCTGCAGCCCCTCACACGGCTGGCAAAGTCAAAGGACATGCGAGTTCAGAGAAACGCCACGGGCGCGTTGCTGAACATGACACACTCTGGTAGGCAAGCTTGGCCATGCCATGATCACGATCCTCTATACTCACCTGCCCACAGACGATAACCGGCAACAGCTCGTCAATGCTGGCGCGATACCGGTGCTCGTTCAGCTCCTCTCCTCACCAGACGTCGACGTCCAATACTATTGCACAACCGCACTGAGCAACATAGCCGTCGACGCCAGCAACCGCGCCAAATTGGCCCAAACCGAAGGGCGATTGGTGGGGTCCTTGGTGCACCTGATGGAATCGTCCTCGCCCAAGGTCCAATGTCAGGCTGCCCTGGCCCTGCGTAACCTAGCCTCCGACGAAAGATACCAGCTCGAAATCGTACGCGCTCGTGGTCTGCCGTCTCTCCTCCGCCTGTTGCAGTCATCTTACCTTCCCCTCATCCTTTCCGCTGTTGCATGTATACGAAACATCTCCATCCACCCCGCCAACGAGTCGCCCATTATCGAAGCTGGCTTCCTTCGGCCGTTAGTAGACTTGCTTGGCTCTACGGACAACGATGAAATCCAATGCCACGCAATTTCCACGCTACGCAACCTCGCAGCTAGTTCCGACAAGAACAAGGAGTTGGTACTCGAGGCTGGCGCCGTACAAAAGTGCAAGCAATTGGTCCTCAACGTCCGACTTCCCGTGCAGTCCGAGATGACGGCTGCCATTGCTGTACTTGCTCTTAGTGAAGAGCTCAAGCCGCACCTCCTCAACCTCGGTGTATTCGATGTCTTGATTCCACTCACCGAGTCAGAGAGCATAGAAGTCCAGGGCAACAGTGCGGCTGCACTTGGTAATCTATCATCAAAAGGTAAGTTTCTGCATCGGACCCATCTCGAGGCTAAGTTTGCTGACTGAACGCAGTGGGCGATTACTCCATCTTCATTCAAAACTGGACCGAGCCGGCTGGCGGTATTCACGGATACCTTCGTCGCTTCCTCGCAAGCGGCGATCCGACCTTTCAGCACATCGCTATCTGGACGCTGCTCCAGCTCCTCGAGTCCGAGGACACGCAACTGATGGAGCGCATTGGCAGTTCCACTGAGATCGTACACATGGTCACTGAGATTGCCGAGCGCAACATCGAATCTGACGACGAAGACAACGAGGACGGCGAAGGCGAAGTAGTCACCCTCGCCCGCCGCTGCCTTGGACTTTTGGGCCAGACCCCCAAGGCCCTCGTCGAAGGGTGATAGGCTTGATCGCCTCCCTATCATCACCTAGCACTACCGACATTTGTCATCCTTCTTCTTGAAGTTACATTATCGCTTTGTTGTTGAAGGGTCCCTTGTCACATAGAGTTCTTGGACAAGTTGGCAACCCATGATGTTGGACGGTCGGCGTTTTTTTCGGAAAGCAAGTATCTCATCATCTATAGCGTGCGAGCATTGGCGGAGCAAAGCTTCTTTAACTCATCGACATACCACACAACTGTTATCCGCCTACTACACAACCCCATTCCTTGAAGCATGCACCGCGAAAGAATTTGTAATTGGTAGAATTAGTGGTTTGCTTTCCAGAGAGGTTGCTTTGGGAACGATATAGTTGAAACGAATCATATTGCATTGTGTCGCGCCGTTTCTTACTGGTTGTGTTTATCCATGGGATCTCCAGGCTAAGTGAAACAAAATACAGGTGACGTCGCGTTTCTCATACCCCCCCTGCTTATCGATAAGCAGACCCCCAAATTGTTTTGCAGTTGCGCGAGTCACTGCATCCTGATTCATCCAGCCCACCAACACAACCTGAAGGTAGCAGACAGTGATGCCTCCGAAGGCCTCAAGAGGTAGAGGAGCTACGCGCGCTCGTGGAGCTAGCAGAGGGGGAGCAACAGCAGCAGCGCGATCCGCTGCCGGTACCAACGATGCAACACCGCAAAGCACAGATGCGACAGCTGCAATTGAGGCACCAGCAGCATCCGTGATAACAAAGCAAGAAGATGGCGAAGACACAAAGGTGCCGGTCATCGGAGAGAACCTCTCTGGAGCCGTCGAACCGCAAGTCGTTTCTGCAGATGCATCGTACGCTATACCATCCACCGCATCATGCGGTGCAATGCTAACGTGGAAACCCAGTGATCTCCCTAATCCTTCCAATGACGTAGAATCATCTTCACGCCCCCCTGTCCAGAGAATCGGAGGCTTACAGGGCTCGGTGCCGCCCTCGCGATCTGCCTCACCGTCTGCACGAGGACGCGGAAGCGTAACTCGTGGCAAGCGGGGCATGGTAAAGCCGACATTTACAGGTCGACGGACAAAGGAAGAGCGAGAGGCTCTGGCGAAAGAATTGAAGGAACGTGAAGAGTTGAGAAACGCTGAACGCAATGCTGCGGAAGAGAAGAAGAGACGCGACCAGAAGTTCAGGGATCGAAGGGAACAGAACAAGCAGCAGCGTGCAAGAGGTGGCTATCATGCTGCAGTGAGCGGCCCTTTCTCACTGGGTAGCTCAAAGGAAGGTATGTCACGTCCAATGTTCATGCATGGACAATGTTAATTGGAATTATAGACCGGAAGAACAATTCCAACCGTGGGCCGTTGGGGTACGGAGGTGGATCAGGCTCGCGAGCTGTACGTGTCAAAAATGAAGGAGACGGCTATGGAGGCTCGGGCTCGGGCTCTCGATCAGGTGGAGGCGGAGGAGGTCCTTCTGTCAAGAGAGAGGACGGAGGCTACGTTTCCTCTGATGAAGAAGACGGTGACGCAGAATTTCCGCGAAGAGACATTGATCTCATCGAAATCTCATCCGACGAGAACGAAGATGAAGGCGCCGCCGCCCCATCGAAACGTCTAACCCGCACAACACTACCTGTTCGCATCGGCAGAAAGGAACACCAAGAACGTACAGTAGGCATCAACACAGATGCAAGTTCGGAAACTGCAGCAAAGATACTCGAGAAAACCGAATCAAAGGGCGAGTTATCAACAGAGGCAGTGTCGGAGTCAGCTCCGCGGAAGGGAAAGGCGAAGGAAGTTGAAATCACAGGCGAGCGAAAACCGTTCAGAGGTGTCTGGCAAGATATAGACGACTCTAAAGTTGCCGTCAAGACCGAGACAATAAGCGATGATGAGGCTATGGCAGAATCCGAGCCAGCAGGTCTTTCTGAGCAGGCTCCCCGACCCACCGAGGAGTCAGTAACCGCATCGCCAAATGCGGAGCGCAGATCCAAGATACGGACGAAAAGCATCGCAGAGCCGATTCTACAAACCGATGAAGATCGCGCAGAATGGGCACGCTTCCAGTCCAATCTGCAATCTGTCAGAGCAGAGCTTGGCCCAGAGGAGACACCGGCCGTGGATGAGAATGGCGATACTGAAATGGCAGATGGAGCCGTCAAAGCAAAGAAGCCTACTGTACGAGACAATAACGTCTACCTCTTCCAAGTTCCCCCTCTGATGCCAGAACTGCTCCCCCCATCCTTCAAACTTGAATCAACCGACGAACCTTCCAGTACCGCAATCGTCGCACCGCCCGCGCCGGCACCGGCACCGGCACCAGCATCAGGCAAATCCGGAACCAAGATCGGAACCAAGATCAAGCTCGAGGAGGGTAGTTTCTCAGACCCTTCTGCAAAGGCGCACGACGGCCCACGCTTCGCCAGTGGGTTGGTGGGCAAACTACGTGTCCGGGCATCAGGTCGTACGACACTAGATTGGGGCGGAACAAGTTACGAACTCACGCCTGGGAACAAGGCGTCGTTTCTGCAGGAGGTTGTGAGTATCCATGCTGTCTCCCCGGTAGATAGGGTGGTTCCAGAGGAGGCGGGGGATGCGATCAGCATGGGGAGGGTCAAGGGCAAGTTTGTCGTAGTGCCGGACTGGGAGAATATGCTTGGCTGATGGGTGGTTTTGCTTCCTTGGACAAGGACATGGTCAAGACTCAAAAGCATTGTCAAAGGCGTTGCAAGTAGCATTTCCTTGGGCAAGTTCATCATCAAGGTATCACATTGGTCTTGAGTGTCAAATCGACAGCAAAGAAAAGGTAGCAAGTTTACGTACAAAACGCGTCCCACGCGCACGCACACGCACACGCGTTCTCCTTGCACCGATCCTCCCAAAGACAAAAGTGTGACGAGTACGGTGGGGCGCTTCTTTAAGCCGTCACGTCCGATCACATCAGCTTGACAAAAAGATAATCTTATCAGATCCGAGGACGGCACGAAGGAGCTGCAAGCCAGGTGCAAAGCGTAGTCGGTGCGATGCCTGTAGCGGCCAAAGGCGGTGGCACTTGCAAGGCCTGAATCAGCCGCCAGCCGCGACATGCTCGTGCAATTGCAGGAACTGTACTGAGAGTGGATGGGCTGAGTATTGGCGCTTTCATTCTCGGCGTACAATAGGCTTTCACAGACCCCTGGCGGTGTTTTGGTGGGTGGGGGAGGCAGGCCGAATCATAACGCGTTGAGACGCGTTTTTGCACAGACGGTCTCGCATCAAAGCTGTGGCTGGGGTGAAGGTGAAGAGTGGCATGGCGAGGAATTGTAGCCCATGCAGAGTATTTGCAAAGTCGATATGGGTACCACTGTAACGAGCGCAGTCGATTATGTATCCTGTCGCGAGTTTTCCTTGTGATTTCTGGGCCGAGGTGGTGGAAAAGTGCAGCGATCGGTGGTGCTTGGCCATGAGGTCATAGCGTCTTTTCGCGATGGGAAGGCGCGTGCGAGGGGCGGCAGGTTGCTCGCCAAGTCACGTGGTAGCGGGACATCGTACTTTTAAGAGAGAGAGAGAGCGCGTCTGCCATTGTTCCCTACTCACACCACAGCATCATCAACTCCTCTCACGCGCCAGGACTTTTATTTTGAAACCCTACACTCGTCCGTGTATAGATAATCCAGAGCCTCACCCAGCCTTTACCCACCTACACACGCACACAATGTCTGCTCTTCAGTCAACGCCTTCCAAGCAGGTATGTCGCGCAACTCGAGTACTATTTTACGGACGCGTCCCGGCCATGACTAACGCGTATGTAGGCGACTGCTGCAATTGACACTCTCAAGATGACCGACTCACCTGCAAAGAAGCTCAATCTCTCGTTGGCAGAAAAGGAAAATGTCTACAGGCCCATTGTCGGCATACCAGATTTTGAAGAGGACGCGTCGGACCACAAGCCATCTACTGCGCCAACGATCCGACCAGAGGAGGCACACGAGCCTCTACTACAGGAGAACCCTCAACGCTTTGTCTTGTTTCCCATCAAGTACCATGATGTAAGTTGTCCCATGTGATATACGCGTCAAACGCGTACTGGCACGCGTCAATCCACCTTGGTATGAACCATGACTAACGTCATCCTCCCACTAGGTCTGGCAAATGTACAAGAAGGCCGAAGCATCCTTCTGGACCGCAGAGGAGATCGATCTCTCCAAGGACCTTCATGACTGGAACAAGAGATTGAATGATGACGAGCGCTTCTTCATCTCCCACGTCCTTGCCTTTTTCGCCGCCTCCGATGGCATTGTCAACGAGAACTTGGTTGAGCGCTTCTCTGGCGAGGTGCAAATACCGGAGGCGCGATGCTTCTACGGTTTCCAGATCATGATGGAGAACGTCCACTCGGAAACATACTCGCTCCTCATCGACACATACATCAGCGAGCCTAGGCAGCGCAAGTACCTGTTCAATGCCATTGACAACATTCCCTGCATTCGTAAGAAGGCCGACTGGGCCCTGCGCTGGATCTCGGACAAGAACTCCACCTTTGCCAATCGCCTGGTTGCCTTTGCTGCCGTGGAGGGCATCTTCTTCAGTGGCTCCTTTGCTTCCATCTTCTGGCTCAAGAAGCGTGGTCTGATGCCTGGTCTCACCTTCTCCAACGAACTCATCTCACGTGATGAAGGCATGCACACCGACTTTGCTTGCCTCCTCTTCTCACTCCTCAACACACGCCCCTCCAAGGAATCCGTCCAAGCCATCATCACCGAGGCCGTCGAGATCGAGAAGGAGTTTCTCTCCGATGCGCTGCCTTGCGCACTCCTCGGTATGAACGCTACTCTCATGTGCCAGTACATTGAGTTTGTCGCCGACCGCTTGCTCCTGTCGCTCGGCAACACCAAGTTCTACAACGCGACCAACCCCTTTGACTTCATGGAGAACATTTCGCTAGCCGGCAAGACCAACTTTTTTGAGAAGCGCGTCGGTGACTACCAGAAGGCAGGTGTCATGGCGAGCACCAAGAAACACGAAGAGAATGCTGATGGTTCGCTTGTTGCGGCGCCCGTGCCCATGGGTCAGAGTGGTGATTTTTGCTTTGAAGAGGACTTTTAGACCATTGGTCATGATAGACATGAGTCTTGAAGTTTTCCTTTCCTTGCCTCTCTTTGCGATCTCATCATTTCTTCCCACCGTTCTCACTCGAACACTTGTCTTACTCTCTCGACCATTTCATCTCTCAATTATCTAGTCGCTGTATACCTGGTTTGGAAAACCGTTTGGGTTCTTTGGGCGGGGTGGGGTTTTGGGGTAACATTGGGCTACCGGTGGCTTTGCATTTGCGGGTGTAGAGCATGGTCTGCTATCGCGGGCGTGCTCTTGGGTGTTCGCTGCTATGATGTTTTGAGGCGTGAATTGGCGTTGCTTTTGTGATTTGGATTGGTATTAGGCCTCTGTATGAGTGTATGCGGTTGAGTATGAGATGAGATGAGCGACAGGGCTCAGGGCCGACCGGTTAGGATAGTCATGAATGCAAACAATACTTGAAACCATCACTCTATAATTGTGATTATGGTGGCTCTCTCTCCCTTTGACTTTGTTCCTCAAGGTATAGTCTGACCTGACCTTACAATCTAGCCCAATGTTATGCCATTCTGTGCAAGAACTACGCACACAGTCACCTCTTCGCAACAGTACTTGCACTCTGACTTGCGCTCTATAATTCGCTATATCCCACCTCTTCCTTCTTATCCGAAACACAGTTGACAGCCATCCCTTTCTAGGCCACATACAGCAATCACATCTAGTCTCACACCACACTGGCTTGCAGTGGATAGCTGATGAAAGACTGCATACATGCATGACATTCTTGAATCTTGGGTTATAAGAGGAGAAGAGAGTGGCTATGGTTGTTGCATATGGAGTAGGGAGTAGGGGATACAGTCGCTATGTATTCCATGCGTATGACATGTCAGAGTACGTGTCAAAGTACGATACAAACCCTACCCCAGTCCGAAGCACCAGCCAGATTTACTTTTTTTTTTCTTTTCCCAAAGGATCAGCGAAGCTCAACCCTCTCATTCTCATCGTCCGCCCTCTCATCCCCCCCTCCTTCCTTGTCGAAGATCTTCTCGCAGGGAAAAGCACAGTGGAGTCTTCGTTCCTGAAGTGAGGGAGATGGGCGTGTTAGTATGGCTCTCAAGCTCAGTGGACACTTCCCTCCTCTTCCTCCTTCCATCCAACTGCCATCCCGACGAGAATGGTGGGGGAGAGAAAAGAATAAGACTCACACGACTCATACCCGTGGTGCCAACACTCCATTCCCCGCTCACACACCACGCTTCCCGCCCTTCCCCTTTGCCCTCTTCCTCCCTCTCTCCATCAAGCCCATCACTCCGCCAGCTTAAGCGTCGGCTCAAGGCCCCACCGTCCACCCCGAACACCAACCCTCCGTCTTCCGTCCCCCGAATCGTCAGATTCTGCCCCCCAAGCAGCCCTGCAATCCTAAACTCACGCGTCTCGCTCACGCGCACAAAACTGTGGTACGCTTCGCGGGGCCGGAGGAGTGCAATGTCGATGGTGAGAGCGTTGGCGTGGTCAGTTAAGATGGGGGGAAGGATGTAAGATGTAGATGGTGATGGGGCGTGGTGGCGGTGGTGGAGAGAAAAGGTGCATAGTTGGGTTGTGGATGGGGATTCGGATGGAAATGGGCGAGGGTGAAGGGAGCGTGGCTGCGGGTTTGGGTTTGGCGTGAAGAGGGGCAAGAGGGATGGTTTTGGTGCTGCAAATGTTGTAGAGGTTAAAGAGAGGGAGAGAAGGAGTATGTGAAGGAATGGCGCTTGCATGGCGGTGAAGGTAGTCTCGCTTGACACAGTACCATCCAAAGGTGTCAAAAAGCGCAGGACCAGAAGAAAGAGAAGACAACACGAGAGATTTGCAAACTTCTTTGACTGCAAAAAAAAGTCTCTTGAGAATTAGCCCTCAATCGCAAATAAGTACAAAAAACTGTGTGGCGGTTGTGCAACGTAGATGTATGTGGCTACCTAACTCCCCCGCTCTTTTTATCCATCACGCGCAGCGCAAACACTCTACCTACCGGTACCCAAGTGCCAGTAAGCACCTTTCCCCAAGCACCATCGAGGCACTTCGCTACACCGTACATACGTAGCGCCCACCTAACCCTCCATCTCCCTCGCATTCCACGGCACTACTATCTATTATCTTCGTACGCCACTCCTTGCAGTTACACCCACCCCCCACCACCACGTCCCGAGACCTAATCCCAGGCGTCTACTGTATGTATGCGGTGTTCGCGCTGCAGACCCGTTGCAGGACGGATGTGTGGATTCACTGTGCAAATGGTGGGCGACGGCGCTGAGGGGTGCTTTTGTGTTTGATGGAGGCGCGTGGGGGAGTTGGTTCGTCAGGTTGAGTTGGGTTCTCAAAGGGGATGGGATGGGATGTGGGTCAGTGTGGTTGTTAGGGGGTTTGGAGGCCGGTGGTAGTGATTGGTGCGCATAGTGTGTATATGGGACATCAACTTTGCGCGTGAGAATGGACGTGTTGGTCTGGATTGGGAGTTGTAGCATGGACTGGAATTGTCGAAAGTCTACATTTTGTTTGAATAGGCAAAGGTTGTTCTTAGCTGTGACAGTGTCGCTCCAACGTCTCCCAAAGTTCAAGTACCGTACATGATGTGAATGACACGTCAAGCTCTCGTCATCATCGCTATAGGAGGCTCCAAGTGTACCTAACATGTTATGCATACCCACACATGGAACCTGGAACCATGATTCCGATGTGCTCCACGGGCAGTCCAAAAGACTATGACCGAGTTTGTAGTTTTGCGACCATTACTTGCGAAACCCGGCCTGTTTCAAGCTCTGGTCTCGGTAATTTCGGCTTATGTCGCTGTTATTGGAAACTCCAAAGCCCATTACCCAGTAGATCGTTGGGGTAGGCAATCGGCCGTTCTTTTTTTGAGGCTATATTTGAAGGACTTAAGTTTCGTTTCAAGTACGTCGAGGGTGTGTGTAAGGCAGAATCAGCTTGGTGTGGCGTTACCCGGATCGCCAGACGGGCGATATACCAGTATTATATGCAGTGTGATCGCCAAGGACCCGAGACTGTGGTTAACATAGGGTACGGTATGAATCGTGATTACCATTTAATAGTAGTCTATTGATGCTTCCTCTCATGGCCTATGAAAACTGAAAAGAAATGCCCAATATAAGAGGAAGTCCATGACGCCGTCAAGCAAAAGGACCACCCTCAAGACTCAAGGGGGGGGTGCCTAGGTAATGCAAAGTCGATTGCGACTTCACCATTTGGTGCTTTGCTTCTTCTTCTTGTGCTTGTCCTCGAGCTTGGAACCCATGACTGCGCCTGCTAGAGCACCGATGATGCCATGGCCTGCCAACTTCTTGCCTCCAAAGTAGCCCGCTGCGCCGCCTCCCAGGGCGCCCATAAGGCCTCGGTCACCCTCAGCCTGTGTACTGGGATCGGTTGAACCGTAATGCTGGCCGTTTGCATTCTGGCCTTGAGGGTATTGGTCTTGGCTGTATGCCCCTTGTTGAGGGAATTGGTTGTGAGCTTGAGGACCAGGGTACTGTGATTGTTGCGTATAACCACTAGGCATCACATCACAAATCAGTCTCGTCACACGTCACGCAAGTCTGGGCCAACTCACACTTGCTGTTGCTGACCGTACGGCGTTACTTGTTGACCGTGCTGGAAGCCGCCATGCGCAGGTGCGCCGTACTGGCCCTGGGGCGCGCCATAGCCTTGTTGTTGCTGGCCATATTGTTGGTGGGCTGGGTAGCCTTGCTGTTGATAACCGCCCTGCTCATAGCCTTGTTGCTGTTGGTAGCCCTGGCCTTGAGGTGGGTACTGTTGATAGCCTTGGTTGTATTGGTCGTAGGGTCCTGACATTTTGGGTGTTTCGAGCGTGTCGTTTGGTGTGGAGAGGGAGAGGGTTGGAGTATGGGTAGGTTGACGTTTGACGTGTGATTACTCAAATGAGGGGTCGATAGAGGGGTACGGTAACTTGGCTGCGGAAGGGGGTGTGACCTTGTTTGGTTGACGTAAGATGGAGACGAGATGGGGAATGGTATTGTACCGTATGGTAATGATGGAGAGAGAAGAGGGAATGGTATTGTACCGTATGGTAATGATGGAGAGAGAAGAGGGAACACCACACAGCAGGCAGACGTTGGACTTATAGTCTTCGATTCTCTCATGACTTGCACACATACATCCACACTCACTCACTCACTCACACAACACTTGATCCCACCCCCACCTCATGACCAGGAAACCTAGGTTCAGTTAGGAGGCGGAGCAGGGCCATGGCAGCTGAACACACTGAACTCAGCCTCAAACCGCAAGCTCGTCCGAGTTCAACGGCCTGTTCGGCCCAGGCATGCCGGTCCCTTGGGGTACCTGCACAGTTGCATGTAGGGCACATACAGTAGAGTACTCTAGAGTGCTATGTACATACCTATCGCCTGAACGTGGCGAGAACTGAATTGGGCCACTCCCGTCGTTCGCTTGTACAGAACAGTACTTGGCATCTCCAGATGTTTCCGATACACAGATTGCCCCCTCTGTGTGGATGTGCCATACATATGGACCAAGAAACACACACCCTGTCCACTGCGGCCTCTCTCCACGAAACGCCATCTGCGTCTTGCGCGTCATTCAAGACCGGTGGGTTCCTCGCTCGGCCGAATCGCAGCGAACATTGGCTCCGAGTCCGAGCCCGTCCGACGGCACAAGCGACCAACTATGCGCCATCCCCAGCGTGCGCCATCGTGAGGCGCAGCCCTTTGCTCGGTTCGTGGACAGGAGTGGCTTCGCCCTTGACCAGTAGGAAATGCTGGCTTACCTGCTGTAGGTACCGTAAGGGACTGTAGGTACCGGTACACCGCCGTGCACAGCTGCTGTCGCGACCCAAGACTTCCTGTTGCAAGATCCAGATGCCCACGCTCGTGTCGCCTGCACAACGGCTGTGGGGTACATGAACGAAGAAGTAATCCAACCTCAGGACATGTTAGTCTCACGATATCCCCGTGTGGCGCCGATAGTGTCACGGCTGCGGAAGTTGAAACGCTCCCACTCTCCCCTGAGACAGTTCCAAGACACCATCACAGAGCTTACATTCGCATTTGGCCCACACTTTTCGATCCGCTTACCCCCATATGGCCACTTTAGGGGCTCCAAACAGTCTCCCATCCGGCCATTCGTAGCAACTTGCGCAACATTATTGTTGACAAACCTGCCACTCTCATCCTAGGGCCGCACCGGCCTCTCGCCTTGTCTTTCAAACCGACATGGGACCAGCAACGACTCACTAGCAGCCTCCTTCATGCATCTCTCTCAAATGTGCGGCCCCTCCCTCAGTTGCATGAACATGTCTGCTCCTGGTCGTTCGCCCAGCCTTCCGCTCCTTCTCTGCCAACCTGCTTTCCTTCTGTCCTTCGTTCCGCAGGCCGGCTGTTGTTGCTAATACACGCGACTTTCCTTCAACTTCGCTTCTCAACGTCACGGTCCTGCAGGCTTAGGGCTGTAATTCACCATTCAATCGCGAAGAGCACAATCGCTGGACGACTTTGCAGATGTTGTTTGGAACATACAATCGGCAGGAAGACTGACCGGGGCTTCCCCATCATACGCCCAAGTTATCGAACAAGATGCCCCCATCATGGCGACAATGGGTGGATGAAAAGGTGGATTACATTGTGGTGAACAGAGGTGTGGTGGACAAGAAAGAGGCTCAAGCCCACAATGTTGAAGTGCAAGACTCCACGGCTACAGCGAACCGCAGACTTCGAAGATCATACACCAAGAGACAGGCTCCTGAGCCTACGGATATCGACAGCGACAGTGATGATGAAGAGGATGAACCTGCATTCAATTCCACAATCAGCACCGTAACTTCGACTATGACGGCAACAGCAACACTTCCAACAGGACTCCCAGCTGTAAGGAAACCTGGAAGCAGGCAGTCAGGTAACTTGGCTGACAATGATAGTTTCAAATCACCGCGACTTTGGATCCTCTCACACAGGCTACACCTCCCGCTCTTGCGGATAACGACCCCAGGGAGACTGTCATAGTGGGATCGCCATCACCATCACGACATGATGGTGATGGCAAGATCTCGCGGACTACCGAGCATTTACTCATTGCTGCAGGTTCCATTGGTAAGCGAGAACAATGCAAGCCCCTTCTAATTTCCACTGACATGTGTAGGTGCAACGATCATCATTGTCATGATTATCTTGGCTCTCTATGTTATGCGTAAGCGTGGTCTGTCTCTGGCGGACGTGATTCATCAGGGTAAGAGTCACTTACGACGTGGCCCACCACCGCCCCCAGCAAAATATGGAATGGATCAGAAGCACTACGGCATGGAAAAGGTACACGACTGTGGATACGGACGCGCACAGAAAAACTCAGTCTACCCTCAACAGCAGTACGCGGTCTACTATGCTCAACGGCAAAAATCTGTCCACCATCCTCAAAAGCAGACCCCAGCCTATTCTCCTCAACAACAGAACCCTGTCTACGCTCCCCAACGAGCAGCCTCACTCACCCGTTCATCTTCTTCAAGATCACAGCGACCATTGCAAGCCTTGAAACGAAGTGACAGCTTCAAACAAGGAGGACTGGAAAGAATCCCGTCGCAAGACAAGAGCTTTTACGATGACACACCATCGCAAACCGGTTCCCACCGTCGCAACGACAGCGCAACGCCCTCCTCACCGGTCCTCCCCTACCAAGATCTCCGCCGGAGCGCCTCAACCCGGAACACCCGTTCCCTAGACGGTGAATCTGAAGAGCTCCGATACCCCGAAGACATTGGCCCTCAGCGCGCACTCCCACCTCCTCCAACATTCCGCCAATTCCTTTCCAACCGGCCCTCCATCTCGCAACGTCCTGGCTGCGGAGGGCCCATGGCCAGCCGCTTCAGCTGGACAAACTCCAATGCCCCTCAAACACCCCACGAAGTATCTCGTGACACGGCCGCGCCACCCGTCGGGCGCGACAGCTTCATGACGCAACGGTCCTCTGTCCCACGTTTCCGCACCGTAGACTCATGGGTGAGCCAGCAGACGACGCGCGTCCAGGAGCTGCGGTTGAAACAGCAATTCCGGATGACGCAATCGTCCACCTCCTCTGGCGGAGATGCTAACAATCACCACGACGACATTGACACTGTACCCGAGATGCCAAGCGTACCGCAACATTTGAGCCGCAGCGCGAGTACCAGGAGTGAAGGTGGAGGGGCAGGAGGCGGACTAGCAGGCAAAAATGTCAAGCATGCACGACACGACACTGCGACGACTGTACAGACGGCGCCAATCTTCAGGGCGCACCCGGGAACAGAGGTTCGGTTTAGTGTGAGGAGTGAAGTTCCTAGTGAAGTTTTGGACAGGGGGAGAAAGAATGCTGCACTTGAATGATGATGGCAGGTGGTTGTATGTTCAGTATCCAATGTCAAATGTTATTTGTGCATATTTTCCAGTCCTCCGCAGTCGCAGTCGCTTCTTACCGATTTTGTTTGTTCATCATGGTAGCTCGGTTGTTTCTTTCCTCTTCATTTTGGGCAATACTATGGCAACATAGCACGTGTTTCTTTAGGATCTGTCATTTAACATGTCTTTTATCGGCATTCCAGCGTATAGCAAGGAAATTAGGTGGATTAACCAGCCTTTGGTCCGTCGAGGGCAAGAGAGACGGACAGATTGTAGTCATCGTTGTAGTCATAGTTGTAGTCATAAACAAAGCCAGAGTCAAAACCGCATCTTCATGCCATCCAGCACCACCTTCCTGCGCAGTAGCAGGCATCAGCAATGCATTCCTACCTGCCGTGTACTAGTAGACTCTATCCATGCGTCTGATATCTGCCATTCGCTATCCGTATTCAACTGCGCAAACAAACCCCAACTCAAACCCAGCCAACTCATCAAAACAGCATTGCATGATACCATTACACCCTAACCCCCACGCGGTTTCTTCAGACCCGAATCTTGGAATCTAGATTCAAAAAATCGACCCACCTTCTATATCACGGAAACGCATACGCCCGTTTGTCCGCATAATCGCAGTCGCGATGCGGTAATTGCCTAATCCCATTCCGGCCACATCTGGAGATTACAAATCTTGAAACAAGACAGTCGTGTACGGGTACTCTCGTGTTGCCTTTACCGGACGCTGTGTCGCGTCGAGACGATGCAAGGCGTGGTACTGGGGGTCATGAGGCTAGAATGGTATGAGCCGGAGTGAACCATGCACGGCGGGAAGTGTGAGGGATCGAAGAGGCGAGGCTGGTGAACATATAGATGAGAAACAACTAGTAAATCCCAATACACGCCCAAGACAACACGACAAAATCGCCTGGTGATTTTTTCTTCTTCAAGAAGGATAAGGCAGTGTGTAGAATTGTTGGGAGGAGTAATCATACTAGTACTGTGGCGGTGGGTTTCACGGTACGTTGGGAGTTTTGTGGAAATGCATCAAACGGGTATCTATATTGGTTGTCTAGCATACGTATGTACCCCTATATGGGAGAATAGTTATATTATAGGAAATCAATGTGTCTATATATCTTACATGATTTTACCACTTCTCTTTGCCTTCCTTTACACTCCCCACTCTATTGCCCCCGCTTCTAACTCCCCCTAAGACTCTATATCATAAGAACACTAATTTTAAGTCGTACGACTTTTCGCGTTGCGCTCATAACAGAGGCGATGGCATCTCTGAGGGGGGAATTATCCTTTGTTTTGATTGAGACGTGGGTGGTGTGGGGAGGAGTGCTTTGGGTGGGTGGGGCATAGGGTGCAGGAGGGGAAAGTGTGGAGGATGGAGGGTGGAGAGGGAAGGGAGAGGAAGAGAAGGCGAAGGCGAAGGGGGAAGCATAGAAGCACAGAAGCATACAGAGGATAAAATAACAACAACGACAACATCCATAAAAAATCCCTAAGTCATGTTGAACACAAAAGTGTATCCGGAAAGGGAATGTTTTGTAGCTCTAGTACCTATTTTCGTTATTTTCTGTACGTTAAGATAGAACAAATGATAGACTCAAGTAATGTCAATATTAGAATACTCTTTCTTCTGCTGCCCAAACCCTAATCTCCTCTACTCTACATCTTCTAGGCCCAAAATCCTTCGGTATACCATACCCCTCGCTTACTTCCTTGCCTACTTACTCACCTTTATACCCTACATGCACACAAGCACGCACCTGCACGCGAAGAAAACCAGAACCAAACCAAAACACTCAACCGTTCAACCCCTACGTGCCACATTTTCCAAGAATCCAAGGAGAAACGTCTTATCCACGGGACTCTTATCCCCATCTCCTCCTTTTGATGCCTGGCCTGTTGCCAACGTTCCTGCCACGTTGGTTCCAGCGCCTACGCCGCCAAGGTGCACGCCTTCGTCACCAGCACCACCACCGACACCCCCGTGCAGTGAACTTACACGGCTAATGACGCCGGGCATGTTCGTCTTGGTCGTAGGTAAATGCTGGAATCCCGGCGCAGGGCTACGCGACGGCTTGAGCGGAGGTGGAGGTCCTCGGGCCAGATTGACGCCTTGGGTTTGCGGAGACGGTTTGCTAAAGAGGGCGAGGAGGTTGGATTTCTCCGCTGATGTGGATTCGCGGTGCTCGTTGTTCGTGGCTGGATTTCCTGGTGCGGGGGAGAGGCTGGTACGTAGTAGTTGGGCAGAAGGATTGGATAAAGGTCGAGGGGATGAGGATGATGCGCGTTTGAAGATGTTGAGCAAATCTTGTTTATGCTCTGGAGGTGGAGCTGGGGATTGTCGCGTGTGCATGGATGTAGGTTGGGTGGTTGGTGGGTTGGGAGATATGCCTACGCCTTTGAACATATCGAGAAGGCCTTGGGTGTGGCCTGTAGGGGGGGGCGGAGAACGACTTGCTTGCACTGGGTGAACAGGTTGTGTAGGTGCGGACTGTGGTGAAGGGCCCTTGAGCATGTCCAGTAAGCCCATTTGATGAGCTGTTTGCTTGGTTGCAGGTGCAGGTGTGGCATTTTGGGCCTGTGATGTTTGTTGCAGCCCCTGCTGAGGTCTCTTCAAGATTTGGGGCTTGAACACCGCCTGTGGCGCGACCGATGCACTTGCAGCATTTGGCTGTGCAGACTTGGGCGGTACAGCCGTGGCATTCGAAGACCCTCCTGAGATATTGCTAGTAGAGCCGCGCTTGAGTATTTGCTGTGGCATGAACGGCATCTGAGGAGATGGCCCCCGTGAACTGCCGCTAGCTGGATGCGAGTACTTCTTCATCGTCTCAAAGTCAGGTACATTGACAGGTCTGTTCACAGTCGCCTGTGTCACACTCTTTTTGGAACCAGGACCGAATGCGTTGAGTAGGTCTGCATTGGGTACCTTGGAAGCATTGGACGCCGGTTGTGCAGCCATGTTACCAGGAGTCTTTGGATGTGCAGACAATTCGACAGGCTCTGGGCTCGCGACAGGCGTCGCGCCTCTGAAGAGTGTCAAGAGCGAATCCTGGTGCAGAGATCGAGGTATCGGCTGTTCAGGCTGGAAGTTTGCACTGATAGCCGGTGACTGGAATTTGGGTGGACTTGGAGCATATGATCCCCGAGGAGATGCCAAGTCGTGTGGACGATGTTGTATTCTCGGCGTGTTATGCGCGCTCTGTTGTCCCTGAAATGTATTTACAGATGACTGAGGTGGTGGTGGTGGCCGCTGGCTACCATTCTTGAAGCTATTCAACAGTCCAAGGGTATGTGCATTTAAGTTTGGAGCTGGCAGGTTCGAGGCGGACGGTATTGCCGGTCGTCCATGATCACTAGCAAATTGCGAGTTGCTCGTTTCATGGATCATTTGTGGGTTGCGTTGGTCAAAGGCTTGCTGCATGTTGGGTGGTTGCGGTGGGAAGTGAGGATTATTGTGTGACTGTGGTTGCACATAGTGGTTCATGGAAAGCGGAGGCATTCCATTGAATTGGGGAGGTCCTCGATATGGCATTTGGTGATGCTGCTGCTGTTGCTGCTGCTGATGATAAGGAAACGATGGTGGTGGGCCCATGCTACCCATTTGTGGTTGGCGTGGCTGGTGCTGGCCATGAGGGCTTGAAGGCTGCATGGGAGATGGTATGGCTTGGTCGAAGGGTGTCCGCGGTGGAGGCATCTGAGGACTTTGCTGATTGTTCCCTTGGTGGAACAAGGCAAGCAATGGGTTTGCTTGGTGATGTTGGGTTGGAAGAGGCATACTGGGTGCTTCGACAGGATGTGACTGCATGCCCACACCTACACTAAGCAACCTCTTTAGCTCCGCTGCAGGATCTGCAATTTGTCCTTGCTCTTGAGGCTGCTGGTGGTAGTGGTGGTGGTTCGACACTTCTGGTAAATTCTCGCCCTGTCGCCCGTGTCCTAGCTGGGCTGCAAGGCCCGCAAGGTTGTCGCTGCGAGGCATACCCGCAACTGGACCCGCCTCATCAGCCGTGGTCTCATATACCTCAGGCTGTTGTATGTCCTCGTCATCGGTCATGGCGACAGGCGGGGCGGTAACGTGTGCACTATTCCTCGCTTTTTGCTTGTCGAGCTTGTGCTGTTGCTTTATCCATGCTCTTAGCGGACCCAGAAATGGGGCGACCATGTAGAAGCTGCTCTCCTTGACCAAGTCCTGACCTTGCCCCTGCTGTTGGGTCTGATTCTTCCGCCGCAGTGTAGGCAAGTCCGTGAGCTTGTACCAGTCAATCTTGGAGATTTCCTTTCTCGTGCGCGGCTCAAAATAGGTGTCCATGGGCACGCCTCGAAAGACGTAGAGCATCATGCTCTGTTCGCGCATGGTGACTGTAATCTTCTTCATGTTCTCGTCGGGCATGACCAGGTCTGCCTCGTGCAGGTCGTAGCCCGTCTCTTCCCAGACTTCTCTCACTGCGCAGTCCAGGTCCGTCTCCTCCTTGTTGATCTTGCCGCGAGGAAAACTCCACTTGGCGCCCTTTTTCCAGCCCTTGACCAGGACTGCGTGGGTCATGTCCTTGTTCAGCATGATGGCGCCCCGGACAGGTACGCGGGTCTTGTAGGCGAGGAACTGCTCATAGGCCTGCTGGTGCAGCTCTTCCGAGTAGGCGGAGAAGAGCGGACAGTGCTGGAACATGAGCTGGGAGAACTTGCGCAGATGCATCGAGGGCAGGTTGTGGGGGTCGAGCGGGCGGATGAAGTCTTCATAGAACCATTGGGCCTCCTCGATCTGGAAGCAAATGCGCTCGACCGACTGCAGCTCTTCGTTGGGCAGGTTGACGATGAAGCGGACGCACAAGTCGTCCAGCCAGTCAACGAGCGTCATTTTTGTGTTTGTCATGTTGTGGGTGGTGGGTGTCGAGCTGGCCCGTGTCGCGCATGCCGTGGGCGGCGATGATACTCTTGGTGTAGAGTTGGTGGTAGATGGGTGCGCCCCAAAAGCAGGTGGGGAGCTACCTAGGTACAGTTGGCGGGCGGGGAGTGTGGACAGCTGTCGCGTCGCGTGTGGTTGGGAAGGCAAGGCAGGGCAAGACGAGGCAAGACAAGGTAGAAGAAAAGGTCGCGTCGGGTGGTTGCTAGCGATAGTCGAGGAGGCGTGTTGGGAGTGAAGGTTGATGTTGTTCAACTGTTTGACAGCTAGGCTACTGTTTGCGTTGAGGTGCTGCGGTACACGGCCAGTCTAAGGGCAAAAGAATGTCCAAGAATGATGGATGGATGGATGGATGGAGGAGAGGGTGGAGGGGGAGGGGAAGTTAGTGAAGGGTGCACGCGTTGGCCAGCGCGTTCTTTAGGTGGTGCCAGGTGGTGGTGGTGGTGGTGGTGGTGGTGGTGCTCACTCACTGTTCAACTGTTCAGGTCCCACTTCTCCCACACTCTCTCTCTCCCACCCTCAGCCTCAGGTAGAGTAGAACTGACTGGCTGGCTGACTAACGTGCCGGGGAAACGTCGGCCAAACAGTTGCCTCACTGTGGCGGGTGGCTGGTCGAGGCTGTGCAGGCAGTGGCACACTCAACCAATCACAATGCAAAGCAACTTTGTTGAGCCACAGCAGCGTCATGTTACCCAAATCAGGGCAGCATGTTGCATGTCGACAACAACTCTACAGTCAGTCTACTAGAGTAAAAAGTCCTAGCCAGCGACTCACCGCCAGCCTGGTGATGTAATAAAGACGGTCGCTCGGCCCCCCCCCCCCCATGCCCCATTCACAATTCCTGTCTTGCATGCTTCACCTTTGATCTTGTCAAAAGTCTGCTCTGCTTTGTTCGTGCCTGCCACATCACTTCGGCCGCTGCCGTCGCCGTCTATACATAGAGAGCGACGCGCCCGTTTCACATTTTCTAGCCAACAACAACCGCCAGCCAACCACCACACAACCCGCCCACCTTTGACTCTGGACTGCCGCGACATCGCATTGTTCGCAAAGGATCTTGTTTGATCCGTGGGCCATATAACCAAGGCCGCTTGGACATCTTCTTGTAAACAGTCATCATCACCTCAACTCGACTTCCCCTTTAACACAGCAAGCACCACTTCTACTGCAGTCCACATCCAACAACACCGCCACCACCATGACTGGGCTCATCGCAAAGTATGCCATGAAGAAGGTGCTGGGCAAGGAGATGGAAAAGTACAAGAGCAAGGATGCTGCCGGTCCCTATGTAAATATCCCGTCTTTTTCCTCCTTTTCAACCCATTTCCCCTTGACCCTTGACTGATGACGTACAGGATCCCTACTACGAAGTGATCCCCCATCCGACAAAACCCAACAAGACCAAGAAAGTAAAGAAGCAGATTGCAGCCTACATCCCACCCCATGATGCCGATGTGCTTGCAAAAGCCCGCAAAACTGCCTATAGGCTCGACTATGCTCTCTTCACCTTTGCTGGAATCCGCTTTGGCTGGGCTTCGGTCATCGGTCTTGTGCCCGCTATTGGCGACTTTGCGGATGCTGCCCTCGCACTCAACTTGATCAGAGGCATGAGGAAGATCGAGTGTGGCCTGCCATCAAGTGTCCTGGTCATGATGCTGATCAATCTGGCGATTGATTTCTTGGTTGGTCTTGTTCCCTTTATCGGCGACATTGCAGATGCGGCCGTCAAGTGCAACGGCAAGAACGTCCGCCTCCTCGAAGAACATCTCGACAAGGTCTACAAGCCCGACGAGCTCAAAGCCAAGGATTCTCAGCTGCCCAGAGAGCGTCGACCTCGCCCTGCCTCTGTGTATGTCGACTTTGACGACGAGGCCGGTGCCCGGCGAAACGAATTCGCCGATGACCATGACGCTGTCCGCGAACCCCAGCGCTCCTATGATGGGAGACGGGTGCCTGATATAGAGAATCAGATGGCTGGCTCTCGGCAAGCTATGCAGCAACCGCTGAGAGACGAGAGGCCCAGTCGCAATGGCACACGAAAAAGCAGACGCTAATCTCTCCTTTGTTTTTGTAGTTCACATTTTTACCCATCACTACTGTTCTCTATTTCTTGTGCGTATGTCGAGCTGGTTTCATTTACTATCCTCACTTGGTGCTGGTACTGGTACTCCCAGATGTTTGGTCCAAATCTCTCTTCCTATCTTATACCCACTGTGTTGTGCCTCCTAACGCATAGATAATGCCATAGTTGAATTGTAATACCTTTCACACTGTCATTCATCACTCCAACTCTCAATCGTGTTCTCATTTGCACTTTATCCTGTCTGCATTTCACATCATGCAACTCCTCCACATGTGATTGTATTGCGTTGCACTTGGATATCTTCCAATAGCCGTCTGCCTAGTGTCGGACTAATCACTTCAGGCTCCAACACTATTATCTCATTGGCCTCCTGACTGTTTGCTCGATTCCAAGTGCCCGTGCTCACGCTCCTGCCGTTTGTGATGGTGCCTTTTGCCTAGCCCCATACATGATACTCAACCCCCTTCTCGAGCGTTTAAAGACTCCTCGTGCTCACTCATTTGCAACATCATTCCATATAGTTTTCTATCAGCCAAGGTGAGTCAATTCTACATGAGGATGGTAAAGGTACACACTCTCTGACCAAGTCATGAAAGGTGGACACTCAACCGCCACTTACATTCACTCACCTTCAAGTCGCACAAGGCAGTCTAAGTAGCCACGATGAGGTTTCCTCTAGCACTGTTATTTGGGATCATCTTCGCCTCTGTTGCAACTGCCAGTCCAATTGTGGGTGGCGCTGGTGTTCGTTCTCCTTCAGAGGCCCAGCCCGTCACCGCGCACGAGGAGCTCTCAGACCCTGCCTTGATGTTGGCCACGGTTAGAGGAACGACCTTTGGTTTCTCCGTCACCGTCGATGAATATTGTGATAACCAAACCAAAAAGATGGGATTGCAGTGGATAAACACCCGTGACCACGCCTCGGTCGACATCCCAGATATGTCAGACCCTGGGGCTGCGTACTTTGTAAACACGGAGGTTGGACCAGTGAAATTGACAATGGGTACCGGTAGCTGTACGCTCCCCATAGCTCGCTGTATAGCATGCACTGACGAATCTGCAGCTGTTCTCAATTTTCAATTCGGAACTTGCAAGTGGTCCATGGACAGGTTCAACAGTCAGGCTTGTGGCTTCTGCGTCGTCAATGGATGGAAGGGCAACGGTCATCAGCCTGACTGCAAATCCAAGCCAATATTTGCGAGAGTAGGTGCGCTTACTAGCATCAATTGCATCTATACTAACAGTTCCTAGTCCTACATAGCTTCGTGCATATTCGACTTTACACGCGCCGGTCCGGTGCCCATGCCCTACGACATCCCAAAGCTGATTAAGAGAAAAAACATCCCATACATCGAAACCCCAAAGCTGATTAAGAGAAAGAACATCCCATCCATCGATACCACCACTCCCAACAACCCTGTCCACGCCCTCACAAATCCCCCCACTACTTCCCCAGAATCCCTCGTCACAGCCTCCCGCTCACGTGTAGACACCATCAAGGAGCACTATTGGGACCTAGACGGCACCCGCTACACCATCGTCATCCTCCCCTTTCACGTCACCCTCACCGACTACTGCGACCAGCACCAGCGCCAGGTCAAAGCGAGCTTCTACAATGGCCGTCAACCAAGCATTCAGAATCTCCAGCTTGGGCCCGAGGAGAAACAGACTGTAAACCACGGCGTCAAAGCGTACAAGAACTTGACGATTGGCGCTTTTGACTGGGAACGTAACCGCCTTCGGCTCGAATATGAGGGCTGCACGTGGTATGATGATGAGACGTGGAAGGAGTGTGGCGAGTGTCGGGCTGCGCAGTGGTCTGGGCAGGCACCGAAGTGTGAGGAGGGTGGTCGACCTAGGGTATGTTTTTTTGGCCTTTGTCTTCCTATTTCCCCTCTTCTTCTTGTTACTTTTTGGGAGTGCATGAGCGAGTGAAACTAACTGGACCTATTAGACCAAAGAAATGGATTGCTCCATGTGGCTTGGTATACATGACGGGTGGCTTTGAATCTTGAGGAGATGGAGATGGATGTAATTTGTTGGTGTTTGTATTGGTAGTGGCACTTTTGCATGGCCCTTGAGATCAAGAGACTTGCGTGAGGTGTGATGGTAGTATTCCTGTCAAGGAAGATGCAAGGTAGGATGGCAAAACAGAGTAGAGGACTCTGTGCCAACTTGGAAAATCAACCCCAACCCAAGTATGCTGTTATGCCTGGTGGTAGTCTGGCAAATCACCAAGTTGACAGACCACCCTAACTTTGGATGTTCAGTGTACCCACATCCTTCTCCTCCCCACACATACTCACACGTCGTTCATCCACCTCAGCCCCAGCCCCATTCCCAGCCAAACACCCCCTCCCACCCCAGCGCAAAAACCATCCATGAGCTGTGTATAACACGGGGCGCGTAAATGCATCGACGAATTCTATTGCGTGCAGCTTTGCATTTGATTGACATTGAACAAACACTGGTAAACCTAGGCCGTGGATATCCATATCCCCTAGTCCTTGGAAGGAGAACACAACCCTCTCTATCCGAACCAACACAACGAGAACATATGCCCTTTGCGCTTCAGACTCCAGACTCCGCGCTCCAGACTCCAGAAGCCGTCGAAAAGAGAAAGAATTCCGGGTCCCAGAAGTTACAAATCAAAGCCGGCGCAAGCTATTCGCCGTGCCAACAAAATGGGGACTCTGTAAATTTCCCCTTTCATCATAATCTTCATTATCATCATAATCTCATTCTTGGCAGTGTTTTATCCTCGTGCCATACTGGCCTCGTCCTTTGAGCCCCAAACCATCTACTAAATCCAACTCCAACCCCCCATCCCCCTCCCGCTCACGTTCCTGCATTCCCAATCTAACTCGTACTCCCCGGCGGCCCCCCCATGTTGAGCAAAATATCCAACATATCCATCCCCCCGACGTCCGGCCCCATAGCCGTCTGATTGATTTCCGCGCCCCACTGATCGAGCAGCGGATCCAGGGGCAGTGCAAGCCAGTCCTGATCGTGGCCACCGGCGCCCCAACCACCGTTACTGTTGTTGTTGTGATTCGCCCATTGTGACCACGTCGATCCCGTGTTGTTGGGGCCGTTGTTGGAGGCTGAGGAGGGATTGCCATTCGAGGGGGCGGGAAAGTTGTAGTTTCCGGGTGGCGGCATAATGGAGATGGAGTTACTGTTTGGATCATAGGGCTCGACGCTGATGCCCCAGAGGGGAGTTGCGCGACCTGAGCCGTTTGCGAGACCGCCTGTGGCTAGGGAAGGGGACGCGGAGCCTGGGATGGAGGTGAAGCCGTTCGGTTCACCGCCGATATAGCCGGGGTTAATACTATTGTTGTTGTTTCCTACGGACGCGGGAGGCGGCATAAGGGGTGCTTGGCCGGGACTTTTGCTGCCTGCACGCGAGATGCCAGTTGAACCGTTGGCGGCGACACGGACAAAGCGAGCACGAATCCGGTGGGTCAGTGTTTCGACGAGGTCTGCGAAGCGGTTTCCCACGTGTACATCATCCACGATACTCGTCCGGAGCGCATCCACTGAATCGCTCAGCAGGCCAAGGGAAACCGCGACGTCTTCTTCGGTAGCACCGAGAGCAAAGGTCTTGAGTAGGATGATGGCCACACTGACGATGCGGAAGAAGGTGCGGACAGGTGCATGACGCAGGTATCCACCGGGGTAGAGACCGTCAACAACAACGCGGAGTACGTTGCGCGAGGCATCGATGACTTCGTTGATGTAATGGCGGTCGTTGGCGTACCATTTTACAAGCGTGGAAAAGGGGATTGCGCCGCCATCATCGGTACCATTTGCGGTTCTGGCATTGCCGTTGCTGTTCGGAACGCCATGGGGTTGGGCATGCGTCTGCATTGGCGTATTATGCGTGCAGCGTTCTACAACCGCTTGCAGGGCAAGCGAGTTCAAATAAACGCGCGTGTACTCAAATTCGATTATGAGCACATGGCGAATTTGAGCGGGAACTTGATGTGCGCGATCAAACGATGTTCGCCATTCCTGCAAGGGACCCTGAAAGAACTTGAGCATTTCCTCATAGCTTCCTGTTTTGAGAAGTTCTCGAGTTTTCCTGCGGTTGGAAAAGAGTTTTAGGTTTCCCATTTCCATGACTTTGGCGATGCGTTGCCAGAAGTCTAGCACCAGATCTTGAACGGCGTGACGTTCTTGTGTTGCAATCGATTCCAAGGGGAGACGTTGTCCGTCGGATCGCATACCAAATTGTGGTGGAGGGGCTTTGATGCGGCTGATGCGCTCCTGATAGAGTTCCAAGGGAGTAGGACCTCCGGCCAGACTCTCATCGCGCGCGTCGATTTTGGGAAGCATCGATGTCAGGCCCAGTCTTCCACTCGTTTGTGTGACGTAGATGATGAGCAGGTCTCGTAAATGATTCTTCCGTCGATAATATGCCTTCACAGTCGCATGCGAAAGATGTTGATTCGCTTCCTCAAACTCGGTCTCGCTCGTCTCGTCAAAAACACCAATCTCAAAGGCCAGCGACATGGCATTGCCAAGTAACATCCAGCACATGCGGTCACTGCGCCAACATGGCTCTAGCCAGCTATCGATCCGCTGATCGCCGATTTCCTTGTACATGTCAGCCTTGGGGCCCGATTCGTACGGGTCATCCGGTAGGACGAGCTCGTCATCGTCATCGCCAGGTGGGAAGTGAAGAGCGCGCGGATGCCACTCGGTGAGCAACATCAAACTCTCGACCGTGCCAAGCGTTCGAAGGCCTTTGCGAGACAAGGGGTTCACATCGGATCCCGGCTGCTGTCCTGCACCGCAGAAGCCACCTCCAAACTGCTCCTGACCAAAAATCATGCGGTCAATCATGCCTTGAAGGTACTTCCATAGCTTCTCGTGAATCAGATAGGAGCGCGAAGTGGCACCAACGCCACAGGAGCCACTGGGTTGCGAGTATCTTGCGGAGATGGTGAGCAAGGTGATGACCAGCATGGGTTCCTCCCTCAGCATCTTGCCGTGGAAGGCATGGTCGCGGTAATCCGGCACGACGATGGGCGTTAGGGGGGACAGGTAGGTGTAGAAATAGTCGATGTAGGCAATGGCTTCCTTTGCTGTGAGCCAGCCTGCACGCACAAAGCGAAACTTGGTCCAGGCCCTGACCGCATCCGCAAACGCCTGCTCGTTCGGCGGATCTGGAATGATGGGCTGGTGGAGGGCGGGATCGACGGCTGGCTCGGGAGCGGCGCGCGAGTGGCTCCGCATGTTGGACGTGTTTGGCTGGGGGCTGGCAAAATTGTTCTGCGAGCCTGGCGTGCTGCCCAGCGTCGGCCGCTGAAGACTCGAAGTGCTAGTGGTGCGGTGGTGGCTGTTCATGCCGGCTGCCTCGAACAGCAGGTTCAGCGCATCGTGTCCACTGTACACCTCGCCCGCCTGCAGCGTAGCCAGGGTCTCGTTGTTGACCTTTTGGTCTTCCTCGTCGTTCTGCTGGCGGTCGTGGCTCGCAGAGGTGGTGGGCCGGCGCAAAGGCTCATAGCGGCCAACCGAGCCGCCCGGAGTCAAGGGCTGGGAGATGTAGGCGGTGCTGGTCGTCGTCGCCGTGATGGTGGTGGGCTCTGGGCGCACGTCGTCTGAGCGCTGGCGCTTCCTGCCATTGCGTACAGCGTAGTCGTCGACATCGTCCAAGTCGTCCTCGCCGTCCGTCTTCCTCTTGCGACGCGTGGCCGAGAAGAAGCACTCCTTGCTCTCACGGCGACAGCGCACACAGGGCGGGTCGTGGGGGTGGTCCTACAGAGGCACAATTCTATCAACAGGATGCTCACGTGCACTTGTACTGTGTATCAATGATGCCGTGGGCCCAGCGATAGATAGTACAGGTAGCGATGGTTAGTCGCAGGCTTAACTTACTACTGGTCCCAGGTCTGAGGGTGCCGCAGGTCAGGCAGGTCAGCACACATGTCTTTTGTGACTTGGCAGAAGAAGGAAGTAGTGGAGGTGGTGAAGGTGGTCGAGGGCAAGGAAGAGCAGGAAGAGCAGGAAGAGCAAGGCTGGAGCCATGGACACATACCGCATCGCACCTTGCGCCGGCGACAAGGAATGCAGGCCTGATAGGTGCGAGTGTGTTGGGCGCCCGCTGTTCCCCGCGGTCCTGGCGGGCTTTGCGTGCTGGACATGTTGGCGGTCTTCGGTCGGGTACCGGCGGCTGAGCTGGGTCTGACTTGAGTCGCTTTCCTACTCGCAGCGGCGTACGGTAGTATGGGGAAAGCAAACGTGTCTATGGAGAGTGGGCACCGGCTCAATCAATGGAAGAGAGAGATTCGGTCTATCGCGACAGTGTTTCCTCTCTGATCTCCGCCTGGCCTGCTGTTGCTGATAATTGATAATGCTGCTAGCAACCCTGGAGGGAGTCAGTCGAGCCTTCTCTGCGGGCGGCCACGAGTCACGAGATCACGGCCAAGGTCACGGGGAAGATCACGAGTGCGGGGGAAGCTCTCTGGGACCACCAATGTCATTGCCAACATCACAGACAGCAAAGTGTTCACTCTTGGATTTCATCATCAATTAATCCGTTTTTCCAACCGTTTTCCAGCTCGGTTCAGGTATTTCAAAGAGCCATTTCGTCATCTGCTAAGACATGGCGTCGCCAGTGGTCGGCAAGCCATGGGCGCAGCAACGTGGCTATGTCAGCTCTCACCCTTCTCTTGACTACTTCAAATCACACACGTAAAACCCTCTGTTGTCCCCTCGTACGCCCATCATCGGGTCTAGTGACTTCCTTCATGCATCATGTTTGAACGCGTTTTCAATTATTTTCATACTCGATCGTCAAATCAGTCTCTGGAGGATTCTGGCACATCCAGCTCCACAGCGCACGAGAATGAAACCACAGCACCCTCCCAGCTGCCTGCTATCACTAAAGGCAACTATACCGCAGTCTACTCTCAGGACACAGCTACGAAGGGCTGGCAATATCCCGCACTCAAGGATCCCGACAATCAGATCAGGCTTATTCGCGTACTGCCGCATGACGGGGAGAATGGCGTTAGATGCACTGTGATGGTCTTCAATCGGGAATCGCCTCCAGAGGATGGCTATCGAGCACTCTCATACGCTTGGTCAGACTGTGGAACGCGTCAGATTTTGGTCGATGCATCTGTCAGTCAGGTACAATCCAATCTATACGACTTTCTCCACCACGTCTCGCTACAACAAGTCCATGCTCCACATCAATGGGCCGGATACTGGTGGGTTGATGCCCTTTGCATCAACCAGGTTCACCGCGATGACAATCCAGAAAAGATTGCACAACTGTCACAAATGAAGGAGATCTATGCTGGGGCCAGAGAGACTGTAGTTTGGCTAGGCATAGGCTCACCGTCGCTTCATCACAGCATGCGTCTCATTAAAAATAGTTCAACCCAACATCGTGCTGCTAGATTCAGAACACCAAATGAGTGGGATGAGGATGAAGATCAGAATGAAGATGTGCAGGATGTTGTAGAACTCGAATTAGCAATACGGCATCTTCTTCAAGAACCATACTGGGCGCGCACATGGTGAGCAGTCAATGAGACTAACATTCTTGTTGATAACATATTCATTCGTACCAGGATCCTACAAGAGATTGCTGTGTCCAAGCAGAACCGGCTTGTCTGTGGTCAGGAAGAGATATATTTTCTCGAGCTCGCCGTCATGGCCACGCTTACCCGTGCGCATTTTAGAAAGATTGACTGTGCCAGGATCATGGATTACAACATCAAAAACGCAGTTGCTATGGACTTGGCCAGTGTCATCTACCAAGCAAGGGAGAATTGGAGCTCCCGTGGGCAGGACTACATCTATGCGCTCCTCGGGCTGGTATCAGCAGGCGTGGGCCAGGATTTACAGCCAGAGATCAGCACATCCGGATGTAATGTTATTTCTCTTGCTATTAGAGCCATCCTTGCGGATCTCCAAAAGAGTGATGTAGCAGCCTGGGAGCACTGCCACGCACTCGCAAATACGGCTGTGCATTCACCACTGGACACTAGCTTTGAGACCGAGCAGCAACGCAGCAACTGTCTGGGAGCACACTGCAATCCAGAAACGCAGTGCTGCCCGCAAAACTGCTCACGAGGTGCCACCAAACATTGCGATGCCCTCACCATTTGCCGCAAAATAGCAGACGAAATATGTCGACATCGAACGGTAGAAACCTCCTACGACTTCACACCCATTGTGCCCGACACTGCCCAATCCCGCAACCTACTGTCCTGGCTGTTCAACAATCAGCCTGATAAAGCCTCGGGTCGATATACACACGCGCAAAGTGCTCAAGGCCGCCAACGTAGCTCGTCTTACAACGTTTCAACACCCCAACTCTCTCATTCCCGTCAAACACACTATCGAGAGTCATCCTCGACCACCGAAACCCCACCAACCCCATATAGCCCACCAACCTCCTCAAGCCCATTAAACCAACCTCATCAAACCACCCCACCAATTCCCCTGAACCCACCCTCTCCATCCAGCCCCCCAAGTTCTCCACACTCGCTCTACAGAAACCACGGTCCTATTGCGAGTGCACGGTCAAGTCACCATAGACGCCACCTACCACACCATCAGCGTCATCCAAACACGTCCGAAATTCACATCCACCGCCGTCCGAATCCCCGTGGCCACGCGCCCTCGCCAGATGACTGCATTGGCAAACCGCGACAACGGGCCAGGGTTGAAATTGCTTTTCATTGAGGGTGATGATGATGATTGCATGTAGCTTTGATGAAAATTTGGTCACTGTGATGCGGCGCGGTATACGCATGGCATAGTGGACGATGGCTCATCTGTTCCTAGTACTTGTGCTATGTAATCTCCTGACTGTTTATCAAGGTGAAGATGTTCCTTTTCTTTCTTTCCTGTCGATCGTCACCAATGCTCTTGTCAGACAGAAAACATTGAGCGAAATCGTATTTCATTCTAGACGAAGAAAAAAGTATTGTACATGTGAAAAGTAGCCGGCTACATCATGCCCATCTAAGCCAAATTCATTGTTTGAAAAACCCCAAAGCCCTGTTCTGTCCCATGCCCGCCGTACGCGTTGATATCTTCGTAGTCTTGTGCATGCTTGGTGGCTCCCGCCTACTCTGTTCAGTCATAAGTGTAGCTGAACGTTTACCATGTATTCGTTCACATATAACTATGCCATACCAAATTGCTTCACACCCCCCACCGCGCGTCACAGTCTCCAGCATCACCACCCCTCACGCAACAAGACCCAACACACCCATCCCAACAGCAGCAGCCACGCCCCTGGCCCACACCGCAGCCGGCGTAGGCGCCGCACCCTCATATATCGTCCTCGTGCTACCGGCCTGGCCCTCGATGGTGCCCAGGCCGATTTCGCCCTTTCCTGGTGCTGGGCCAGGTGTGCGTGAGGGAAAGTGGACGGTCCAGGTCTCGGGGACCCAGGTGCTGAATGTACCGCCAATCCAGGTTTCGACCCATTGCACCGAGATGTAGTCGTCGCCTTTGACGCCTGTGGGGGAGGGAGGTGTGGTGGTGGCGGCGCTGGCGCTGGCGCTGGCTACGACTGCTATGATGGGGCTTGCGGCTGAGGGAAGGGGGGCGACGAGTGGTGCAGGCATGGGAGCGGCTTCTGGGGGGGACTTGCTTGCTGGAATTGGGGATGAGGTTTCAGTTGCTGGAAGTGCTGCGTCTACTGGGTCTGGGTTGGCGGGTGGGAGTTCGGTAGAGGTTGATGATGCTGGTGCAGGGAACGCTGCCCCAGGCGCAGGCAGTGCTGGGTCCGTGGAACTTTCTACTTGTTTGGCTGCATTCTCAGGGCTTTCCGGCATCGCTTTAGGATCAACAGGTGGCTGGGCAGCATTGGCAGCTACGTCCGGTGCTTGTCGGAGCCTGTATCACTGTAAGCGTCTGTGAGCTGTATATGGATGAGGCATTGTGGAGCTCACTCTATATTCTCGTGTTCAGCTGTTATAGTCTGGAATGGAATATCTGATCGTGGCAGTGAAGCGGGAGAGGCATTCGCTACGGTGGAAGCCTCCCAAGCACTTTCGAGGTACGCATCGTCGGCGAACAGCCTACCAGCTGACACAGTAGGGAGAATGAGCGCGTGCAATACAATGGAGCGCATAGTCATCACACGGCTTATCTTTCCAGCAAGGTGATTTCGATTCTCCAGATGCGTTGGATGTTGCTTGTGCCTCAAGGCTTGGAGCGTGAGTGCGTGCGTGGGCGCTATCGCCTTGCAGTTCGGTACCACGGTAAGTTCTGCTTCGTGCCCAACACTGACAGGCAAATACCTTCAGAGCCGTTGCAATCTATTTGCTTGGAACTTCTATTCGCGTGATATAGGGCAACGGTGACACTGACGAAGCAAACACTAGGCATGAACCCGAAAAAGGGACGAAACTATAGAGTAAAGAGTGACGAAAAAGACCCAAAAATTGGTGCAGAGTTGAATGTTGGATGGGCGAGGGGGGATGTGGGATGTTGGTAAGATGGTGGAATGAGAGTTGGTGGTGAGAAATGTGAATAGCGATTGACACACCGATCGGGAGGTCATGGGGAAGGAGCAACTCAGCTTCGTCCAGGTATGACTGCCACAAGTGTGGGTGGCAACTATCATCACCACGTCTTCTCCTGCCTTTTTCATCGCTCTGGCAATGCCAATCACGTCTACAGCTTGAGTTTTGCCTCTGCCTCTCCTTGGTCTGGATCATCGCCGCCCGAGAAGTGGGAGCAAGGGAGAGAACGAGAGAAGAGAACGGGAGAAGAGAATCGAAGGAGCCACAACCATCTTTGAGATGTCATCAACATATATCGTCAACGAAAGTGAAGGCGTTGTCTCGAAGATCAACAGAATCATCTAGTCGGGGGGGGGGGGGAGGTATATGATAATGGCTTGGGAGGTTGCACGGGACTTGGAGTCGTGCAAAATCTGACCCGAGAGTCGCTCGAGCTGCAGTGTGGTGGAAGAGCTCATGGGGGTGAACGCCTTAGCCTGTTCATGGTCGTACGAGATCACATCATCAAAGGTGTCCGATCAAGGACCCACGAACCCCGAGAACCCCAAGGTACTGTAGGCCAACCCGAGGAAAAAAACCAAAGGTATGCGTACACGTTCCAATGTCCTCACTAGAATCCCCTGCTGCTCCCTACAACCCACAACATCCACGCTCCCTGCGCCTCTCCCTCACCTTTCCTCCCCCCCCACGCCATTCACTCCCCCACTTTCTCCTTACCTCCCCCACCCTCCACGCCCCTCCCTTCTGCACTCCCCTCCCAATCTACCGACCTCGCATACAGACCACCGTCACACAAGCCGCACCAAGCGTCACCACCTTTTGCCTGTCTCCCCAATAGTAGCATCCCCAGCATTAGCACAATTGCTTGTGCAATATTGACAACCCAGGTGCTAAAGGGAGGGGGGCGGATGGTATTGAAAAAAGCTGCAGCACGGACGGGACCCAAGAGTTGTGTTTTGAGAGAAATGTGGCTTAATGATAGGAATGTCAAGGATAACGTTTGCTGGATGTGCAGTCACATATGTGTATAGGTACGGTACTCTAGATAGGGAGATGGTGGAGAACAGGAGGTTGGAAATGGGAAGCGAGATGCAGGTACCGGTACGAGGATCAGTATGTGTGGTACCATACGGTAGGTAGGTACTAGTAAGGCTGCGCGCGTTATGCACGCGTTCACGTAACGGACGCCCTAGCTCTACAACACTATGATTGCAATATCTTGTACACCTACTAGGGGGTTTCTACTGTAGATTATAAATTCCACCGTCCACTAGTAGAGCTACAATGGTGCAGGGTATCCAAAACCCCCTTCAAACGGAATGTGATGGAAGACGACGTTTTCTACTCGAATCACACTTTTTCCCAACGACCGGGCCCAACCATTCGGCCAAGATACAGTAAAGCCCTACCTTTTCATCGCCCCCTTCGCATATCCCCTCATCTCCCAAGCGCTGCCCAGACGGGCGCAAAGATGCTTGAGGGCGACAAGCTATGGGGCTTTGGCCGGCCGGTGTGGCGTTTTGGGGGGTTTTTTTTGGCGCTGGGGTGGGTGCTGTGCGAGTGGTGTGGTGGGCATGTATGGTGTACAATGGCGGCAAAGAGGAGCGATGTTTGGTATAAACGTACCATGGATGATAAGGAGGAGGGGAGGGAGGGGTGTGATGCAAGCTTTAGGGGACATGGAGTGGTACAGTACTATAGCGACAAGACTGGCTCAAGTGATGATTCAGTGCTGAATAAAGCCAAGGGTATGGCACTTCCAATGGCCATGGCAATCCCAATCAGACTGGTAGTCGCAGCCACAGTGCTGCAATACAGCACAGTACATCATAGTTACAATGTACCAGTTTGGGTACTGAACACCAACACCACGGACAGCACAGCATCAGCATCAGCAACAGCAGCTGCATAGTCTAGTCTAGTGACTCTAGTCCAGTCTAGTCCAGTCTAATCCAGTGAGTAGCGTGATTGCCCTAGGAAATCATAAGCGTCATCGTCATTGGCATTGTCATAATGGCATTGGAAAAGGGTTTCAAACAAAAAGGAATCCATGTCTTGTATGGAGCTCGAACGCTGCATGCCGAATGTACATCATCTTCTCTTCTCTATCCAATTATCAAAACTACCCGGCCACCATGCAACAAAAGTCGCAAGACCATGCCATGTCGTGCACAAACCAAGCTTGGCCACCACAGTCCCTTGACCCGATCCAAAGGACGAGGGGGAGATGCAGTGCAGCACGACCACCACCAACACAACACATCCAAGCCATCCCGTCCCTACAAATGACGCAAACCATTCCCGGGCGCATGCATCCACAACAAAGCAAGAATGCCAAATCGGCTCAAATCGGCTCAAATCGTAACCATTTCCACCGGTTGTCTAAAAGAAAAACCCCGCAAACCCCCATAGTCCAAAGGAGCAGCAAAAAACCTCAAAACGATCCGTCCATGCCGCTGGCCAATTTGAGATTCCATTTCTTTTTTAAACCAACCATTAAAAAAAAGGGCCGGACTCGATCCGCCGAGAACCGGTGCGGCGGACCAGACGGTAAACGACCAACAACACCAACTCGCCCCTTTTCACTCAACAGAGCAGCGCCCGAGAAATTATATAACTGGCGAGAGTTTGTAGGTGTCGTGTGCGACAGAGTACCATAGACAAGGGGAAACGGAGCGGATTAAAAAAAACGTTTGCGACGTCATTCTTGTGTGCTTGGCTGCTAAGATACTCGAAGCGCTGGATTTTGAGAGAGGGAGAGAGATGTGGAGAACCGCGCAGGGCAGGTGGGGGAAAGGTTGGGAGTAAGGAGGAGAGAATTGTATATATGCCCAGCGATGCGACGCAAGTGAAGCAACTCTCAAAAGTCCCGCGAACGAGCCAGAACGTCTTGGGAAACGCAGCAGAAAATAAGGTATAAACAAGAAGCGTAGTATGATGTGCGTGCACTAAAAAGTGTAGTATAAAAAAGCCGTAAAGTGGTAAAATATGCAGGTACAGCAAAAAGGGGGGGCCTAACAGTGGGGGGTATCTGCCGCAATAGTAGGCGTCGTATCCGGGAATACGGGATGCATAAGTGTGGCGTGCGCGGATAATGGCCATAAAAGGTAATGGTAAAAGTTGCGGCGAATCAAATCGCGCGAAGGGAGAAAACGCCGTTCATACGCTCGTAAATGTGCCCGTGGGTGTTGATCAAGGACAGGTTCAGTCGGTGACGGTGCGATGGCGGGAGAACACGGGAAGGAGGTGGTAGTGTGTGTGCGTGGTGGGTTGTAAAGAATCTTATTATGTAGTATTGATCCGGCACTACTATGTCAGCGCCCAACTGAGGAGAGTGACGAGTAATGGGACTGCTATTGACACTGTGGGCGCACCCAAGACAGGCGCGGCGTTGCCAAAGACGGTCTGACCAGGCGTCATGTTCTCCTCGCGCGAGAAAAAGTACGACTTGGCGGCCTCGGGGCCCAGCGATGGGTCGGGAGGCGTGGTTTGGGCAGGAATGGCGCAGACCTTGGCCGGATCGTACGTGGGACATCGCTCCCGGTAGTCGTTTTGCGAGCGCTCCGTGTCGGTCGAGTTGAAGTAGAACTTGGTGTAGGCGACCGTCATGACGGTGTCGCTGTCGGGCGGGCCTGCAGACCACAATGGGTCGCCGTTGCTCCAGTGGTTCATGAAGATGCCGCCGCCCTCGGTGGGCACGTTCTCGGTGACCTCGTACAAGAAGGCGCCGTCGACGTAGAAGGCAACGCGTCCAGGGGTCCAGTCGAAGCGGTACTCGTGGAACATTTGATCGGGGCGGAAGGGGAGGGGTTGGACCTTGAACTCGGCGGTGCCAGACGCATCGTAGCCATGGGCGACGGATTCTGGCGTCTGGAGGACGAGGTTGACAGCGCCCTGGGAGCCGTTGAACTGGTGAGACAGGAATTCCATGTCGATTTCTTGCGAGTTGTTGTGGTACTGTGTGCATGGTTAGTGGGAGTGTGCTGGCTGTGCGCCCGGATGGCCATTTTTTTTTTGCTTTGCTTTGCTGTTTCTCAAGAGGGTGGACGACGTACGAAGAAGAAGGCACCACAAGTGCCAGACGAGTTGGACAGCTTCATGCCAATACGGAAGGAACCATGCAGGGCATCGGTCCGTTGGCTGACCATCTCCGCGCCGCTCACGAAGCCATTGGAATTGTTACCGCGCACCCACAGCTCCAGACCGGCGTCGCCCCCATGATCCGCATCGCCAGCCCAGACGTCCGACTTGGTGAAGGGGTTTGCGACGACGTTGTGCAGTTCCATGTTCTTGCCAAAGGGGCCGCGTGCGTTGACGGCCGAGACATTGTAGACCTGGGGCTGCCAGCCGACCTCGCGGAAGTTGTCCGTGTCGACGTGCAAGAAGTCGTTTTCTTGCAGCTCGGTGAAGACGGCGTGATCGGCGTCGGTGGTGGTGTTGAGCGAGTATCCGCACTCGCAGGCCGCATTGGCTGTTTGGCGGGCGCATACAGTCAGCATGCAACGGACAGAGATCATCCGCAAGTCACATCGGCAACGAGAGCACGAATACAAGAGTAAGCAGCGCAACCAGGTCACGTACCGAGGCGGGAGACGGCAAGCAGTAGCAGGGCGGGCAGTGCGCCCGTTGTGCGGTGAAACATGGTCTTATTGTTGTGATTCGTGGTGGTCAGAGGGAAAGACTGTGGTTAAGCAAGAAGTGGTAGGCCAAAGGCTTGCAGGCACAAAGGGCGGGGGGACAAGAAAAGAAAAAAGAGCGTCGGTGTCGCGAGCCGGGGGGGGGGGAGGGGGGGGAGTAAGAATCCAAAAGAGCGTGGTGAGGCCTTGGGAGTACAAGTACAAAAGGACGAGGGAAAGAAAAAGAGAGAGAGAGAGAGAGTGTGTGTGTGTGTGTGTGTGGCAGAGGCAGACATGGTGACTGACCACTGACTTGCCGGGGGGAGGGGGGAAGGCAGACGAGCAGAGCCGGGGCAAGAGGCCCAAAGCAGCAATTGCGGCCCCTTTGGAACCACTCAGGCGAACCCCAGCCATCCCGCCGTTTTTGCCTGCCAGACAAGGGGTCAACGCGCGCCGAAATCACTTGTACGAGGGTGTTTATGTGGGCTTCTCTGGGGAGGGGGGGGGGGTTTTTCTTGGTCAAGAGCCGGACTAGCGAACTGGGCGTGCACTGGCTGGCGCAAGGAGACCATGGGACGATGAAAATGGACGACCATGTTGCTGCGTGCACCTGAGCATCGAGTCTAGTGTGTGTGTATTTGTATTTGTATTTGTATTTGTATTTGTGTGGGTGTGAGTGTGGGTGTGAGTGTGGGTGTGCTGGTGACGGAATGATCAACCCCCCGGGGAGCAGGTCCCCCTTGTCTGCCATGTACTATGTAGGACTCGGTCGTGTAGCCCAGATGATACATGCTACTAGTAGAGTACAATACCTACATGTACACACTACAGAGTGCATTGTGGTCGTTGGCGCAGCCGGGCGGGTGCATGTGGCCGCGACAACCTAACCGTCCAACATGGCAGCCGACATGCAAGACCAAGACAATGCACTGCCAGCAGCGAAACAGGAATGCGCACCAAAGAGAGCCGAGTACAACGAAGAGAGTGGAGTACCAAAGCAACGAGAGCCGGGTAAAGCAAAGCAAAGCAAAGCAAAGCAAAGCAAAGCACACGACCACATCGCATGACACAGTATGTACATGACACGAAATAAAGTCCGATCAAGGGCCCCCTACTCTACCTATACAGATCATGTACGATCCCACGTCTCCCTGCGCACCCGCCTCATCCGTCCGCGCCTGTTTTCTGGGGAAAAAAGAGGGCACAAGACACAAAAGGCACAAGGTGAAATGAGAACACGTCTTGGATGAGAACACGTCTTGGTTGGGGACAGGAAGACGAAGATCCCTCGTCCCTCGTCCTACTTTGGGTCACGAGGGCTGGAGTACCGGTACTTGCTTACAGACACCTAGATGTTGTGTAGTGTCAGTGACAGCCCTGTCTCTCCCTCTCCCCCACCAAGTCAGTCCAAGTCACTTGTCATTGCATACTCCGTCCTTCCAAGCTTTCCCCTCTCGTCTGTCTATTTTGCCAGAGTGGTGCAGGTGGGATCTGGTTTGGTCGCTTGGCGTGGTTGATATTTCGACACAAGACGGTACGACATGGTACCTACACAAGTCCACTGCTAGCTACCATAGGTACATACACTACACACACGCTCCCTCTCTCTCTCTCTCTCTCTAGCACCTACCATTACGAGTCCTGATCAACAAAACACGCACCAAGTCTGCAAAAAAACTACTTTTCGGCCTAGCCACTGCGCCTCTGCCGCTCACTAACCAACCCGTCTGCTGCGAACTGCCTCGAACCGAATCAGTCATCACCCCTCATGTCTCCATCTCTCCTGTTGGCACCTCATCTGCCATGGGTTGTCTGACATGGTATCCCACCAACAACAACACCATCATCATCATCTCATCATCTCATCACCCAGCCAAAGAAAAGCCCCCCGCCCCTTTCCCCAGTTCACAAGACCCTACACATGTAAATCACCCAACCAATCCCCATCCACCCTTTGTCCCTCTCGCCTTGTCACTTCGCTTTGCCTCGCTTCGCCCCTCAACCAACCACATGAAACTCCACGCGCGCATTGCTTCGTGTGTCCAAATTGCCCGCCACCCCCCTCCCATGCATGAGCTGAGCCGACGAATAAAAGATCCGCATTGGCCTCGAACGAAATCAAAGTCGGTCTCTACTGTGGTCAGTGGTTGTCCATCGGGCCTGAACCGATCACGCGAGCACCGCGCACCCTTTTTCCAATGATGACATGGTATACACGGCATGATACCAACTATACACCGTAGTATCCATCAGATCCCATCCCATCCAGAACCATACTCACATTCACCCATCCACACTTGAACCACCCCAGAAGCCCAAACCACTACCCAACCCTGCAACACCTCGCCTTCCCCAACGAACCGCCCATCGCAATCCCACTTCCCACTCGACACGACATGACCGACGCACGCCCACACTACTCTACCTACCCAAAAAACCCCGCCAAGCCCAAACCCCAACCAGCCTAGCCCAGCCTAGGTACATACACACACAGTCTTAACCACAAGCCCATGCTCAAGGTGCCGCATTCCATTAGTATTATTTTTATTATTCTTATTCTTATTATTCTTATTTAGGCCATTTTGCAGTCTTCGCACCTTGATACGACACGGAAATGGGAATGGGGTTCGCGCGCATTGGGACGCTTGCAATCTAAAAGACACGAGGAAAGGTGGGGGGGGGGGGGGGGCAGGGGAGGTTGGTTGGACGGTGTACACAAATTGCGTCCGGAAGGGGAGGGGGAAGGGGGGAGGATCCTTGGCATGGCTACATACTGTGTATACCTACCGTACACACTGCCCTGTATGCGGTATGTACCCCCCAAAAAAATATAACAACAACAACAACAACAACAACAACAAAGTGATTGAGTTCACGACAAAGCCTCCCCCCAAAAAGGGAATGATTATTCGTGGACACGGGATCATGGGGTTCAAAATGTCCCTAGTATGTAATAATGGCCGTAATAGTACATGCTACTATGCACGTACGTCCTGTACGTGCTAGTCTCTCGACCGTGGCTCGAGCTGTGCTGTGCTGTGCTGTGCTGTCCTCAGCTCGTAGTCTGACCACGTCCCGTGCTGTGCCGGTGCCCATACTCCCAGGTCATCATCCGACGTTACAGTGTTGCAGTCCATGATCGCACCTTTGTCCATCCTTCATAAATCTACGGTAACCCAAACATGCCTGTTCATACCCCATTCGCTTGCCGCTTGTCTTGCACCCACGCATATATAACAACCCATTCCAACGCCAGGCAAACAATCAAAGATATCAAAAAGACGCTCCTTTTCACGCCCTTGTCGTGGTAATATAGTAGTAGCAGTAGCAGTAGCAGTAACAGCAGCAGCCCAAACGATGGCGTCGTGGGAGGGGGGGGGGTATCATCACAAGAATCCAGACTCGGAGAGAAGCCTAGATCGTCCGTTAGTGCTCTACGCTCCTCGAGAACACACAGAAGAAGGTCAATGATAATCAGCGAAAGTAGTGCGGGGTGTACCTTGCAATCTTCTCGTCTTCTCGTTCGCGCGGCTCCACCGTCAAACTCATTTCATACATTTCGTGCACGTCGCCCGCCGATTGCATGTTGGTGAGAATGTAGTCTTGCAACTCGGGCACTGGCTGTAGCGGGTACGGCACGTTCTGGTACTGTTGAATGTCGCGGATCACTTCCGCCGTCTTCGCCCGCTTGGCGAAATTGATGAGGTTGGTCTTCTTAATCAGCGACGGGATGCCGTCCTCGATAAAGGTCAAGTCAGTGAGATACACGCCTAAGTCTTGGTTAGCGACAGGTTAGATGACGATGGCCAGCCGCTTACCGAAAAACGGAATGCAGGGCGGGTTCGCTCTGTGTAGCGTATCCCGATACTCCGCAAAGTTCTTAGTGCTACCCATGAGTTTGCGCATGCTCTCAAGCACGCCCATCGATCGCTGGTTGACAGCGCTCCATGTTCGGTTTAGGCGATGGATTGGCGCAGTGCCAAGCGCCGAGATGATGGATGTCAACGTGGAGAAATTGTTGAGTTGGCGACATTTCTGGGTAGCTGTCAGCCAAGCATAAAGCAAACAACGCCAACCGGAAAACCTACATCTGCAACGTTGACAAAATGTTTGATAACAATCACTCTTCGTTTGACATCCTGTTGTGTGAGAATCATTTGCGCCACCCAGTTGGTCAATTGATTCGAATGAAGAATAAGAGCCTTCACGTTCGCTGCTGGGTCAGGCTCGCCAGGCACCAGCTTCTTCTGCCATGTCTTGTTGAGACATTCGGTCGGCCGAATCTTGCCATACAGTCTCGATTCGATAATAGTGAGTTGACGGGCAAACTCGGTCGCGTCAATGTCCAAGAACTTTAGCTTCTTCATGTGCTTCGGTAGAATTGGCTGCGGCGTCTGGGCGCTCAAAGTGAGTACGAGCCGTTTGGTTGGCATGTCTGGGCCACGAGAGCGCTGCTCAACCGATGTCATCAGAGGAGCTGCTCCAGGAGTGCTCGTCGTTGCCACGTGATCCTTTGCAAAGTTGTACACTCTTTGAATCAATAGTTTTGCTTCCTCGTCGTTGCCTTCCATCCAGAAATTGTCGAACCAACTCTTCAAAATGTTGACAACACGAAACCTGATGGGCTTTTGCTTCTTGTCCACCCAAACTTGATAATCTTCCTTGTCGAGGCCATGGGGCGGTTGTATGCTCCATCGCTTCACGAGCATCTCAAACAGCTCAGAAGCAGTCGTGAAGGATCGATAGGTGAGCAGAAATGTATTGTTGAAGGCTGCATCAAGGCGGTCATGTCGTGTTAGTTGTTCCACAAGACCTGCCAATGTACCCCCACGCAGTTGTGGAGGAATTGACTTATGATCGTATGAGATTTCGCCTTCGTGATCGAGCTTCAGGTATTCTGGGGTTTCCTCAAGAGCAGCGGGTGGCATGACGGGGACTTCACCAAAGAACTTTGCGACTTTGGTGCTGTTGACTCCCCGAGTGATGGGCTCAATTTTTCCTCCTTCATCTAAGCCTGGGTGGGTGCCTTCACTGTAAGTTTGCGACTGTGGCAAGTCCTTGAGTAGAGGCCTCTGGAGTCCTGAAGGTCCACGTGCATGCGAAATCGGTACCTCTGAATCTGTGTATCTTCGTGGATCGTCTCCGCTACGAGAAACCATGTCGGCCAGGGGCATGGAATCTGACAATTGCTGGAGCAGTCCAAATTGATGCGCAGCGGTGGCTTCGAGATCTCGCGAGACAGCGCGCACAGCATTGATCCGATCCTCGAGTGAATCACCCCGAAGTTCAGCCCATTCATCTCCCAATGGCGCTGCCACTCCCTGACAGGCAATCACAAGTTCCGCAACCACATCATAGGCCTTCTGCTTCTGAATGCTGAATTCACTCAGCTGTTGTCCATGACTGTCGTAGTTTAGCGAGGACAGGTTCACCGATTCTATCGTCGATAGCCACGGTCTACATATGTCCAAGACCTTTGCTGTCGCGTTACAGATCTGATCGCCTATCATCCGGTGTCGTTGATGTGTGACAATCTTGTCTCGAATCACCAGGTGTTCGTCTAGCCGGCGGAGGCTCGACACGAGCATTTTCTTGTATTCTTCCAGCCTTTCCAGCACGCGCAAGTCGAGCTTGATCGTAGGTTCTATGGGCGGATCGTAGTCTTCTTGATTGATAAAAGACACCGAGGAGCCGCCATCTCGAGCATCTGTACCGTTGTTTTGCCAGCTACCTCCTGCTTTTGGGCCTACGATAAAGCCAGGTACAAGCCTTGGGATCTCTTCGCCGCGTTGTTGGCGGGCTACTTCAACGAATCCAAACACCCCATTCAGGACACCATCCGCCTCTTTTAAGCACTTTGAGTACGAATCAGGTGGTGGAAAGTCAGATGCTGCAATGTGCGAAGATAAAACGAGTTTAGAGAAGCGCGACATGGTTTCCCTGAAGTGAGGATAAAGAGCTTTGTTAGTAGATATGATAGAGGGATTGCCAGAATGATTGTCGGTGGTCCCTGAGCCTGCCGCTAGCAATAGTCTCATGTGATCAGAGATGTCCTCTGCCCTCTTGACGAATTCTGAGCGCGCACTGTTGTTGATCGCCTGTCGATAGAGTTCGACGGCTCGGCGCATGTCTTCTACCATTCTATTCCAGGTCAGAGGGACCGGATTGACATCGTCGTAATATCGGCGCGACTGTGGAGAGGTGCCGTTGGAGCTACCCACAGCTGGGCTGTTCGCGAAGGATGTGGCCGTGGTACCAGTGGGTGGGATGGCTGCAGCCGAAAAGCTCATACCAACCCCATCGTAAGACCTGCCGGGTAGCCCTGCGTTCATCGACTCCATGGAGGTCGCTGATGAGAGGCCGTCGGATAAGCGATGCCTTGTCTGTGGTGGTCCCTATTAGTAGTTGTTCGCCAGGTATGGTCACGTAGTGTGCACGGTAGCACACAATACTTACGCGCGAGCTGTACGAGCCCTTGGGATTGGGGCCTTCCAAGTCGGATGCAGACGTTTCATCGTCGGTATCATCGACATTGTAGCCAGAGGCAAAGGCCTCGGCGGGCGGTCGTGACGACTCTGGAATAAAGACGTTGACGCGGTCGCGGGGGCCGCTCTCGTTGGCGCCAGGCGCCTCCAGGGGCAGCTCCATGGTGCTCACGCCGGTGAGGGTGTTGAAATAGAAGAGCCTTCCATCAGGTGTCGCCTGGGGTATCCAGTAGGCAGCCTGATCCTCCTTGTTCGCCTCATTGTGCTGCTCGACGGGCAGGATGGTCTCGTTGCCGCCCAGCGATTCCGTGTCCGAGTTGGTGTAGTCGGTCCCGCCCAGCGACCGCGTGTCGTGGTCATCGTCGGCCTCTGCACCGTTCCTATCGTCCTCGACGTCCTCGCTCTGCCGCTGTACCACGGCACAGTAGTTGCTGGGAAACCAGCCCCGGACCCCGTTGATGACTCCATCCCACCAGCCACTCTCGAGCTGGGTAATCACCTGGATGATATCGCCCTGTCGGAAGCTCAGACTGGTGCGGTCGTCGGCGTCGTAGTCGTAGAGCGCCTTCACGTACATGCCGCCAGGCGAGACGGTGCCGTTGAAACCGTTCATCGTGGAAGGCGCAACCGTCCCGTGGCGGACCAGAGGGGAGCAGACAGCAGCAACCTTGTGTTCACTGGTAAGCGCGCAAAACCCTCTGCAGCAGCCCTCGACGTATGTGGATGCGGTCGCAAAGTGGGCCGTCTATTCTTACAACGCGGTCGATTCGTGAGGTTGTCTCCGCGTATTCTGGCCAGGGTGGAGGGGTTTGTTATTGGGCTAGAAGCTGGACATTAGACCTCGCATCCGCGCCTAGCTGAGCGACGCAGCGAATTGAATCTCGCAACGGGCACTTTGTTTTGCCTCAAGGCCAGCAAAAGAGAGGTTGGAACGGAAGAGACTGCAACACCTGGGCGAGTCGCTGCAAGGCGTCGTGAGCCTGATTGTGGGGACGGCACGTGATACTCTGGATGGGGTATCAATGCGAAAGGGCAAAAGCAGCTAATAGGTAGTGTCAAGAACCGGGACCATCCCTCTTGGTTGATTGCGGCAGCATTGAGCTCGCCGCTATCGTCTGGACTCTGAACTCTGGACTCTGGACTCCGCCCTGCCCTCCACACATACATGCGCGTCTATATATGATGCCTGCCTATAAAGCACACAGTAGGATGATTTCAACTCTCAGGCCTGATGCATATGGGAGGGCGGCCGAGGCTGGTGGCTGGGTAGGTAGTTGGGCTAGGTAACCTCTACACGGTAATGTCGACCATACCTACCTGACCCTCAAAGAAACTTGGTAGGCTCGTCTGCACAAAGAAGACTTAAGCTGTTCACCGCATCTTTCAAAAAAACAACCCCTCCCATTGAGGTATTTTGATGGGCAATCTGCTGGCGGTCTGAACCGTGTAAAAAAAACCCCACCTGGAATGCCCCGTGTATGTACTGTGCATAACCGGTTGATGAGGCCGGCTGCTATCTGATCAGAGATCAAAGAGCGGGGACAAGAGGACCCTCAGGTGTGTCCATCTAGAACACTGCTTGACTCGTGGCACATTTCGGCCTTACACTCCCGAACAAGACCTTTCAGGAAGTTGGGCAGATCACTTCTCCACGTGGAATTGTGAAGTGCTAGAGTACGGCGTTCGGAGACTGGGTGGGCTCTGGACTCTGGACGAGCATGGTGAGCTCGTGCGACTATAGTACTCAACCTTGCCCTTTGAAACCCAAGTTGTTGAAATGGAAATCTCCATCTACACGATAGGGAGAAGGAAACGCAATTTCACAGCAGTTTCGCAAGACCACATCTCAATGCAGCACCTAATGCAAGGCGTAAAAAAACCCTTGCCAAGTTCTCCCAGGCCAGAATGGTAAATCATACCGTGTCCAGTATGGCCCAGCATGCGTGAAGTTGTACTGTGTTAGCATGGCTGTCAATCGACATCTTACTGCGCAGACTATTGGAGTGAGCAGTGGGCAGTGAGCATGGTGGGCTGATGGCAGGCGGTGACTGACACACAACCGGATCTGGAAAGGCCCGATGGAAGTTCAGAACCAACACCAAACTCAAAGACGTATCGGTTGTCGCGTGGAAGCGGAAGGAGGGTTTGCAGGTTCCTGCAACACCGGCTTGCGGGCCCTAACTTGTGTGGTGGGTCAATAGTTGATGCGGTTGATTTGTAGCTGACTACAGGGCCGTCTTCACTCATCAATGCCATGTGACCTTGTGACAATCTGTTGAGGCAAGGATTTCTTGATAGCGGTTGCAGGGCGAGAAACAAGCAAGACGGTAGAGTATTGCAAAGGCCTCAGCAGGTCGTAGCACACGTGGAGGTGCGTGAAGAATCTGAAGATGTATGTAACCACCATACCACCGACGGAGCTTGACGAACTGCTTGTTCCGAGAAGCGACACGGCGTCGGAGGGCTGAGATGCAAGATTCAGAGATCGAGACAGGGTAGCTGATGCCATTTCATCGATGCATGCAGTCCTCGGCAACGACGCGCTCCTGTTGTACTGCACATGGCCATTCGGGTTTGAAGCGTACAGAGTCACCTACCAGTAGGTAGAAGGCTGCTCGTGTTGTCTGTTCGACGGCACCGAAATTAACTTGTTTTCTTGTGGACGCGCCCAGGGCCTACCATGTCTGTGTGTGGGGAACAGACCATCCGATGTTATTTGAAACCTCATGTAAGCACGATCCTGCTTTGTAATGAAGAAGCGTTACGAGAGACATACTATGGTGCTAGCGCGGGGGAGGGGGAGGGGGAGGGGGGTAACAGAGACATGTACCCCTCCACTATCAGATGGAGGGGCATTATAGAAAGTCATTGACGCCGTCCTTTGAGGCGTGGACTTGATGGTTGTCAAAGAAATGACGGTGAACAAAGGCGAGCTGTCATGAATAGCGACACCGTTTGTGTACCTTGCGGGTCTCGCCATGCTCCAGGATCCTGCGCTATGTGCTATGTACGTACATACGCGAGGCTCAACGGAGGCAAGCGGGGCATGTCCTTTCTCAGCGGGCATGTCCTTGTTGCAAGCTGGTCGGAGATTTTGACAGCTGGATAGGCCTTTCGATTGGGAGCATGTAGACTAGAAGGTGCTGTGTAAACGTGGATTGCCAATGCTCTTCAATGATTTCAGCACACGTGGAAAAACATCCTGTTGGCGTGCTGTCCGACAACGTGTGAGCTCTCCTGTCAGGTCTGGCGGCCTACTGCATGTGTGGATCTCACTAAGTGGACGGTGGGTCCGGGGAACGGGATTCATGGCCCGAAAGAGTGGATAGAGTTCCCAGGAACGAGAGAGCTCAGCCGGCGATCACCCTGGTGTCTTGAAATTACCGGTAGGTCCTGTGTAAGTCGCAGTGGCAGCCTCTTGTGGGAGGTGGGAGAAAGTCTGAAGATGGAGGGGCGCGCCTGGCGTCATGTCAGATGAGAGCGAGGGGTTGCCCCTTTTTCCCGCGCCCAGTCGTCATAGAAAGGGCACAGGCCTCAGGAGGGGCGACATTTGGTATCATTCGTGGTAAGTTTGGACTGCTAAGTCAGTATGGAAAGTGGCATGCAAGACGACATGCTCAGACTGAAGTAGGTAGGTGAGGCGGTGAGGCTTCGCATGCCTGGGATGCATCTTTGAACTCGAGTCTAGTAGCGCCCGGTAGTCTAATCCTGCAACAGGCAAAAGTGTATCGAGCCTCTTACCGCTTTTTCTTGAAGCTGTGTGACAACTGGTAGAGTGCGAGGTCGACTCCGCCGAAGCGCGTGGTACGGCGAGACCTTTCAGAGAAAAGCTCCCGCGAAAAGAACAATTGGTCCTCGGTGTGCCATGTTGCAATTGGTCCCAGATGCTAAGGGTGTACCCGGAGCATGAAGCGGGCTGCGGGTGTTTGCGAGGGGTCATGGTGGAGGCAGTGGAGCGCACGTCGCCAGATTGTGGTCAAAGAAGATACACAGTACTCTAGGTACAGTACCTACTATGGTACATTTGGTATTGTATGTATGGCTGTGGCAGGTTTAGTGTGGCGTGGCGTGGCGTGGCGTGGCGTGGTACGGTATGGTACGGTATGGTATGGTACTACACAGTACTCTTGTTGTAGGTACAGTAAATTAGGCATTGCCGTTGCTCTGATGAGATTACAATTGGCAAGAGCAGCCAACGCCCATCCACTGCCAACTGAAGAAGAGAGAGAGAGAGAGACAGTGTATGTGTGTGTGACAGTCAGGAGAAGACGACAACAACGACAACAACAACAAAAAAGTGGCCAACCGTCCAATACATGACGGTCTTCTCGGCGCTCGACGTGGTTGTGAGCGGTACCAAGTGTGTAATGAATCAGACCAGCAGCAGCAGGGGTGGCTGGTGAGGCGGACCCGTGCTGGTTTTTGGCTGCCCGCACACCCCTCTCTCTCCCTCCCTCCAAGTGGTCTCCTTAACGTATCCCGCCCTCGCGCAGCCAGCCGAGCCACCATCCATCCACCCACCCATCCATCATCACCGTCCCATCTTATTGCACACACGGCTACCGGACACTGGTCGCCTGCCTTTCACTGCCCGCCGTCCGTCACACAGCCTCTCCAGTGTTTTTCGCATGCCCATATTGCGGAATGAACTCAGCGTACAGCCCTGTCACCGCACCCATCCACACGCTTTAACACCCACGCGCGCCGACCCCAATCGATCCACGGCAGTATCTGTATCTGCAACACCGTCGCAGATCTGCTCCCATGGCGAATCCTTCGACTACTGCCAAAGTAGTAGATAAAAAATACAAATGCCAATATGTACTTTTGATCTCCTCCCCAGTCGGGTAGGAATGACGTTTACTGAGTTCATACAGTGCAACCGCGCCTTCAGCAGGAGCGAGCACCGCAGCCGTCATGAACGCTCTCGTAAGTCATCCCGGTGGCCCTTGTGATGGAGCTTTGAGTGTTTGGCGCGGGGTAGCTGTTTACTGATGCGGGACCTCGCGCGTGGTCGCGCTGCGGGGAACAGAGAGACAGTGTTGCTGACTTGCCCCTCACTCACAGACACCAAAGAGCGACCCTTCAAGTGCCTCAAGTGCCGCAGCACCTTTGTGCGTCGCGACCTCCTGTTGCGACACGACCGCACCGTTCACGCCAAAGACGGCGGTGCGCCCCTGCCCAGCGAACAGAAGCGGCGCTCTGCCAACAAGACGGCCGACGCTGGGCCCTCGAAAACCGCAGTGACAAGCGCTGCCGCTACCGCTGCTGCTGCTGCTGCTGCTGCTGCTGCTACCGCTGCCCCCAATGCCGCCACTACACTGGAGCAGATCGAGGACAGCAACGAGGCCATGGAAGATGCAGACCTCGAGGCCGCTGCCATGCTGATGACGGACTTCCACCACAAGGCCATGGCCAGCCAGGAGCCCGAGATGCTGCCCGAGCACCATGAGCCCGGCATCTCGCCCACCACGGGCCAGTCGATACTGGAACCCGTCATCCCCTACACAGCGCCCGGCCAGAACATGCTGCCCCAGATGCCCTGGAGAGACTCAATGGTCCCCCTGTCGGAATCCAAGTCGACCCCAGACTCGCACTCTGCCTTCAACAGCGCCAGCGCGCTCACCTCGCATCCACATCAGCTGCCACCGCTGATGGAGCGCACCATGTCGGGCAACGATACTCTAGCGCCCACCTTCCAGGCGATGAACGGTGGCAACGGCCTCGGTACGCCTGGTGCCCTGTCGCCGTATCCCTCGATGATGGGGCCTGTATCGCCCGTCGACTACCGCAAGTCCCCTGGGCCCAACCAGGCTCTGATGATGACACGCGCCCCGCAGCTCGACTCGGAAGAGCAGTGCGCCAGGATATATGAGAATATCAAACAATACGACAGCGAGAACTCACTGCTCGAGACGTTCCATTTGCCCAGCTTGAACACACTGAACCGTCTGCTCAAGACCTATTTCGATCTGTTCCATCATCACTTGCCATTCCTGCACCCAGCAACTTTCAACCCGACAGAGGTCTCGGCGCCATTGCTCCTGGCGGTACTGTCCATAGGTGCCCTGTACATCTTCGATCAAGATCAGGCATACATGCTGCACATTGGCTCCAAAGTTCTTGTCAACCAGTTCTTGCAGAACAAGGAAAACTTTAGCTCACGCAAGTGCCCCTTGTGGACCATGCAGAGTACGCTTCTGAACATGATCTTCTCAAGCTGGAGTGGAGATCCCAAGGGGCTAGAATGGGCATGCTCGATCAAGAGTTTACTGGCCAATGTAAGTGTTCTCTGACAGCCTTTTGTGCACAAACTAACAACAGGCAAGATGGTCGCTGGAAACCGCTACGAGCTCAAGCTCCGAGCTGACGCCCGCGACGGCGCCCAGCCTAACCACGAGGAATGGGTAGTAGATGAGCAGTGTCGTCGAACATATTATGCAGTGTATATCTTCTTTGGTCTGCTAACGCTGACGTACAACCACACCCCAGCCATGGGCTTCAATGAATTCGATACTTTGGAGCTGCCGTCGTCAGAGTCACTCTGGACGATGGAGGTCTCTGATGATGAAGCATGGCGTGAGAGTCTAGCAGCATCCAAGATTATTACCTTCCGCCAAGCGCACGACAACCTCTTCCAAGGAGAGACTGCACGCTACAGTGCATTCGCCACTCGTGTCATGATCAACGCTCTCTTCCTCGAGGTCTGGTATCACAAGCGAAGCCCAGAGGCCCTGCAAGATGTCGTTACAGAGTACAAACTTCGCCTGGCATTGGAGACTTGGGAGAAATCACTCGAGTTGTGTGAACCGGAGACTGTCGTCGTGCAATTGAGCGCACCACACAAGGGACATCCTTTGATTTTCAATGCGATGGCCTTGTACAGGAATACAAGAGCCCGTCTGGTTGTCGACCTCAAGTCGATTCAGGAAGCTCTGCGCTATCACGACTCATACGAAGTGGCCGCTGCCATGACCAATGCTCGCGACAAGGTTCAGCGATCGCCTGAGATGATCAAAGTCATTCAAGAGTGCTTCGACTGCATCGAAGTGGCAGCTGTACAAGGAATCCGTTGGGTTGCACGAACTTCGGCTACCAACTGGAGTATCGAACATCCCCTCACTGGCATGGATCTCATGGTCATCCTCACTCTTTGGCTCTACCGTCTGGAACACGATGAAGAGCCTGCTACCGAGGAAGAGCTGGCCATGTACAACAAGCTCCGTAATCTCTTTGACGACGACTCTGTTGACGTCTATGGTGCCAAGTTGAGCTCTACTGTTGCCCGACTTTGGGGCAGTATGATTGATGAGGTTGTTGTATGGGGGTATGTGATTCCAATAGTCTTTCAACTATTCTGAGTACTAACATTTGCACAGTATCACTAGACTTATGGGCGAAGCCTTTAAGCTTCACTCACAAGCCCTTGTCGGCTACGAAGACGCCATGTCGTCGCGCTCCGGGTCTGCATCTCCAATGGCCACTGGAGGCGTGCAAGTCCTGGAGATGCAAATGGCGTACTAGATCGTTGCATCATCCGGCTTGCAACTTGACATCTTGTTCAATTTTTTATTCATTTCTGTGTTTCCTTGCTAGACTGTGGACTATCTCATGTGTCCAGATATTGTCATTTCCGTGCAATCAAGGCATGGCATGGCGTTTGGCGTACGGCATACTTCATCTGCTTCGAGCTCTTCGACGAGCAGTACGGCGCAAAGGGGCGGTCTGTTCCAGATCCCTACACACTCGAGCTCAGGCTCTCCTCTTCAGCAACCTTCTAATATCTTTCATCGCTCATACCCATGGACCTGCTGGACTATACTGGAGGCTGGCCCCACGCGTTTTGTTGCTTTACTTGGTGCGATTGCAGGCGTTGTTTTCACGCGACTCCGCTAATACCTTATCTCATTATTCTTATTTCTTACAAGTCTCTTTTTGTGCATATAACATAGTATGTATTGAGTTGCATTGCGACCACGACGGCAGGAGACAAGCGCGGTTGCTGTAGATTGATGATATGGAGGTACGGAATTGCAAGGATACTGGGTTGGGAAACTGTTCCGTACTCAAACATATGTCTTGGATAACTGTTTAACCGATTGACACGAATATTTAATCCCACGAAGACATTGTGCTGCGAAACTTGGTCAGAGCAATGCCTCAAGGCTCAAGAAGGTTGCCTCAAAGCAGCTGGTTGACTAGTCCTAATCGATAATGTTCTGGTCCAAGCTCCTTCCAAACGAACATTTTTCGCCAAAACTTCGAGACCGGTCCCCAGCCCAGCATCTCCAACATCGCATCCCGTCGCATTGCACTCCACGACACAAATTCCTCTACATTTGCCCACGTATTCTTTGTTGAATACTTGTCCCCACACGCAATGGCCAAAGATCTTAGCGAAAAGAAGCTGAAGAAGGAGAAGAAGGAGAAGAAGGAAAAGCGCAGTGAGACTGATGGCGTAACCAAGTCCAACAAGAAGGAGAAGAAGGAGAAGAAGGTCCAGGTTGACGCGGAAATGGTAGATGCTCTTGAGGCCGAGCTTCAGAAGGCGCCAGAGGTGCAACTGGTGCGGGCTGGGGAAGATGGTGAGGAGCCAAAGGGCGCGCTCGTGCCTTTTGCCTTCCCGCTGGCCGACAACGAGAAAGAAGTCAAGAAGATCCTCAAGACAGTTAAGAAGTGTATGTTTTGCTCCTACAGTCTGTTCGCGAACTTATTGATTGCTGGTGCTTCCCTCCTAGCCAGCCTCTTTTCGCCGCACTACTACCTTCATCCTCGCGAAACTAAAAGCTAATGCATTATAATAGCCGCGAAGTCCAAGACCCTTCGCCGCGGTGTGAAAGAGGTAGTGAAAGCGCTCCGCAAATCTGCCGCTTCTACGTCCGCTGACTTGAGCGATCCCCCTGCCATTGTTGTCATTGCCGCCGACATCTCCCCTATGGACGTAATTTCACACATCCCTGTGCTCTGCGAGGACCACAACGTGCCCTACATCTACATCAAGTCACGCGCGCAGCTTGGCGAGGCTAGCGCAACCAAGAGGCCTACAAGTGTAGTCATGATTGCCAAGGAACGGACCAGTAAGAAGGCTGGCAAGGACGAGGACGACGTGGAATTCAAAGAGACATATGCTGAGTTGGCAAAGGTGGTTGGCAAGGCTAGTAAGAGTGTGCGCAAGTGAGCGCCGGGGTGAAGGATGAGCTGGGCATGATGAGCTGGGTGGATCAGATGTGTTCTATTGCATATATGATGGCCATAGTGTCAGGCAAAGGGATGATGGCGTCTGGCGTTTTCTCGCAACAGTGAGATATGACTCTGTTGCATAGGCTGTATTTCTTTCTTGTTATTCATACTACAGTCCAGCATGGGCACATTACGAGCCGTCCAATGCAATGGAAACAATCTAAACTGCTCAGTCCCTTTACGCCATCTCTGTTCATCCGGGGTGGATTCGAATGCATAATTACTGACAAGCGCAGTACTCTGCAATAATACCTTGCCGCATAACAAGCCCAGAAATCAGGGTTTCTCTCGTTACAATAACAGCTGTCTTCAGCACCAACAAAACAAGCCACCCGACGTCTCACGACCTCTACTATCGCAACCACATCTTCCCACATCACAACTATATCGACTATTAAACAACCACGCCCAAGGCCACTCGCAACATTGAGCTCATACACATCAAACGCCGTTGATAAATGGACTATCTATCCAACACCACGCTTCCTCAATTTACATGCACCTGAACATACGCATTTCATTCATCCCCCTCCACTCTCGCACCCCTTTCCATACTCTACCCTTTCCACACCTTGGGCCCGGGACATGTGTACGTGGTAATAGAATTGTTGTATGTATCCACAGTTACGCCGGGGTCGCTTTGTGCGGCGTACCCGGGGATAGTGGCGAGGTAGTCGTTGCTGGGTTGGGCGGTGCCGGTACCGGTGACTTCGAGCTGGGGGGTGGGGATGGAGTGGTTAGTTTGGTAGTTCACCTTGTGGTGAAGGAGAAGGAGATGAAACCACTCACCTGCGCACACTCTGCATAAAACTGCGGCGTCTTCGCCTGATGCAAAGCCAACAGCTCATGCCTCACCAGATACTTACCGGGCGCCAACCCCTCCGGAATCTTCGACTCCCAACTCAAATTCTTCATCACTTTCGCCGTACCCCAATTCCGCCCACTCAGCGGCGGCGCCGTCATGCCCTCCTCATCAATCTTGAACCACTTCTTCCCGCTGCCGTCGCAGGTGCTGAAGTCCCCAGTCGAACACTTGTACATCCACACCATTACGGGGCCTTGCTCGTGCGTCCATTGCTTCCAGATTGCCTTTATCTTGGAGCCGGCCGCGATGGAGGCACTGAGGGGCGCCAAGGTTCCACCGTTGCAGAGGACTTTGCGGTCGGTGATGCTGAGGGTGGGGTTGTAGTCTGGCCATTGGCGTTGGATGGTTTTGGGGGAGGTGGCGGGGGCGAAGCCTTCGTAGCTGGGTTTAGGGGCAGGGGGTGGTTAGTGTGGTGGGAGAGGAGGGGGAATGGAGAGGAAGTGGGAGGGAAGAGATGAATGGGGGGTTTGAAAGGGTGGCAAGATGGAGAGATGGAATGGAGGTGCCTCTTACCCTGGGTACGTGACTCCGTCGATTACATAGCTAGTTACAGCGCCATGAGCGGCAGCATGAGCAGCGAGCAGCGCAGCCGTGGTGAAGATACTCGTGAAAATCATGATTCGTATGAATGAAGACTTGTCTGTATGCTTATTCTGTTCATTCTAGTACATGAAACTTGCCTTATATACCGAATGTTTCAACCTCTGGTACGTCCAATAGCCGCTCCACATCCATCACTTTTGATTCCTATCCCCTCAATATACTGCATAGTCACGCCTCATGCCTTGATGCCCAAATGTACAATCCACTGGTCATGGCGACATCACCGCGCAATCTGCACACACTATACGCAGGTCATGTTGGCAAGCCGGCTAATCATGAATGGTTGATGAACACTATAAGTGTTTCGTTAGACAGACACCTCTATGCCGGCTCTTGCGGTACCGAACATGGAACGACAAAGTGAGGCATGAGCTTGGTGCAACCGGAACAAATGTAATCTGGGGCGTAGAGAGAAACTTTGTGATGATGGTGGTGGGCTGGGTGATGTGAGGTGGGTTGGTGGGTTAAGTAAGCGGGATTGGATTCAGATCATTCGGGATCGGGATAGTGAAGGATGATGAGTTTTGAGATTTTGATTGGAGGTGCGGGATAGGTGACGGGGTTTATGTCTGTTTTGGTAGTTGACGTATTTGTTCGTAGGCAGCATTATACAGGATTCCTGTGCGTCGATCCGGGATTTCGACGAGGTCGATTCCATAGAACTTCTAGGTCAATAGAGGTCCAGATTTTCCCTTTATCTATCGAGTCAGAGTAACGATAGCAACATGGTGACTCAAGAGTGAACCGCTGTGGCCTATTGGCATCAAGTCATGATGACAATGCTGTGCAACACCAGACTTTGTCGAGTTTCCGAATTTTCTGCGAGTGGACAGTATCAATACTCTTTTTGGGAAATCTCGGGCCCACTGTCAGCAGCCTGGAATATTTCGATGGTAGAGTTCGAGGCTCGTGGCGATGTGCAAGAACAAGAATGGAGGAGGTCCTACTCTGTCGATCACACCACACGGCCACACATCCGAGATATCTCCAACGCACGCTTTGGTGTTGTTTTGGTCAGTGCGCTGACGTTGTAGAGTGGCAGTCGGTGAACTTGGTTCAACAGTTTCTTCTCTGGGTTCGAATTCTTTTGATAGCGAGATTGCACAATGCATGGCTTGCCATGGTTCTCTGAAAGATCTACTTGGTGATGGGTGGAGGCATCAGCAAGCCGACTCAGTATATCACCTCTCCTCTCTCACACAAAAGTTCAACTATTCATACTATGCAGACTTCAAAGTAGCAGTCTTCGCCTTGCGTCCAAAATAGCAATCGGGAAATCTCGCGTAGTTTAGGGTTGAGACTCAACATTCCAGCATTCGCATCCTCGTCATGTGTGGTGGAGTGATGCGCCCAGAAATGTGGCGCGACTTGCAAGGTTCCTCTAGCATGCCGCGTTATCGCGTATCGGACCGGCTGATCGCGACCAGACAACGTGTGATGTTTCGGTGGACAGCAAAGTGCATTCAGCAGCAATGTAAAACTGGGATTGTGTTTCCGAGTCTGTTGGTATATAAGTAAGATAGTAGTGCCAGTAACAATTCGTCACATACACACCGTCAACATTGAACACAATCACCTACGAATACGCATCCGATAAGAAGTGCATCGCCCGATTAGGAATAACTCCAGAACCTACCCTACAGACGACATCGAAAGCAACGGTGGACAATTACTCGACTATATCCATATCGGCCATCGTTGCAGTCTCGAACTCCTAGATCATTGCAGTCAATTGATCTGCTTACGGAACACAATCCAACATCAACTCCACTGTCCGGTTATCTCTTGGTCAAATCACAGCACAGGCTTGAGGACAGGTCGAACAATTCCTCTTGCTAAAGATAAATCAAAGGTCAAAGCCAAAACTTACGCAAGAATGACGTCCATATATGATTTCGCGGCGCATTTCAATTCAATCTCTCCCATCTCACCAATAATGGGACAAGAAGCCAAGAAAGAAGAGCCAGTCCAACAACAAACCAACCCAAACGCACAACACTACGCTGGAACCCGATACATTGATCCCCAAACAGCCTCTCCATTCTTCCGCCTCCCGGCCGAAATCCGCAACCAAATATACACGGCGCTCCTCTGCCCCAATGCACCCACCCCCCACGACCTCCCCACCTTCAACCCGCAAGGCTACAAGCAAGCCACGCTCCACCCCGCAATCCTCCGCACATGCAAGAAAATCTACCAAGAAGCCGAAAACATGCTCTACACTACCAACATCTTTCACGCACATCCCGCCATCCTCACCGCACTCCCCCATCTTACCTCCGCCGCACAACCCGTCATCAACCCCGATAGCATCGCCAAGATCAGCCGCTGGCAGATTAGCATGCGGTTGGACACGGATCCGCGCTTCTCCGCGCAACAGGCGGCGGCTGCGTTCAGCGGTGCCGAGTACCTGGAGATTAGGGTGTGGCAGAGCATGTTTGACGGCTGCGATGCATCTGTTCTGCGACTGTTTCTTGGGGTGAGAGGGGTGAGGGTGGCGAGGGTAACGGGTAGTGTGAATGCGGAGCTTGCGCGGTGGCTGGAGCGCAGGATGATGAGTCCGGTGGAGAAGAGTGTGGAGGGGGAGGTTTGTGGGTGCAAGGGCGAGAGGGAACTGAGATGTACGGGGTGTGGGAAGAAGGTTATGCTGGAGGAGGAAGAAAGGAAGGGTGAGTGGTTTGGTGGGCGGGATGCTTGGTCATTTGGTCGTTGAGACAGGGGGGTTGTTTGTACGATCGATTTGAACTACAGTTCAAGGCGTTTTGGGAGGACTGAGAGATTTTAGCGGCTCCAGCGTAGGCTTTAGAAGGTTGGAATGGGACACTCTGGCTTATTGGGCCCTGATACCGAATTGATAATATTTTTTATTACTGATACTTTTCATGGGAAGTTCATGGGAAGTTCATTGTAATCCTTTCACCTTACCTTGAACTCTATGCTGATGTCGACATGAGTCGTCGAGATGATATGGGAGGACCACATCGGCTGAAAGGAAACTGTGGTTTGCGTATATACTCTAACGGCCTGTTAAGCCTATATCTAAATCGAATGTATCCATCATCTCAGAAGCTGCAACACATTCACAAACGCTCATCACAGATGAGCGCGTCGCCATTTCTCTTTTTCCCTCGCACACGTTACTTCGTCACAAAAACGCCGCCACCGCTACCCCAGCCAATACACCAAACTCCTTCCTCATCCACTGCGGTGCCACCGTTGGCGCCGCCCCAGCACTACTACTCGAACTCGTCGGCCCCCTCCCCGCAATCACACTCCTCACGATACTAAACTGGTCCGCAACCTGCTGCTCCTTGAACGCCCGCGCCCCAGTAGGCAGCGCATCGTACCAGTCCGGCTTGGAAAAGTAGGTTGGCGTTTCACTAGCGATTGTGACTTCTGGGGGAATGGTGAAGTTGCTGGGTGCTGTTCGGACCCAGGCGTCGATTTCGGAGCGCGCGGATGTGAGCGAGGATTGGTAGGGTTCGCCGAGGGAAGAGGTGAAGCGGCCATAGGCGAGGCGGGCGTTGAGGAAGACGGAGGTTGTCCAGCTTGCAGCCTGTGCGGGGTTTCCGTTAGGATGGGTGTTTTGGGGTTTATGAGGCGGGGTTGAGATGGAAGATACTTACGTCGGAGGGGGCTGCGAAGGAGGGGACGGCAGTGATGGGGATGGGTGGTTCGGTGTAGACCATGAAGTCTGCTTGTGCGACTTGGATGCCTGCTGCGGCGGCGAGCAAGACGAGATTTAATTCCCCGAACATGATTTTTGTTCTCGGGTCGGGTCAGAGGTGTGAAAGTGATGTTCTTTTTTCTCTAGAGTACACCAGTGTGTATAGGTAATTCGCAGTTGTAGGAGTACAATCAGGGTAGGGGTGGCAATGAAGTACTATCTAATACCGAAAGAGCGTAATCGTGTCAAGCCATAAATAAGACTCTAGATTCGCTGCTGACGCATACAGAGAGGGTAACCACGAACTTTAGGCCTCTTTCTTCGTATGAGACGCGTCCCGCTCCACATTTCTTGTTGCTTCGCGCTGCAACATCCTTTCCCTGTCCCGGGAAGGAGGCTATGCAAATCGATCCCGCACGTGGTCCGTGCATTCCAGTTTTAGATTATGAGACGACACGACAATGCGAATGGCTTGCTTGGCTATTCTTGGGCTTCTCGTCCTCCAATTGACACCACCACATCTACTCCTTTTTTTTTTTTGCACGGGATTTGTTCTTGAAGTACGGGGACCTCAAGTCTTCGATCATGGAAATACCATATGCTGCATTACAAATCATTACCGAAACTGAGAGTCATGTCCAAGCATGGTAAAGCTATCATGGCTTCTCTCACGAGTGTGGCCAATCACACTGTGATTAGTAAGTACGCCTTATGTTCATGGGGGCTGAGATTGCCAATGTCCTTTGGCCTGCAATTAGGGTACAAAGGGAGGGCCTTACAGTAGAACTCTAGCATGGGGGATACCTACCAATGTATAAAGTACGGTAATGTACAAAAACAGGTTCGTTTCCAGATACACGGAACGAAGTCGCAATCTGCTCGATACGCAATGAGGCTTTTGTTACCAGGGAGCTGATCTCCTGAGTCCAGCAGTTGCTTCCCTGTCTTCGGATGTCCGTTTCTTTTTCTCTCCCGCTTCATATCCATCCGTGTCTTCAGAGATTACTTGTCGAGTCTTCCCCCAGTCGAAGGAATCCAGATGCCATGTCGTGTAGAAGAGGACGTAGAGCGTGAGAAAAGGCCCGGTGATGATATAGATAACGAGTCCCGCTACGTATTGCCATTTCGCCTTTCGGGTTTTAGGCATCCAGAAGGTAAGTGCAAGCATGTACAAGTATTGGACAATCACGCCTGAGAGAACCCCGACAGTAACATACCAGGGGACGTCTAAAAGGGGTAAGTGATATGAGATCTAGATCAGGAAGAGGGGACCTACGCCGGGCAGAGTGGATCAGTCCAGCGAGGGATCCCACGATGAAAATGCTGCAAAACCAAGCGTGAACATTGCCAAACGCTCGAACATGCTCAAACCATTGTGTATTTTTGGCCAACATAAGATCCATATCGTTAACCGTGGCCCCCATGGACCAGCGTTTACGCTGGGATGCAAAGACGGATAACGAGGTAGGAACATCAGTCCAAGCGACAGCTCGGATTGCCTGTCGGGTTTGTACATGTGGAAAATGCGTGACGTTGCAAACATGGTTACGATCCTCGCTATATGCGCTGCGTAAATGCTTGAGCATGCCATCAGAAGGACTAGGGCAGTACCCGAACAGCGTTCGCAGTGTGTCATCTCCGTCATTTTCTTCCCAGACTTTGAGCACTTGGCAGCATCCTGGTAAGCAGGTCACCTTAGAAGTGACGATGGATTGATGGAGACGAGGAAGTCCTTGGCTAACGGTGTAAGCGGCGTTTTGCATGAGGCGCCAGAGATTCCATGGGCCATCCTTAAAGTCGACCCAGACGACACCGCATACACCGTAGCAATTTGGGTATCTCATTTCGTCAAGCAAGTACCATATACACCAGGGATCAAAGACACTATCTGCATCCATTCCAAATATCTGGTCAAAATTGTCGATGTCGCAATCCTCGAGAGAGAAGCATGTCATCTCTCCGAAGAATTCGTTGGAGAAGATTGTCTTTGGGCTTTCCATTCGCTTATTAAACTTGTAAGCTACACTGATAATTAGCCATCGAAATATCACGAGCTATAGGACAAGGAGCGTACCGAAGGAGCTCATTAGAATTATACCGTCACGCTTGCCTTTGTTCGTCATCTTGACGATACAAAAGTATGGCAGACCTCTATAGATACCCTTCTGTATGGTTACATCCATGGGCTCATTATCGTATGCTATATATGCTTTCTCAATGTGCTTGCGATATGTCTTCTCAGTGAGGATGGTATCGAGTAGGCAATCGCCTGTGGTTTCGGTCATGCCCGGACCACGGGCCCTGCCATCGCATATGATGAAGCAAGCCCGTGCATAGCCATGTAGCCCTCTTTGCTCTACAAGGGAGTCTATTGAACTCAGCAGTTCACCTTCATTCTCGTTGTAGCATGGGATGATGAGCATGAGCGTTTCAGGATCGAGAGGCGGAGGAGCTTTGATCTCAGGGTTGATTTTGCGGAACAGCAGCCACACGAGAAGACTCATTGTGACGATGAAGTTTATGAGTACACCAACGGCAATGAAGGGCGCAAAGACATAGTGATAGCCTTTGAACCACCATGAACCGAAGAGGAGGAAGCCACTAAGGCAAATCAGTTAAGATAGTTGATCAAGATTAGCTGTACAAACTTGAACCCAAAGATGATGAATTGAAAAGCGAATTTCCGTAGTCGCATCATTTTCCTGGCCCGTTTGGTCTTTGAGCCATCGGGATCTGACCATTGGGGCTTTTCATCCACTTGCGTATTCAGCTTACCCAGCTGCTCAGTCGTATGCGCACATCTCTCAGGGTTTGTTTCCTTGAAGTTCGGGGCTTTTCTGCATTTTCCCTCTCGGCTGTTGTTGCTCACAAGAGTGTCAGTGTGCGATACATTGTTGTTATACCCAATGTCCTCAAATATACTGTGGATGAGGGCACGAGACATGGCCTCAAGGATCATGCTCTCTGGTCGCAGGTATGCCTGATCTGGTGGTCGAGGAAGATTCAAGGCAAGCGGGCGAAATGGCGGCAGAACACTCATATCGAGAAGCGCTTTGTGGTAGGGCCAACAACAAGGGTGATTCGAGGTTATGGAGCGCGAAAACTCGCCCTCATAAAATGAAATAGGTTGTGTAGGTGTGATACACGAGGGGAAAAAAGTCCGGTGCTTGAGTTGCCATGGTTCTGCAATTGTACGGCCATTTGGCCTCAGACCTGAAGGCGGTCTAGTGTCGACTTGGAAGCTCACAATATGCGGGTCGGTGTTGTTCACACGTAGAGTGTCTAAAACCCATTGTTATACGGTACTGTTGGGGCCAATGTTAGGTACCAGTCCTACAATAAGCTACCTGGACTCGCAATTGGACGTGGCCTCATGTTCTGTCCCGCCGGGACACGTTGTTACTATCGAAGCCTTAGCACTATGCACTGTGGAAACCGCTCTGACAGCAGGGTGTACTATCTCTCTCCAGACACATGGCAGCCGCTATTCGATGACTACGGCCATCGTCTCGGTTTGGATTGTTTAGAGTGGTAGTGTAGCATTCGCTTCCTCAGCAGGCCGCTGTAGTTGGTTTACATCCAAGGCTTATAATGTCGATGTCTTACAAGTAAAGTACCGACAAACTTGGCTCGTATTAATCGTGGCATATGTAGATTATTCCCGTCCAGAATGCTTTCAGGCAACTGATTTTTCAGTGGTAGTATGGGTCTGGTCGAAAAAATGAGGGAGTAGCCTCAGGCTAGGTAGCTTTTAGGTAGAATATCCCCGCCGGGACCAGCGAACCAAACTAATTCGGACCAATGAGCTTGGACTAACCGATTACTGCACCTGTTTTCAAGAGCTATAATTAAACAAAGACCAACGTATCAGCACTGAAATAGGATTTAGTGGCTATATTCTGGTGCTGAAAATTGTCATGTCAAGACACTGTATCTTCTGAGAAGCGAATCGACGCCCTATCTTCCAGGACTGTCCAAACAAAATTTGAATACGGTAAAGACATAGGATCTACAAAGAATTTGGAGGGAAATGATTAAAGACTCGAGTCCAACTAACCCTCTTGAAAGAGGTGGCAGTCATGCATCAGCTAGCGAAGCAGTGATTCACTAGCTCATAGGCCCTGTGGAAGTGCAATTAGCTGGCTACCCCATTCGACCACAACGCGAGGGTATGCAACTAATCGTTGACCGAGATGAACGAACCAACGGGAAGGCGCTTCGTGACCAATTTCTTGGAGTTCCCCTACCACGGTTACAACAGTGTTGACGATGCAACTTGAAAATTCCTTGTCGCGATGCTGAGTACGTTTCTTTGGGACGATTTTCTACACCTGGGATGTCCGCAGCATTTTGAACAGAATGTACCACAGACAACATATTCGCCAAAAATTGCTCCAATTGCTTCTTAGAATATTAGTAGATAAAAGTTTGTTGTGACTCCTTATCCCTAACCTGATCTCACACTCTATACCACAATGGAGTCACCTTCCACTAGCAGAATGGACGACACAGTTTCCACTACGAAAACAGATGGTTTCAGAATTTCCTTGGAGCTTATAATGTTGCCTCTAACTCCTCCTCTAGACTTGTTCGACACCCCACCTACAAACTTTTGCGATGAATTTGCCCATCTGCAGTATTTCTTCGTCCCGCAGCAGGTACCAGAGCCACGTGTGGCCATTATTGGAGTTGGCTATATTGGAGCTCAGCTCGTGAAAGCTTTCTCCAGACATTATATTGTCATTGCATTTGATCTGAGCGAAAGCAGATTACAAGAGGTCTGTCAGGAATTGAGAGGCTTGCAGATCACATATACAGTCGATCCTGCACACTACGGTACAAAACTGGTTTACAGTAGCCATATTTATCTAAAGTAGACTAAGAAGTAGTTTAGGTAGAAGAAGTAAACCTAAATAGGGTTTATTATACTATGTATTCTATAAAAGTAAACTACTTTTATTTCTACTTCTATTCATCTACTAGTATTACGTAGTAATATCTAGTTTCCTACTAACTATTTAAGTATTTTACCCCTCCTTTCTTTAATCTTCTTTACTACCTCTACCACCACCTCTACCACCACCTCTATCACCACCTCCACCACCTCCACCACCTCTACCACCACCTCTATCGCCACCTCCACCACCTCCACCACCTGTATCACTACCTCTATCACCACCTCTATTATCACCACCTCCTATTAGTAAAAATATCATGACTTATTATTATGTCATATGTGCGTATAGCGTAAAGCTAATCTTCTCTACCCCTTTTAGTCTTAGTTAGGTATTATAGCGTATAATAGAAATAAAACTACTTTTTATACTTAATTTAAACCCCTACTATAAAAGTAAACTACTACTTTAATAAAAGTAAACCACTACTTTAAACCTATTTATAGGTATATACAAGGTTAGTTTACACCTATATAGTAAACCCCTAGCGTACCATTCTACAGTAAACAATTTTTTACCGTAGTGGCAGACATTAGAGATGCAAGCCATATCCTGATTGCAGTACCTACGAGTCTCGCAGAAGACAAGCAAGTCGATATGACATTCCTTCACCAGGCTATTGCTACGGTTGAGGAGCATGCTTAGCCTGGATCCACCGTCATCATCGAGAGCTCCGTTGCTGTCGGTATGACACGCAAATTGATGTCACCCCTTATGGCAACGAAATGTTTCTTGGCTGGCATGTCACCTGAGGTAAGCCAAGCATTCTTACTATTCACCTGACCCACAAGCCCCTACTGGAATTCTGCATCGTACTGACCTCGTAATCTAGCGAGTTGACCCCGGCCGCACCAAACCCTCCTTCACCGAAATCCTAATGATAGTATCAGGCCTCAGCCCGGCTTCCCTCTCCTTAATATCAACTCTCTACTCCCTCGTCTTCCCCACCATTCTGCCCGTATCCTCTCCCGAAGTCGCTGAAATGACCAAACTCTACGAAAACTGCCAACGCATGGTATGCGCCGCATACGCAAACGAAATGGCAGATGCTTGCTTCTCTCTGGGCATCGACGCTTTCGAGGTCAGTTCAGCTGCTGCCTCAAAGCCATTTGGCTATTTGCCGTTCCGGCTGGGGCCTGGAATAGGGGGTCACTGTATACCAGTAAACCCGTACTATTTGCTGAGCAATTGCGATATGCCACTGCTGGAACATGCAACGGCACTGTCATGGCAGAGGCCGGGGAATGTGGCCAGGCGTTTTATGAGAGAACTGCTTGAGGATAGGGCAGAGCAGATGCCAGAAGCTGAGAGAGATATGAGTCCACTCAGGATTGTGGTTGTTGGGCTCGGGTTCAAGCGCGGACAGAGCATCTTGAGCAATTCTCAGGGTGTTGCGATCATTCGCACGCTCAAAGAAGAGTTTGATCTGTATGTGGAGTTTGCGGATCCATTGGTTTCATCGACGCTCTTCGATGAGGTTCCCAAGCTCGATACTAAAGTCAACTGGAACACGGATTACCTTGAGGCCTTTAATGGGGTCATCGTGTCCCTCGATCAGGTTAGTATTAGCTAGAGGTGTTAGCTCAGTTGAGGGACGTCAAGGTGCAGGACTGCTCTGGTGGGATGCAGGCGCTGCAGCCTCAGGAAATGGTGGTACAGGCCCCGGCTATGTACGAACTTGTGGACAAGAGTCATTAGAATATGGCTAATCCTCGCCTTTGTAGAAGATACTTGCCAGACATATTGAGTCCCCTTACTACGGTATTGAAGGCCACTTCGATATTGAAGGCACCGTTTAATGTTTTCCCTGCATTGAATCGTCAGCTCGCACAATTAGCATGCAGCTAGATATCAGCAGTTTCAGTGTGAAAGCGGCTTTGAGCGATAATTATCAGAATGCATGCATACACATGACGCTTGTGCAAGCCCAGCAAAATATCCAGCAATGCTATTGTTACCAGGAAAACGTCGTCGGCGCTGTACTTGGTGCTTGGGAAGTATTACGAGTTCATTTATTGGTCCTCTCAAAACAGTGCTGACGGAATGAACAATTATGTTCGGAAGAAAATGTGTTTGGTACTAACGGGCCGGACATCTAGGAGCAACGTGAACCAGTAAATTGAGGAAAAAAGTGAAGTAGCTCTTGAGAACCATGGAAGCGCCTTCTTCAAAAGCAGGGTGGCTAAATTTTCTTCGCAGGAATTGGCTTGCCATCCGCATCTTGCGACAACTTCCCATTACCACCTTGCATCATCTCCTCATCATATCGATCATACTCGTTGATTTGGTACGCGACAGAGACATCCTTTATCTCACTGCCAACCTCCAACCACTTATCACTCGTTGCCGGAATCGGTGAGATGATGCAAAGTATCTTGTACACGACGGCAGAGACGATGAAGCCAGCGAAGAAGTTTAGGTCATAGATGCGCCTCGCGCCAACTGGGACCTCGCGACCAATTGCTCCTGCAAATCCAACTACGTTGATCAGGATGCCGGCAATGTAGGCGGCATAGCCGCGCCAGTGAAAACCAAAAGTGTAATAGTAGGGATCTGTCCTTTTACCAGAGTAGAGATCTTTGATCTGTAAATACCCTTTTCGGACCCAATAGTAGTCGCAGATCATGACGCCTGCAATGGAAGAAAGGAAGACTGAGTAGGCAGACAGGTAAGTGGTGAAGTTATTGGTAGATGAGAGCAGGTTCCAAGGACACATGACCAGACCGATGAGGGCGCAGATGTATCCTCCTCGTCTAATACTGATCCAGCGGGGAACCAAAGCTGTGAGATCGGTGCCAGCAGAAACAGAATTGGCGGCAATGTTCGTACCAAGCTGCGCCAGAGTGAAGGCTGCAGCAATGCAGAAAACGCCAAATCGTTGTGCAGAACCACCTTCGTTGAGGAAGGCCTCGAGCAGGTCTAGAGGGTTCCAGATCGCCTGGCCAAAGATTACTGTGGACGATGAAGATACGATAATGCCAATGAAGGAGGTGACCACAAAACCAACCGGGATACTTATAAGTTGCGGGAGGAATGCGTCTGATGGCTTCGTAGCGAAACGTGCAAAATCGGGGTCATTTACAATTAGAGTTGCAAAGTTGGCGATGGCGCTCATTATACCGCGAATCATGAGCCAACCGAGCTCTGAGCCGGACTTGGATCCTGGTTGGTGAATGATAGGACCCAGGCCCTTAGCCCTGACAACAGCCCATATGAAAAAAGCGACACCGGCCGCGGGGACCACAGCAGCCTTGACAGTGAAGAGATGCCGGATTTTGTAAACCGGGGGATAGATAAATGGTAGAGAGCCCAGCCAGAAAAGGAAGAAGGATACGAAGAGTACAGTGTTAGTCCCTGAGTTTGGAATTCCGTTTGAGATACCACCTGGGCCTGTGGTTGCGGTCTATTGGCTGTCAGCGAGATCAGACCGCTCAAGAGAAAGAACATACATCACGCCAGCTATTCCATATCGCACGAATCATCAGGTAAACACATTGCCCTCCAATCCAGGCTTGCACACCATACCAAATGCATGCCATCGTCGCGCGATTAAAGACAGGCCACAGCGCTCCCCAGATCCCGAATGAAGCTCTGTTGACGACTGGGAAGGAGATGTGATATGTAGCACCGATACGACCAGTCATACATACGAAACATGCCGCAATACTGTAGCCAAACTAAACAACAGATTAAATCAAGGTTTTCTCGCATTACTGGTATACCTCTTACCCAGACACATATCCAAGACTGCCACCAGGATAGGCCATCAACGATGTTGGCAGAGGATATCATCCATGTGTTGATGTTAAAGGAATCAGCTATTGGACGTCAGTACCTATACACAGGGAAACATGCCCATCAACGTACCAATCCAGAAGAAAACGAAATTTCTAGCGGACCATTTGCGTAGTTCTGGGATAACCTTTGCTTGATTAGCAAGAATGGCTATAAATTAGGGATGAGATACGTACAGGTTTAAGATCATCGTTGAACAGCATGAGCTGTGCAGTAGTAAGGCCAGGCTCGCTCTCTACAGCAAACTTGTTCGACCAATAAGCGACTTTGGAACTTTTAAGCTTCTCCATGATTGCAGCGGGAAAGTAGGATCCTTCATCACTTGAATGAAATATGGTAGAAGTTACAACAGGCTTTAAGAAGCTGTGCTCTCGGCTGCTTGAGGCAGTCGCCTCGTAGGATTCAAGACCCCCGCTCCAATGACGTCTGTCCTCAGAAGCGAGTGATAATCTTGAAATACCTGGTCGTGAAGAGGCTTGTTGCAGGAGCGGCTGTCGTTCGAGTGGATCTGATGGAGCCAGGGTGGCGGCAGATAAATTCCGTATGTTGGGTATGCTGTTTATATGAGTGGCTACTCGAAGAGCTCAAATTGAACCGACTTGGTGGTCAAGCATCTAGCCGTACGAGGGTCCCTGAGATCTTAAATCTCCAGATCTCAAAATGACCTACATTACATTTCCAAGGATCTGCCCAGTATATGGGTCCAATACGGCGGCCTTAGGAGCGAAAGTCGAATGCTGGTAGGCCTGTCTCATAGTCTTATCTAAGACCTGTGATGGCCAAGCTCCAAGGACTATCAAATGCTTGCGCTGCGATTGCATACCATAACTTGGTATGCGGTAGATTGGATTATGCACAGTCAATCTAACCTAGGATATTAGATGCCTTTCCCCGTGCGGCTCGACTAACAGGGAGGGTCTTGTAGTGGAGAGCGATAGCCCGCACGGTCATAGTGGCGGATATCGCGTGCAACCATTTCGTCAACCAAACGTGTTCGCCAGGTAACATTATATTTAAATACTGTTATCTTAGCTACCGTACAGTAGAACCCTAAATGTACTTGTTTATCGTATCGTTAACTTGATACAAATATGTCACAACGTTTTCAGACACCAGAGACGCCCCTATCTCGCAGAAAGCGCGTATATAGTCTAATAATGTTGCATCCTAGTTGTCCTTGGTTTTCTGCTTAATATTCTTGGCTAGGGTATTATCGCAGGAAGGGAATAGCGGCGCAGATAGAGGCGTGTGGGGTAACACGGGGCGCCAGGAGAGCCACTCACAAGCCACAAAATTTGCTTTACTTGATAACATCAAGTAAAACATTGGCCCTATATATAAAGTCTATCTGTTATCATACTAGGTATTGCGCATGGTCTTTAGACTTTATGTTTTAACTATTAGACTATTTTTGTGACGTCTAGCTTAAAGCTATTGCACTTGCAGATGGTATTTTAGTTTGGACGAACATTATACTAGGCTTGATAAGCCTAAGTCTTTTATAGTTAGATTTATGCCAATACAAACTACATGGTTGCAGTTGCACCTTACAAGGCTTAAATAGGATTCTGCTGGATAAAAGGTTAAGTACATACATCTTTAGTCCTGTTTGCTGTGAAGGACTTAGGCTTATGCCCAAGCCTAGGTCTAACACAAGACGGACCAAGTCTAACACTACTACTAAGCGAACACACTAGACACCTATAAAAAGGCGTGGAGGGCTTATCTCTCTTTCAAGATACTAAATACTATTATTAACGCTTATTACATTCTTCCCTTAAGGCTAGTCTATAATATTTTAGTATCTTCTTCTAAACATACTATAATAGTAATAAGAGATAGACGCGCTGGATGTTTAGAATAACTAGGTGCAACCTAATATAGTAGAAAGGCTAATATAATAGGTCTATAGATTAATAGAATAATAGGCTTAAGACTCTACTATAATAGCTATACTACGTTAATAGAACAAGGAAATACGTAATTAGATTCTATCCTAACCCTCCTCTAAGCCTGCTAGGTTTAATAACATGCTACCTCTGCCCTCTCCTACCTTATGCTATAAACCTTTCCTAGTTAGCTTGCTATATAATAGCACTAAGGTAAACTTCTCCTCCTAGTAAATAACTATAGAGTTTAAACTACGTGTAGACAAGGTCTTTATTAGGGATAAGAAGGCAAGGTTTATATATATTTAGTCCTAGTTATTACCTATAGTCTAGTGCGCTATAGCACTATACTTTAAGGATAGTGCACGCAAGCGTTAGGATATAAGCAGGTTTCTTAACTACCTAGCGTTCTATTATAGCAACTATTACAGGTAGGAGTGCGCCTAAGTCGCGTTAGAACACTTATATTAGGGCTAAAATTAGCCTTTTATAAAGTTCTTTGTAAATTTTATATAGCTCCTTATATAGTTAGGAGGTTTATACTAGGATAATAAATAAAAGCTTTTATAACTTTAATAATCTCTTAATAGTTATATATACTTAGTTTCCCTTAATAGGGGAGTCTCTAGGATAAACTACAACGCAGCTATAGAGGAATACAAGATAATTATAGTGGACATTAAAATAGCCTCTCTAGAACTAGGCTTCCTTTAGGCTAGTAAGTCTAAGGAACCCTAGTAGAAGTCTAACTTAGATTAGGATAGCAACACAAATATAGTAGAGGTAGCAGCCTTATTAAGTATACCTACTAAACCGCTAATATTATGTCCTAACTAGATCCTACAGGACCTATTTAATACACAGAAACTAGCAAAGGTCTACACCTAGTGTAGATAGGGCGGTTATTTTATGCGTGCATGCCCTAATACCCTATTGCTACAACTAGTAGGTGTTAAGATAGTTGTAGCATTAGCAAGCGGCACTAATTTAGGAAACTAGCCGCCCCTAACCTTAGGCTAAGTTAGGGGTATAAGGAGGACACTATAATAGAGAAATTATTAATAGTAGAGGCTATTAAGTATCCCCTAGATATTAAGGCTAGGTTAAATAATCCTCCTTTCTTTATTCCCCTCCTCCTAGGTAGAGTAGAGAACGTGCAAGCAATAGTTAATTTAGGGTGCTAGTGTTTTAGTGTAGTTAAGGAAAAGTTAGCAAGATAGATTAGTAGGAACTTTATTAACATTCCCCCGCGACCCTTATAACATGCCTAGGGAATTGCTAAGGATATAAGAATTTTATAGTTAGTAGTATTAGACTATAATTTAGATAGTTAGTGGTCTTAGCTTTTAGCTTATATAGTACCTAGTCTTTCCTATTAACTAATACTAGGCAGACTATAGCTTTATAGAGAGGGCGTTATTATAGACATTCTATAAGGTGAATTAATAATTAGGAAGGCAGGAAATATAGTAGTACAAGAAAGTAGGAGACGTCTGTATCCTACCTATATCTCTATTGTCTTAGGTTTAGTTATAGCAGGGTTGCTAAATTAAGAACCCTAGTAAGAAGATATATAGGTACAAATTTTTACAATAAATATACTAGATATATTATAGGTAATATATAACTTACGCCTAACAAAATATCTAGAAAGTGTTAATAAGGGAAGTCCTATTAATATACACACCTCCTATATTTCTAGTAACATAGTTCCCTATAAACCTAAGTATAAAACTAGAAAGATAAAGTTACTACTAGAACTACAAGAGTTTAAGGACCTGTTTAATAAAGAGTTAGTAAGTAGTTTGCTGCCTTATTAAGGTAGTATAGATTACTATATTTAGTTAACAACTCTCCTAGATAGAACCTAGCCTAACCCCCTATAGGGTCCCCTATACCCTATGTCGCGTGATTAATTGCTAGAACTAAGAATATAACTTACTAGATTAATAGATAAGGGCTAGATCTAAGCAAGCTCTTCTATAGCTAGAGCTCTAGTATTGCTAGTAAAGAAGCTGTTAGGCAGTTAGCGTCTGTGTATAGACTACTAGATACTTAATAGCATAATAACCTTAGACTAATACCTACTACTACTTATTAAGGAAACTTTACATACACTATCTAGCGTAAATTAGTTTACAAAAGTAGATATTCGCGCTGCCTTTTATAAAGTTAGAATAGTAGAAGGTTATAAGTCCTTAACTACTTTCTACACCTAGTTTAGGTTATATAAATAGTTAGTATGTCTGTTTAGTCTTAGTAGTGCGCTATCTACTTTCTAATAATATATTAATACTGCGCTTATAGAGTTACTAGGATTATATACAATAGCCTACCTTAATAATATCTTAATTTATTTAGGAGGAGACTAGTTTAACTATATAGAAAAAGTAAAGCGTGTACTTATACTATTAAAAGAAGCAGGACTACACCTAGACTTAGAGAAATATGCTTTTAGTATTAAGGAGGTACGCTACCTAGGCTATATTATTAAGGCAGGCAAATTACTTAGACCTAACCCTAAAAAGCTTAGGGCAGTATAGGAATAGGAATCCCCTAGGAATATAAGAGAGGTAAGGAGTTTTCTAGGTTTTACTAACTTCTACTATAATTTTATCGCAAAGTTTTCTAAAGTAGCAGCACCTTTAAACTAACTAACTAGGAAGAACACCCTATTCTAATAGGGAGAGAAGGAATAAAGTGCATTTAATGCGCTAAAAAAGGTGTTTATATTAGGACTAGTATTAATATAATAGGACCTAGCTAGAGAAATGTTATTAGAAGTAGACTATTTAGGATATACTCTTAGGGGTTGCTTATTGCAAAAAGTTAGGGGCGTCTAGCGCCTAGTTGCTTACTACTCTACAGCACTAACACTAGAGAGACAAAACTACACTATATACAATAAGGAATTACTTACTATTATAGAGTATCTTAAAAATTAGTTAGCAGAGTTATAGAGTATTTATAAGCTATTTATAATATTTACAGACTATAAAAACTTAGAGTACTTTACTAGCCTTTAAAGCTTAAGCAAGTAATAGTACTGCTAGGCAGAGGAACTTTTAAAATATTAGTATATCCTATAGTATAGGCCTAGCTATCTTATAGGATAACCTAATACCTTAAGTAGATAACTATAAGATTTAAACTCCTCTAAAGCAACACTATAGTTAGTAATGCGCCCTAAATTAATTTAGGTTGCAGTGTTAGAAGTAGAGGAGGTATCTAAGTTACTAAAGGGCGCTAGCCTCTTTGCTAACCTGTATATATAGACACTATAGGACAAAGCAGTACTAGAAGATAAGATATACTAAGTACGTCTTAATACAGTTTAGAAAGGCGCTAGGTCTTTCCTAGTTTTAGCTAATATAAAGCAATAGATTAGGGACTATATAATTAGCGTACACGGCACTTTACTCTAGAGGGGTATTATTTAGTTACTAATATAGGAACCCCTTATAACTACTATTATATAGCAAGTATATAAATTAAGTTTAGTAGGATATCTAGGGAAGAATACAATATTTTAAATACTACGCCGCGACTATTATTAGGATAGAATATTAGGAGATATTGCGTAGTATATTTAAAACTACTATTATTATAGTGCCTATATCTCCTAGAAGCGCTAATAGGGTCTATTGCAACCTATACTAGTCGCGTTATAATACTAGTCCTAAATATCTATAGATTTTATAGTTAACCTACCTATAAAAGATAATAGCAAACCCTAGTCCCTATTAGTTATTACTAATAGATTATCTAAATATATTTAGCTTAAAGCAATAGTCTTTATAGCAGCAGATTATTATGTAAGGATCTTCTAGGATAACTAGTAGCAGTTCTAGGGCTTCCTATCCTCTATTATTACTAACTAAGGTTTAGACTAGTTAGGATCCTTCTAGATAATATTATACTAGATAATAAAGATAAACTAGTTACTGTCTACTACATACCACCCTTAGATAGACAGCGGGATAGAGCAGGCAAACTAAGAAGTACAGGCAGTGCTGCGTATAATAGTATGCTTTAAATAGACTAACTAGCCTAACTACCTACTAGCCTACTAACTTACACTTAATAATAGGGACTCTAGCATAACTAGTATTAGCCTAAATCTACTTTTAAATAGGTATACTATAGACACGCTATAAAAGTTAATATTACTACTAGTAAAGCCTAAGAATCCTTATAGGGAGGCTATAGCGTTCTTATTACACCTATAGAGGGGTGTAGAGCTAGCGCAAGCTACTATTATATTCTAATAGCAATAATAACAGGAAGCAATAAACTAGTCCTAACGCCTAGCTAAAAAGTTCCTAAAAGGTAATATAGTTTAGTTTGCAATACGCAATATAAAAATAAACTAACTAAGTAAAAAGTTTAACTAGCTATAGGTTAAGTACAAAGTAATAGAAGTTCCTACTCTACTTATAGTAGTATTAGACTTACTAGGGAGCTTGCATAAGACTATGCATGTAGATCTACTAGAGAGAGCTACTAATAACCTACTACTAAGCTAGAAGCTTCAGGACTTATAACTAGGTCTAATAGTTACTCTAGAAAATAAAGATATAACGCTAGATAAATAGGAAGTAGAAGAGATCCTTTATACAAAGAATATAAGAGGAAAAGGGAAGTGTTAAGTCCTAGTAAAATAGAAGGGGTATATTAATCTAACATAGCACCCGCTAGAGGTAGTATAGGATACTAAGGCTCTAGATAGGTTTAAGGAATAGTATAGGGATGCCACGTATAATAATAGCCTAATACGCATAAAAACTAGGAAGTAAAGGTAAAAGGAAACTAGAATAATAACTTAAACCTTTATTATAATTAAGAAGTAGAAAGGTATAGGAGAAATCTTTTAATTATCCTTATAATACTCTAAGCAAGTGCCCTACTACTAAAGTTTTATAATATAGCTAATAATTAGGTAGCAGTATCTATACTATTACTATCTATAACTAACCTCCCTCTAGCCCCCCCTAAACTATTATTTATATTATTCTAACGCCTCTACGTCTCTTAGTAATAGTAGTGGCGCTTGCGCGCGTTGCGGGTAGGGGACAACTTAGTTAACAAGTACGAGTAGTAGTAGTAGTGGTGTTAGAAGGAGGGTAGTGCTTTAATAGCTTGCTAGCGCGTAGCACCCTAGGCCTAAAGAAAATAAATATTAGAATAGATATAAAGGGAACAAGGGAAAAACAATACTAATAATAAGAGTCTTAATACCTTAGGTAGTGCGCTTAGCAGTGCTCTTAAGCCTATTAATATAAAGGTTAGTTTAGGCCTAGGTCTTGTTTATACGCTAGTTAATACGCTAGAAGGTAATACTAGTAGTAGTAGTAAGCTGTATAATATTATTATTGCTATAACTACCACGTAAAGGTATAATAGTAGACTAAAGAGGAAATACTAGAGTACTAGTAGTAGATAGAATAATAGCACTAAGCTAATACTAATTATAGGCGCGTAAGTAAGCAGTAGGGGCGAGTAGAGCAATAGCGTTATTAGTTTAAGCCCTTAATATAAGATCCTTAAAATAATAGTAGAGCTAGTAGAACTATAGCATAAACTAGTAATAGGTGCCTTTAGTAGGTTTCCCTATAAAAGTGCTAAGGGTCCCCTTCTTTGCAATATAAAGGCAATCCTCCTAGTAACTATAATAAAACTAAAGCTAGTTATAGAGGGCTTGGCGAACATTAGGATTGTTAGTAAGGATAGCTTCTAACTAAGTATAAGTCTTATAGCTATAATAGCAGGACTTGCACAAGCGCCCTAGATATAGTTAGAACTTGCTACAAAGAAAATAAGAATTAAGGGGAACTTACTACTACCCTCCTAATAGTCACACTTACTAAAGAGACAAAGCTAGTTAATACACTAATTACAGGGAAGTAGCTTTATAAAGCTACTATTATATTCCTTATTATCTAAGTTACTAGAAATAATAAAGCTACTAAGTAACTAGGTTTAGGGAGATGTGTGCTAAATAAAAAGTTAGTGCAGGAAATATAGGGAGAACATTAGAAGTACGCACCTTGTCTTAGTAGGCCTAGCGCGGGGTCTAACTACCTTATAGTAGATCCCTACTACTAGCACTAGCAGCTACAGATAAAGATATAATAGGGACTAGATAGGCAGGATTAATAGAAAAAGATTAGAGAAGGGGCTAATTAGTAGGGAAAATCTGTTGTATAATAAAGTAAGTTTAGGAAATTTATAGTAGGGTAGGACAGCTGTGTTAGAACTTTTATAGTAGGGTGCTAAAATAAGCGTATAGACGCCATGCGCGCGTACTACTTAATATACAGGCCTGTTATAAATTAGGAAGGAATACAAAGATATAATAACAAAACTAAAAAATATAGTAATAAAGCTAAATATAGATTATAGAGGACAAAGACATAACCCTAGACTCCTAGAAAGATAATTTCACGATAGTTTATAGGGGAAGGTTAGGGGTATATAAAGGACTTAGGCTTATACCTAAGCCTAGGTCTAACACAAGATGGACCAAGTCTAACACTACTACTAAGCAAACACACTAGACACCTATAAAAAGGCGTGGAGGGCTTATCTCTCCTTTAAGATACTAAATACTATTATTAACGCTTATTGCATTCTTCCCTTAAGGCCAGTCCATAACATTTGCCGTGTCTGGCTGTCGCGGTATTGCATACCTAGCTAAGCTAATTATTTGCGAGAGGAATAATTACGCGTATTGCAGGCCTATTTGCTTGCAAGGCGAGCAATATTTTGGCTAGTAGTAGTAGAGCAAGACACAGTAAGTGACTTGTGGACTTGAAAATTAATAGTGGCTCGCCTCTAGAGAGGTGGCTGTTAAGAAGCCAGGTGCGATAGGCTTGCTAGACATCGACTTGTACTTATAAATTCTCAAGAACAGCTTTAACATCGTCTAATTTTTGACGGACGATTACTGTTAAGATACTTATAGACTGCTGCTATTCTAACCTAATGTGGTTGCATTTTGGCAAGCCGCGCTAGCCTAGCGAAGGGTCGGCGCTGCCCTAAGTGGCGCCAGCCGCTAAGGCTGGCGCAGCTCCCCCTATATATATCTACTATAAAGGATAGATACTAGGGGTAGACTTAGAATAAATAATGCACAACTATCTACACGTGCCCTATGCCCTATCTCTATTATCTATATTACTTAGTAGCTAAAGCTTATAATAATAATTAGTTGCCTACTAAGAATAGTGCTACTATTAATTAGCTAACTAAGCTCTTAATAAATAGAGCATTAATAGACTTATACTATAGGATAGAATAAAGAAGTTATAATAAGCCTAGTCCTATTTTTCTATATAAAATATATAAATACTACTATAAGCTTATACTACTTACCTAAAGTAGCTATATTAGTACTAATAAGTACTAGTACTTACTATCTAAATAACGGAGGTAGTAGTAATACTTATATTATAAATATGAATACTATAGTTTCTATTATAGCGTAGTGTACTTCTAAAAAAAGATTTCTATATTCGAACATATAATTTTTCTTTCTCCTCTATACCTCCTAAATTACTACTTACCTTAAGTGTAGATTAGTTTAAACTCTATAGAAGACTAGACTCTAGTTTTTACTTTAACTACTATAGCCTCCTATAGACCTACTAAAATAACTAAATAGAATATATAGGACACTAAGTTTACCTAGCACTAACTAGTAATATATAGTACCTTAAGTCCCTCTATATTTATAGCTAGGCTATATAACCTACCTATAGATACTAGTATAGTAGAGGCTACTTAGCGTTAACCTTTAGTCCTTATTAGGCTAACCGCTACCTAACCCTTGTAACAATAAGGCAGAATTGCTTACCTATTATTCTATGCCAAATTAGGCCTAATAAAGGCCCAACTTACAAATATATATAGAGAGCAGCTTGGCTATATTAGGATAGGCATGTTCTTCTTATTCTTTTATATAAGACCTATAGGTGTAGGAATCTTATCCTTTTCTATATAGACGCGCACTCCTATATACCTTTAAGTTATATAGGATACCTTTTATATGCCCTACCTACCTATATTATTATCTTATAAGAAGAATATTATCCTAGCTAGTAATAGTATTTAAGAATATCGCATTTATTATTATTTTAAGCTACTAATTTAGTTCTAGTAGCTATCTAACCCTACAACTTAATAGTTAGAATAGCTATTAGAACTTCTAATAACTAAAGCCTATAGGCTTAGACTTCTAGACCTATAGGTAGTGCTAGATTACCTTTAGAAAAATCGCGTTAGATTGCGTTAAGGTAGAGACCTAGAGACTACTAAAAGCCTAGAGGAATTAAAGGCAAAGCTAATATCCTTCTATAACTAAACCCCCCTAAAAAGAAAAGATTTATTATTCTTATTAACTATAAAATATTAGATAAAGGTTAAAGAAGGGTATCTAGTTTAGCTACCTTTAAAAGCCTATTTACTAATAGAAAAAATTAGATAAGGATAACTTAATTAAAAACGCCCTCCTAGAAGGACCTACTTCGTACCTATCTCTAGAGGTACCTTATACTACTAGGAAATCTTAAAGTAACACCTCCCTTAAAGATAAATATATATTAACCCTATCTAAAAAGGAGAGGTTAGAGGAATAAGTAAAGTAACTTACTAATTAGTAATATAACACCTCTCTCTATAAGGAGATATAGGGTACTACCTAACCTAGCTTATCTTTAGCTTCTATATTAAACCCTATAGTATATACTATAAAAGCTAAGAGATAATCTAAAAAGATGCTAAATATCTCTATCCTTAGTAATAGTGCTAATCCTACTTTTAGATAATAGTAAGCGTCTATTTAGGATAGGCTAGAGATTAACGCTAATTACTACCCCTTTTCTAGAGCCTAGATAGCATTAGTGTAGGGATACTACTTAGGACTAGTAAGCGAGTACTTAAAGCTATATTACTTATCTAACTCCCTAAGTCTTTAGTTATAAAAAGCTAATAAAATAATTACTCTCCTTTAAACCTACTTTATTATAAAAAATAAGATAGCTAAGAGTTAGACTATATTTAACTACTTATATATAAGTAATATAAAAATATTCCCTACTTTTAAATTAAAATTCTAGAGTCTTACTATTAGAGGAGAAGTACCCTAATTAGAGTAGTATTACTAGCTCTAGATAAAGATTATACCTTCCCTAAGGATACTAAACCTTGCTTTTAAATAAAATTAGCACAATAACTTTAAGACTATAGTAGATTATCTTACTACTTTTAATATAGAACACTACCTATACCCTACCTTATCTACTCTTACTTAGACTACTTTATTATCTAGAAAAGGACTAACCCCCTTTAAATACTCTAGAAACTAGTCCTATTTAGACGCTAATTAGAAACCCTATAATAGACCTTTAATAGCTAAACCTTATATACCCTACTTGCAATAATAAGGCACTACCCCTTAAAATAATTAACCCCTATCTACTACGCTAGCTACTCCTAGCGCTACTATAATAGGAACCCTAGGAACTTGCTATAATTATAGAAAGCCTAGGCACTTCTCTAGTAACTACCCTAAACCCCCTAGGATTTAGGCTATAGACGTAGAGTAGGTTCTTAAGAATTCTAAGGAAGAAGAAACTGCTAAATTAACTAATTTAGATAGCTACTAGATAGGAAATAATAATACCTAGGAGGATCCTCCTTCCTAGGCCTAACTTAATATAACTTATCTAACCTTTCCTTAACTAAATTATTTATTAGTTCCTATTTACTTACACGTATAACCCTATACCTTAATAGATCTAGTATTTACCTAAACGCTTTAGTAGATACTAGGGCCTAAGGTTACTTATTTCTTAATTTAAAAATTACTTATAATATCTCTTCTATACTTAGGGTACCTATCTAAAAGCTACTATATAAGCTTACTATTAAAGGGTTCTAGAATTAGATTACCTCCCTAGTTACCTACTATATTAAGCTTTATATAATAGTTAGTAGCTAAAAGGTTTATAACTACCCCTTTATAATAGTAGACTTAGGTTCTTAGGATTATATTATTAGATAATACTAGCTAAAATAGTTCTAAATCCTAATTAATAGAGATAAATCTTAACTAATCTAGCTAGAGAAATATCCTCTAACCTATAACCCCGCACCTCCTATTCTAGTACAACTCTACTAGCAAGTGCTATCTACTCTAGTTACCTATAATATCTTGTAAAGAGACGCCCTTTAGAATTAAGAGGAGAACTAGAACTAAAATAGTCCTAGTTTAATTAATAGGATACGTAGTATACTTAAAATTCTAGCTACCTATAGGGCTGCTATTAAACCTACTATACTACCTACCCTAGTCTAATTACTAACTATTACCCTACCTGCAAAATTTTAAATTGCTACTATTTCTACTAATACTTTCTATTTTAATATAAAAAAATCTTCTAATAAATTCTGTACTACTAGCCTATATAAGATTAAGCGTAGGATCTAAACCTTATCTAAATAGGATACTCTTAACTATAGCTTATTAGATTAGAAGCTCCTATCTAACTATAACTCCTATTAGGACGTCTTTAATAAGGCTAAGGCTAACAAACTTCTAATCTACTAGCCTTATAACTATAAGATAGTCCTAGAGGAACCCCTTCTAAACTACTAGAGTCCCCTCTATTATTAAAATACTAAGGAACTCTAGGCTACTAAGGAATATATACAAGAGCACCTATAGAAAGGTTTTATTAAGACTAGTTAGAGCCTATTTGCCTCTCCTATCCTATATATTAAGAAGCTAAATAGAGGCCTTAGGATCTGTGTAGATTACTATAAGCTTAATAGCTTAATATAAAAGGACGCGTATCTAATACCCTATATAGATAATCTATTATCCTAGCTAGCTAAAGCTAAAATCTTTATAAAGCTAGATATTTATGCTATCTTTAATAAGATCTAAATAGACCCTAACTTAGAGGAGTACACTACTTTCTACACTAGATATAGTACCTATAAATACAAAGTCCTACTATTGCAGGAGGGATATCAACTGGATCACGGAGCATCTTGATCCAATTAATCCTAATTAATACCCCTGTATAACCCACTATCTAATTAACTGCTAGCTTACTGCTAAGTGCCTAATAAAAAGCAGGAGCTCTAGTAAGGAAGGTTTACTAATTATTTACCTTCTAGTAAGGGTAGCTAAAGCTCTATATATATAAGTACGATCGTAGTAGATATAATCTAATAATCTATCTCCTAAATTATTCCTAACCTTAGTAATCTAAATTTCTATAGTTATAAGCGTAGTTCGCGCTTTACCGTATTAAAAGATTATCCTATCTATTGAAGCGTATTATTTAACTTAGACACTAAGCTAGCAAGCTTTACTTTTTCTTTTATACTATTTCTTAAGCAGAAGCTTACTTATTACTCTTCTACTATTAAACCGTTAGGGAGAGTAACCCATTTAAACAAGGAGAAGTAGGAGGGGCAAGGTTTAATAGTAGTAATCCCATGGCAGAGGATATAGGTTTAATGCAGAAACATAAGTGAAAAGATAATATTATAGAGTTAAAGTAACGTTACTCTAATTTATCCTTATCCTATCCTCTAATCCTTTATACCTTTATACTATTTAATCTACGTAACTTTTTAGGCTAAGCCTTATTTTTCTCCTATATATCCTATACCACGGCACAAACCTTCCCCTCCTTTAAGCTTGGCCCTATTAAGCTTAGCCCTTACTCTCCTCCTCTAGGTCTGCAACCCTAGTTCCTAGCTTGTTAAGCTTTAGGTGAGGGAGTAGGAGTATCTAGGGTCTCTAATCTTAAACCTAAACTTAACAAGACAGTTCTCCTCTACGCCCTTACTAGGCTCCCTGCATAGCCTAGCCCTAGGCGCCTAGATCCCTCTGCCTTTTGTTCCTCTTTAATAGCTCCTAGATGCTTTTTAATAGTATCTAGAGTCTCTAATTGCTTAATCTATCTATTATACCTCTACTACTCTCCTACCTTAGTAGGCTGTACCCCCTTTATACTAAAATAGGATTAGTCTAGTACACTAGCTTCCTTATCCTTACTAAATACAAGCTTCTTATTCTTAACGCAGATAGCCTAATTCTTCTTTAACTCCTTTACTATCTTAACCTAACTCTTCCTAATCTATGCTCCTATCCTTTCTCTATTTAAATCTCCTATTAGGTACTTCTAGATCTCTACCTTTACTAAAGGGTTATCCTATTAAATATAATATATAATTGCCTTTAAGACCTAGGTTAGATAGGTAGCCTAGATATCTCTAGGAAATTACTATTAGACTTTACTATATTTAACTAGGTGCCCTAATAGAGTCTTTAGGGCTATACTTATCTATAGGTAGGCTAGTGCAATCTCTATATATATCCCTATCTCTAGCACCTCTATTATTATTATATTATCCTACACTTTTATATACTATAGTAGAACTATACGCTATATTTAAGTAGTAGGTCTAGTAGATCTATATAGTATTACTAGGCTTATAATCCTTACCTATCCTTTTTAATAGATTTCCTTCTCCTATCTTACTATAGGGCACTTCTCCCTTAGCTCTTTAGGCTAGTGCACCCTATCTTCCTATACCTAGATATAGGCCCTCTTGTTCCTCCTTAACCCCTTATCTATCTAATTTACCTAATTCTTCTATACTTCTTTAAATCTAATTAGGAGCTTAGTATAGTTATCTTAGTCCTTATTATTAAAAGAAACTAAGCCTTAGATTATCTTAAGCCCTTATCCTAACTACGCTGCCTTAGAAAGGTTTACGTCCACGTAATAAAAGAATATCTAGTCTCCTACCTAGGCGTACTTAGTATAGTATAGGTATAAGATTAGGTTTATAGTTTCCTAGATTATAGCGTATTAAAGCTAGTATCCTATATCCCCTTATACTAGCTATTAAATAATAAAGTAGTATATAGTCCTATACTACCCTAAATTAGCTACCTACTTTATCTCCCTTAAGTACTATTTATATATCTTAAAGCACTTATCTACTATCCTTACTAGTTCTAGGTCTTTATAGATCTAGGTAAAGGTGTCTAGGGTTATACTTCCTTTCTATAAGAAGCCTTAGTAACTCTACTTAAATCTTATTACCTATTATAGTTAGGCCTAGTTAATTATTAGTGCTATCTTCTTTAGCTAGTAGTAATAAGCTTGTAAATCCTTAGAAATATAATCTTAGTTAAATAGCTTAGTAAAAGCTACTATAGTAACTAGGTTAGCTTGCAAATTTCCCTATTCTCTAGGCTTATAGTATAGCACGTTTAGCTATCTATTACTTGCCTCCACGTTTAGAGTCTAAGTATAGAGCCCTATCTTACTAGTAATAAACTTTAAGTAGCTAAAGCATACCTAATTTAAATCCTACACTATCCTCCCCTTAGTATCCTAGATAGTGCTAGAATTAGTGACTTTATAGTACTATACTTTAACTAGCTTCCTTTACTTAGTGTTATTAAGTACGCTACTCCTAATCCTAGTAGCAATTAATTATAATGCAGAGCGTTAGTTTTTGCACTAATAGGGCGCTTTATTCTTAACTATAGTATACTTATCTTTAGTAATACCCTCTTCTTCTAGTATTATTATCTTAGTGTCTAGAGTCTTATTAAGTTCCTTAAGTAGTCTAGGTAAAGAGTTACGTAATTTATTTATTACCTCTATATTAGTATCCTATAGTTATAGGCCTACTACTATATATTAGCTAATAATTCTAAACTCCTAGTAAATATTCTCTCCTATCCTTTTTAAGAGCTAGGTAGTATATCTTCCTTAGGCTCTTATTATCCTTTATATAGGTAATTCTGCTAAGGATTCTTCCTCTAAGATATAGGCAGCTAATTTAATTTCTCTTAGGGTAGTATCTAGTATATCCTCTATCCTCTTCTTATAACTCTATAACTCCCTTACTATACTTCCTAACCTTAATAGTCCTCTATTCTAGACTACACTCCTATCTAGTAGTATAGTCTAGGCGCGTCTAGCGTAGGATATAGTCCTAGGTAGCTAGTTACAACCTAGATTCTTAATCTCTTATGTTACCCTCTCCTCCTCCACTTTCTTTTTAGCTACTTCTCTGCTTCCTTGTAGAGAGCTAGCTAGAATATCTTTAATTTCTTTTAGTACTAGTATCCTATAGTTTATTAATAGCCTTATACCCTCTTTCTATATCTATTTACTAGGGGGGATTATACTAAGTAGCACCCCTACCTAGTTCTCTAACTTCCTATACTATTACAGCACTAGGCGCTAAATCCTAGTATAAGCACTATCCTCCTCTCTATAGCGTATATTAAAGTTGCGTAGGTTACTTATACCTTTAAGCGTTAGTCTAGGTAGGGTATATAGGCCTATTATATAGTAATAAATAATTACCCTAATATATTATAAGAAATAGTCCTCTAGTTCCTCCTTAGCCTTTAAAATAGTATCTACCTTTCCTATTAGCTTAGCAATTATAACCTAAACCCTATGCTAGTTAGTAATATTAATAAAATTATCTTTTAACTAGTTTTGCCCCTGTATTCTATAGTATACCTCTAAGTTTAGGAAGCTAGCTACCTAGTCTAGACCTACGTAATGTAGGAGGTACCTTACGTCTATATATCCTTAGTGTGTCTAACTAACTTATAGGGTAAATTAGCTTAGGTATTTCTAACTAAATTTAGTATAATTAGCGTAGATATACTATATTACTAAGCGTATTTTATTAAGTCACTTCTTATATATATTACGCGCTTCCTTTATAAATAGGTACTATAACCTAAAATTAGCTACACTACTATATAACTATATAAGTGCTAGGCTAGACTTTATAAAGCTCCCTACTACTATTATTAATCCTAAAGTTTTATTAAAGTGCTCCCCTAGTGCTCCTATAAAGTTATCTATAATATTCCTCTATTATATAATAGTGCTTACACGCATCTTATTAATCTAGCTACCTATAGTTACACCTCCTTTCTATAGAAGAGGGATACCTTTGTAAAGTACCTAGGTCCGCGTGTTAAACTCTTTAGGCTAAACTAAGTCTAACTTTTTAATAGCTAAAAGACTCCTCTATTATAATATATGCTAATAGTCTAGTGTAAAACTTCTAGGTGTTATAGGCTGTAGCTATAACCCTCTAGGTTGTGGGCTTAACCTTAGGGACTATAGGGAACCTGTTAATATTAGGGATCCTAGTAAACTTAGCTTAACTACTAGCTATTTTCCTTTCTAGACTTCTAATAACTATTTAGGGCTTGTTATTTTGTTTAGGATCTTCTAGTAGTAGCTTTATTAGATATTTATAGTTTTATTAGATATCTAAAGTTTTTAGTATAGTTTATTATAGTAGTAGTAGTATAGGTAGATTATATATAGGAACACGCGTGCCTTCCTATTATACTTACGCCTTCCTATTATTCTCCTACCTTTACTTTATTCTACCTTTACTTATTTAATATCCTTCTACCTTTACTTATTTATTGCCCTTCTACTTTTACTTTCTTATTGTCCTTATTATAATTGCTTATCTACGCGTAGGTAGGTAGTTAGTGTAGCTAATTAGAGTGTTGTATATCTAAAGGGTTAAATTAGCGCACCCTTTAGATACCTATTTAGGACTAGCGCGCTTCCTACCTTCCCCCTACTAACCTTACGCCTGTCCTATAGCGCATATTTTCCTAAGTTTTAACACTAAAGTATTAATACTATTAACTCTTAATTATTAATTATCCTCCTCTTAATTACTATTACTAGAATCTAAGATATTAAAATATTAGTATTCTACTTATTCTTTGTCTAAGAGTGTCCTAGGCCTAATCTTAAGAGTAGGACTGCCTATATCTAGTTATAGGATTTCCTAGTCCTAATTCTCTAATTTAACTTCCTTATTTTCTTCTCTTCCCTCTATACCTAACTTATTAAACTACGTAGGTAGCGCTTAGAAGATATGCCTATTTTCCTATAGTAACCTATCTTATAACTTTATAAGCCCTTAGTCTTCCTAGTTTACCTTATCCTAGCTTCTCTAGTAGAAGATCTTTATTCTCTAGCCTAGCGTTATATATGTGAACTTAGTTCTATCTAGATCTTTTAGCTAATACGTCCCTAACTCTAGAAAGCTCTACGCTACTAGGTATAGACCTAGCTATTTGTTACTAAGTTTCCTATCTCTAGATATATCTATCTAGCGGACCAAATCCCACAGTAGTACTAATAAGCTAGGGCTAATTTCCTCTCTTTAAATTTCCTTATAGTTATCCTAATATTCTTTCTTCTATAAGCGCAGCCTCTTAATCCTTAATACTACATCTTTAAGAAACTAATCTCTTAGGTTAACTTAGGTAGCCCTTACTACTAGTAGCTAAGCCCTATCTATTATCTGCCTAAAGGGAAGCGTCTACTATATTAGAAGAGCTAGTTTAATTAGGAGTACTAGGTTCTAACTAGTAACTAGCTAGTATATAGAGTATCTAGTATTTTCTTAAATAGATATTTAGTTAGCTAGGAGTACTATTAGTAGATTAGAGACCTAGCTCCCCTAGAGCTTTGCAAGTGCGTTAATAATTAGTTTATACCCTCCTTTAATTTTTCTATTAGCCTAAGGGTTATAGCTAGAGATCTAAACCCTATATATACTATAGATAGTAGCTAAATTATAAATAACTTTTTAGAAGTTAGGCCCCCTATTAACTATAATCCTTTACGCTATACTCTATCTATATAGGATATCTTTATATATAAATTTAGCAATAGTTTTTAATCTATTATTTAGTAATACTTGTACTTTAGGCCACCTGCTTAAATAGTCCTAGGCTATTACTAGGAATTGTTTTCTAGAATTATAAGGCATGTAGACTACGTTAATAGCTACTATCTCCTATAGCGCATAGGAGTAGGTGTTAGTAAGCATATTAACCTTCTTCTTACTACTTCTTTTATAACACTTATAACACACGCGTAGAGTAAGCCTTACTATCTTATATATCCTTTCCTACTAATATTACTAAGCTATTATTAAGTAGATAGTATTTACCCTATAATAACTAATAAGGTAATATATTTCCTATATAGCAGCAATCCTAATATCTTTATTATTAACTACTTATCTTACTACTATATTTTAAGATATCTTGTAGAAGAGGAACCTATCTCTTATAAAGAAGTTTAATGCTTGTTTCTTCTATACCCTTAACTCCTTCTATAGAACGTCTAGGATTTTAAACCTAACTAGAAACTAGGCAATTCCTTCTAATTTAGCGCTATATTTAGGATGTAGCACTTTATCCTTTATTAGATTATATAACTTAATATTAGCAATTATATACTTAATAAAGTCTTTAATGTTGTCTTTAGTTTTATTAGGGGGTTCCTATCTATCCTCTTTTAGATATTGTAATAGAGCATCTGCAACCACATTCTTCTTGCCTAGAACATGTTAAATTTTAAAGTCCTATGCTAAAATAGTAGCTAGCCACCTATTTATTACTCCTCCTAGTATTTTGCTTAAGGACTAATTAAGCTAAGTAATTAAGGTTTAAGCGTCTATCTTAATAACAAATAGTGTTCTATAGAGCTAAACTCTAAACCTTTTTAGGGCCTATAGCACCACTATTGCAGGAGGGATATCAAACAGATCACGGAGCATCTTGATCCGATCAATCCTGATTAATACCCCTGTATGACCCAGTATCTAATCAACTGCCAGCTTACTGCCAAGTGCCTAATAAAAAGTAGGAGCTCTAGTAAGGAAGGTTTACTAATTATTCACCTTCTAGTAAGGGTAGCTAAAGCTCTATATATATAAGTACGATCGTAGTAGATATAATCTAATAATCTATCTCCTAAATTATTCCTAACCTTAGTAATCTAAATTTCTATAGTTATAAGCCTAGTTCGCGCTCTACCTTATTAAAGATCGTCCTATCTATTTAAGCGTATTATTTAACTTAGACACTAAGCTAGCAAGCTTTACTCTTTCTTTATACTATTTCTTAAGTAGAAGCTTACTTATTACTCTTCTACTATAAGCAACTAAATCCTAAAGGGGGATATCCTACTTACTAGATTAACTAACTAGCCTACCTAGTATATTTAATTTAGATACTATGCCCTAACTAAAGGGATATAGGTAGAGGTAGACCCTAAGGCTTAGGATGCTAAAAACTACTTTAAGAATAAACCTATTAAGCCTAACATGCTAACAGATATTATACTATCTAATATAACAAGCGAGCAGTATAAACTTAAAATAGCTTAGTACTAAGCCTACTTATTAGATTAGGTATTAAAGTTATTAGCAATCTAGAACCTTTTTATATAGGTTAATAATATAGTAGATTAAGGGATCCTTACCCTAGTCTATATAGAGCTTGTTAATTAAGGAAGAGTAACCCTCTAAGCACTTATCTAAGTGCTCTATAATAACCTAGCTGTAAAGGACTTGGGCTTATGCCTAAGCCTAGGTCTAACACAAGACGGACCAAGTCCAACACCACTACTAAGCGAACACACTAGACACCTATAAAAAGGCGTGGGGGGCTTATCTCTCCTTTAAGATACTAAATACTATTATCAACGCTTATTATATTCTTCCCTTAAGGCTAGTCTATAATATTTTAGTATCTTCTTCTAAATATACTATAATAGTGATAAGAGATGGACGCGCTAGATATTTAGAATAACTAGGTGTAACCTAATATAGTAGAAAGGCTAATACAACAGGTCTATAGATTAATAGAATAATAGGCTTAAGACTCTACTATAATAGCTATACTACGTTAACAGAATAAGGAAATACGCAATTAGATTCTATCCTAACCCTCCTCTAAGCCCGCTAGGTTTAATAACATGCTGCCTCTGCCCTCTCCTGCCTTACGCTGCAAACCTTTCCTAGTTAGCTTGCTATATAATAGCACTAAGGCAAACTTCTCCTCCTAGCAAATAACTATAGAGTTTAAACTGCGTGCAGACGAGGTCTTTATTAGGGATAAGGAGGCAAGGTTTATATATATTTAGTCCTAGTTATCACCTATAGTCTAGCGCGCTATAGCACTATACTTTAAGGATAGTGCACGCAAGCGTTAGGATATAAGCAGGTTTCTTAACTACCTAGCGTTCTATTATAGTAACTATTATAGGCAGGAGCGCGCCTAAGTTACGTTAGAACACTTATATTAAGGCTAAAATTAGCCTTTTATAGAGTTCTTTGTAAATTTTATGCAGCTCCTTATATAGTTAGGAGGTTTACACTAGGACAATAAATAGAAGCTTTTATAACTTTAACAATCTCTTAATAGTTGCATGCGCTTAGTTTCCCTTAATAGGGGAGTCTCTAGGATAAACTACAACGCAGCTATAGAGAAATATAAGATAATTGTAGTAGACATTAAAATAGCCTCTCTAGAACTAGGCTTCCTTTAGGCTAGTAAGTCTAAGGAACCCTAGTAGAAGTCTAACTTAGATTAGGACGGCGACACAAATATAGTAGAGGTGGCAGCCTTATTAAGTGCACCTACTAAACTACTAATATTATGTCCTAACTAGATCCTATAGGACCTGTTTAATACATAGAAACTAGCAAAGGTCTGCACCTAGTGTAGATAGGGCGGTTATTTTGTGCGTGCATGCCCTAATGCCCTATTGCTGCAACTAGTAGGTGTTAAGATAGTTGCAGCATTAGCAAGCGGCACTAATTTAGGAAACTAGCTGCCCCTAACCTTAGGCTAAGTTAGGGGTATAAGGAGGACACTATAATAGAGGAATTATTAATAGTAGAGGCTATTAAGTATCCCCTAGATATTAAGGCTAGGTTAAATAATCCTCCTTTCTTTATTCCCCTCCTCCTAGGTAGAGTAGAGAACGTGCAAGCGATAGTTAATTTAGGGTGCTAGTGTTTTAGTGTGGTTAAGGAAAAGTTAGCAAGATAGATTAGTAGGAACTTTATTAATACTCCCCCGCAACCCTTGTAATATACCTAGGGAATTGCTAAGGGTACAAGAATTTTATAGTTAGTAGTATTAGACTATAATTTAGATGGTTAGCGGTCTTAGCTTTTGGCTTATGTGGTACCTAGTCTTTCCTATTAACTAATACTAGGCAGACTATAGCTTTATAGAGAGGGCGTTGTTATAGACATTCTACAAGGTAAATTAATAATTAGGAAGGCAGGAAATATAGTAGTATAAGAAAGCAGGAGACGTCCATATCCTACCTATATCTCTATTATCTTAGGTTTAGTTATAGCAGGGTTACTAAATTAAGAACCCTAGTAAGAAGATATATAGGTACAAATTTTTGCAATAAATATACTAGATATATTATAGGTAATATATAACTTGCGCCTAATAAAATATCTAGGAAGTATTAATAAGGGAAGTCCTATTAATATACACACCTCCTATGTTTCTAGTAACACGGTTCCCTACAAACCTAAGTATAAAACTAGAAAGACAAAGTTGCCACTAGAACTGCAAGAGTTTAAGGACCTATTTAACAAAGAGTTAGCAAGCAGTTTACTACCTTATTAAGGTAGTATAGATTACTATATTTAGTTAACAACTCTCCTAGATAGAACCTAGCCTAACCCCCTATAGGGTCCCCTGTACCCTATATCGCGTGATTAATTACTAGAACTAAGAACACAACTTACTAGATTAATAGACAAGGGCTAGATCTAAGCAAGCTCTTCTATAGCTAGAGCTCTAGTATTGCTAGTAAAGAAGCTATTAGGCAGTTAGCGTCTGTGTGTAGACTACTAGATGCTTAATAGCATAATAACCTTAGACTAATACCTACTACCACTTATTAAGGAAACTTTACGTATACTATCTAGCGTAAATTAGTTTACAAAAGTAGATATTTACGCCGCCTTTTATAAAGTTAGAATAGTAGAAGGTTATAAGTCCTTAACTACTTTTTACACCTAGTTTAGGTTGTATAAATAGTTAGTATATCTATTTAGTCTTAGTAGTGCGCTATCTACTTTCTAACAATATATTAATACTACACTTATAGAGTTACTAGGATTATATATAATAGCCTACCTTAATAATATCTTAATTTATTTAGGAGGAGACTAGTTTAACTATATAGAAAAAGTAAAGCGTGTACTTACGCTATTAAAAGAAGCAGGACTACACCTAGACTTAGAGAAATGTGCTTTTAGTGTTAAGGAGGTATACTACCTAGGCTATATTATTAAGGCGGGCAAATCACTTAGACCTAACCCTAAAAAGCTTAGGGCAGTACAGGAATAGGAATCCCCTAGGAATATAAGAGAGGTAAGGAGTTTTCTAGGTTTTACTAACTTCTACTATAATTTTATTGCAAAGTTTTCTAAAGTAGCAGCACCTTTAAACTAACTAACTAGGAAGAATACCCTATTCTAATAGGGAGAGGAGGAATAAAGTGCATTTAATGCGCTAAAAAAGGCGTTTATATTAGGACTAGTATTAATATAATAGGACCTAGCTAGAGAAACGTTATTAGAAGTAGACTATTTAGGATATGCTCTTAGGGGTTGCTTGTCGCAAAAAGTTAGGGGCGTCTAGCGCCTAGTTACTTACTACTCTACAGTACTAACGCTAGAGAGATAAAACTACACTATACACAACAAGGAATTGCTTACTATTATAGAGTATCTTAAAAATTAGTTAGTAGAGTTATAGAGCGTTTATAAGCTGTTTACAATATTTACAGACTATAAAAACTTAGAGTACTTTACTAGCCTTTAAAGCTTAAGCGAGCAATAATGCTGCTAGGCAGAGGAACTTTTAAAATATTAGTATATCCTACAGTATAGGCCTAGCTATCTTATAGGACAACCTAATACCTTAAGTAGATAATTATAAGATTTAAACTCCTCTAAAGCAACACTATAGTTAGTAATACGCCCTAAATTAATTTAGGTTGCAGTGTTAGAAGCAGAGGAGGCGTCTAAGTTACTAAAGGGCGCTAGCCTCTTTACTAACCTGCACATGCAGACACTATAGGACAAAGCAGTACTAGAAGATAAGACATACTAAGTACGTCTTAATGCGGTTTAGAAAGGCGCTAGGTCTTTCCTAGTTTTAGCTAATATAAAGCAACAGATTAGGGACTATATAATTAGCGCACACAGCACTTTGCTCTAGAGGGGTGTTATTTAGTTACTAATATAGGAACCCCTTATAACTACTATTATATAGTAAGCACATAAATTAGGTTTAGCAGGATATCTAGGAAAGAACACAATATTTCAAATACTACGCTGCAACTATTATTAGGATAGAATATTAGGAGATATTACGCAGTATATCTAGAACTGCTATTATTATAGTGCTTACATCTCCTAGAAGCGCTAACAGGGTCTATTATAACCTATACTAGTTGCGTTATAATACTAGTCCTAGATATCTATAGACTTTATAGTTAACCTACCTATAAAAGATAATAGTAAACCTTAGTTCCTATTAGTTATTACTAACAGACTATCTAAATACATTTAGCTTAAAGCAACAGTCTCTATAGTAGCTAATTATTGTGCAAGGATCTTCTAGGACAACTAGTAGCAGTTCTAGGGCTTCTTATCCTCTATTATTACTAACTAAGGCTCTAACTAGTTAGGATCCTTCTAGACAACGTTGTGCTAGATAACAAAGATAAACTAGTTACTATCTACTACATACTACCCTTAGATAGATAGCGGGATAGAGCAGGCAAACTAAGAAGTACAGGTAGTGCTGCGTATAATAGTATGCTTTAAACAGACTAACTAGCCTAACTACCTGCTAGCCTGCTAACTTGCACTTAATAACAGGGACTCTAGCATAACTAGTATTAGCCTAAATCTACTTTTAAATAGGTATACTATAGACACGCTACAAAAGTTAATATTACTACTAGTAAAGCCTAAGAATCCTTGTAGGGAGGCTGTAGCGTTCTTATCACACCTATAGAAGGGTATAGAGCTAGCGCAAGCTACTATTACATTCTAATAGCAACAACAACAGGAAGCAATAAACTAGTTCTAACGCCTAGCTAAAAAGTTCCTAAAAGGTAATATAGTTTAGTTTACAATACGCAATATAAAAATAAACTAACTAAGTAAAAAGTTTAACTAGCTATAGGTTAAGTATAAAGTAATAAAAGTTCCTACTCTACTTATAGTAGTATTAAACTTACTAGGGAGCTTGCATAAGACCGTGCATATAGATCTGCTAGAGAGAGCTACTAATAACCTGCTACTAAGCTAGAAGCTTTAGGACTTATAACTAGGTCTAATAGTTACTCTAGAAAATAAAGATACAATACTAGATAAATAGGAAGTAGAAGAGATCCTTTATACAAAGAATATAAAAGGAAAAGGAAAGCATTAAGTCCTAGTAAAATAGAAGGGGTATGTTAATCTAATATAGCACCCGCTAGAGGTAGTGCAGGATACTAAGGCTTTAGATAGGTTTAAGGAATAGTATAGGGATGCCGCGTATAATAATAGCCTAATACGCACAAAAACTAGGAAGTAAAGGTAAAAGGAAACTAGAATAATAACTTAGACCTTTATTATAATTAAGAAGTAGAAAGGTATAGGAGAAATCTTTTAATTATTCTTATAATACTCTAAGCAAGTGCCCTACTACTAAAGTTTTATAATATAGCTAATAATTAGGTAGCAGTATCTATACTATTACTATCTATAACTAACCCCTCCCTAGCCCCCCCTAAACTATTGTTTATATTATTCTAACGCCTCTATATCTCTTAGCAATAGTAGTGGCGCTCGCGCGCGTTGCAGGTAGGGGATAACTTAGTTAATAAGTACAAGTAGTAGCAGTAGCGGCGTTAGGAGAAGGGTAGTGCTTTAACAGCTTGCTAGCACGCAGTACTCTAGGCCTAAAGAAAACAAATATTAGAATAGATACAAAGGGAACAAGGGAAAAACAATACTAATAATAAGAGTCTTAATGCCTTAGGCAGTGCGCTTAGTAGCGCTCTTAAGCCTATTAATACAAAGGTTAGTTTAGGCCTAGGTCTTGTTTATACGCTAGTTAATACGCTAAAAGGTAACACTAGTAGTAGTAGTAAGCTACATAATGTTGTTGTTACTACAACCACTACGCAAAGGCGTAATAGTAGACTAAAGAGGAAACACTAGAGTACTAGTAGTAGATAGAATAATAGCACTAAGCTAATACTAATTATAGGCGCGCAAGTAAGTAGTAGGGGCAAGTAGAGTAATAGTGTTATTAGTTTAAGCCCTTAATATAAGATCCTTAAAATAATAGTAGAGCTAGTAGAACTACAGCACAAACTAGTAATAGGTGCCTTTAGTAGGTTTCCCTGCAAAAGTGCTAAGGGTCCCCTTCTTTGCAATATAAAGGCAATCCTCCTAGTAACTATAATAAAACTAAAGCTAGTTATAGAGGGCTTAGCAAACGTTAGGATTGTTAGCAAGGATAGCTTCTAACTAAGTACAAGTCTTATAGCCGCGATAGTAGGACTTGTATAAGCGCCCTAGACATAGTTAGAACTTGCTACAAAGAAAACAAGAATTAAGGGGAACTTACTACTACCCTCCTAATAGTTACACTTGCTAAAGAGACAAAGCTAGTTAATACACTAATTATAGGGAAGCGGCTTTACAAAGCTACTATTATATTCCTTATTATCTAAGTTACTAGAAATAATAAAGCTACTAAGCAACTAGGTTTAGGGAGATGTGTGCTAAATAAAAAGTTAGTGCAGGAAACATAGGGAGAACATTAGAAGTACGCACCTTGTCTTAGTAGGCCTAGCGCAGGGTCTAACTGCCTTATAGTAGATCCCTACTACTAGCACTAGTAGCTGCAGATAAAGATATAATAGGGACTAGATAGGCAGGATTAATAGAAAAAGATTAGAGAAGGGGCTAATTAGTGGGGAAAATCTGTTGTATAACAAAGTAAGTTTAGGAAATTTATAGTAGGGTAGGATAGCTATATTAGAACTTTTATAGTAGGGTGCTAAAACAAGCGCACAGACGCCACGCGCGCGTACCACTTAATATATAGGCCTGTTACAAATTAGGAAGGAATACAAAGATATAATAACAAAACTAAAAAACATAGTAATAAAGCTAAATATAGATTGTAGAGGACAAAGACATAACCCTAGACCCCTAGAAAGACAATTTCACGATGGTTTATAGGGGAAGGTTAGGGGTATATAAAGGACTTAGGCTTATGCCTAAGCCTAGGTCTAACATAAGATAGACTAAGTCTAACACTACTACTAAGCGAACACACTAGACACCTATAAAAAGGCGTGGAGGGCTTATCTCTCCTTTAAGATACTAAATACTATTATCAACGCTTATTGCATTCTTCCCTTAAGGCCAGTCCATAACACTAGCGCTAACTAATTTAAGCGCTATAACACTAGCAAGATTATAGTATAAAGCTTATCTTACTAAGGTAAAGATAAGTAGCTAAGACGTTAATTACTAGTAGAAGGAGTAGATAATCCTATATACGCAAGCTAAGGTATATAACATTCCTAATATTAAAGGATAGCTTGTGGTATAGGATTATCTTAAAGCTCTATCTACTAGGATCTTACTAGATTAGGGTTAAACTATATTTTAAAGGATTATTAAAAAGTTAGTAATAGGAGAGCTAACTTATAACCTCCTACAGGTTACTAAGATCTATTTATTACTTCTCTAAGAGAACAATATAAGATTAAGCTCTAAGGGTCCTGGAGTGTTTGCAACAATAGGAGCTCTACCTTCTAATTAACCTAAGAAGGAGTCTTTATACCTATATAGTAGATCCTACCTATAGAAACCTCCTAAATACAAAAATATTATTAAAGCTTAGACTAATATAGGTAACAAGCTTACTACTACTTAATAATTAGAGATTAAGAGAAAGATTAATAGGAATTAAAAATTTAAAGAGTTAAGAAAAGCTCTAATTAAGTCCTATCCTATTAATTAAGATTATAGTAGTAAGGCAAGCACAATTACCTATCTAGGTAGTATCTAAGTGGCACTAATTAACCCTATATTAATAGTAGAGAAAACAAATAGGATCTACTTAACTATAGACTTTAAAGCTCACGCACTATTAAAGAGCACTATCTTTAATAATAGGGGTGCAGTGCACCTAGTTAATAATATAAGCTACCTAGAAGAAAGCTTATTTAGATTAGTTAAATATAAGATAGTTAAAGCAGGAACTTAAGCTTTTCTAATCTTAGGTAGAGGGACTAGAGTGATCCCTAATGCTCTTAATAGACTAAGAGGTCTAAAAATAGAAGATTTAGTGCTTACTAATATAGTGTTAGTAGAAGGTTTTTATGTAAATATTATATTAGAAGCTTAATTGCTTAAAGTAGGAGTTTAGTTCCTTAGGCTAGATACTACCTTGCAGTTTAGATTATTAGAGAAGAGTGTTATATTAGCTAAGTTACTACGCAAGTTTAACTTAACTTTCCTAGAATATAAGCCCTCTACCCCTTATTAAATAATCTAAAGTATAGTGCCTAAACAACCCTAACAATCCTAGATAACTTACCTAAGACATAATAGTAAGGAGCTTTAGCACTAATAATTAGGCTATTTAGGACCTAAGGCGCTTAAAGCTCTAGTTAAGTTAGTAATAAACGTTAGGATTAAAGGAACTCCTAGGAGCAAATGCGAGTACTACGCTATTACACATGCCTAACAGGTTATATTAAGATAACTAAGGGAAAGATTACTATGTCTATACTACTAGGTATTATAGGATCTATTTAACATACTAACAGGTATGGCTTATAAGTAATAGATCTTAGTATTAAAGTGCAACTACTTAGGAAAGCTTTATACCTATCTACTATAAGCTAAAAACCTTAATAAGATTATACAGGTGTTTAAAAATTTTAAGAGCTTAATACTTAACTAATATAAGCTTAGTATAGTTAAGATTATATAAGATAACAACGTTATAACGCTCCCTTAGTATAGCAAATCTTACTTTTAGATCTAGGTAGCTAATAATAGTATTAAAATTAAGAGCTTACCTATATATACCTATAAACCTAATAGAGGAGTAGAAAAAGTAGGGCAGGAGATTATAACAAAATTAATTAAAATAAGGATTAGTGCTAACCTACTAATAAAGCTCTAGCCTAAAATTATTAAAGCAGCGACTTAGCTCTATAATATAAGCCTGTCTAATGCTTATAATATAATATCACCTAACAAAGTGCTAGATTGTTAGTTTACTAGATACTTTAGGTAGTAGCAACTAGAGCAGATAAGGGAGGCAACTGCTAATCTCTACCCTAATTAGAGCGGAATATACGCCTATAGCTATTAAGCTTACCCCCTTAATAGAGATTAAGTAGCCAGGCGTTATAAGAGGGTTTTTAAGGTGAACCCTTAGGGTTATATTAGATAGCTAGTAGGATATAGAGCATCTAACATATATAGGATATAGATCCCCTTGCTTAATTAGATTATTATAACGCAGAATATTACCTTTAATAAGGATCTTTTCTATAAAGAGAAAGATCTAGAGCAGCTTTAATAGTTAGAGGCTTAAAAGATAGTTAATATTATTAGCAAAGATAAGATCTATAATACAGGAGAAGTATATAAAGAGCTTAATATCTTTAATTAGCTTTGTATTGCGGTAGAGCAATATAAGGAGTCTAGTAAGCAAGGAGGACTAAACCTAGCGTAGGAGCTAGGGGGTAGGGTAGAGCTAGAGGAGGTAGATAATTAGGCTAGCTAGCCTAGTAATTTATAACCCCCTAAGCAGACACCTCTAGCGTAGGTACTAAGTATAGCTAGCTTAGTATAAAGGATCTATATAAAGTCCCCTAAGCTAATAGGGCTCTAAACTCCTAAACTAATACTAGAACTAAACTTTAGTATAGGAGATAAAGGATCTATATAGGTTATAGATTAGGGTCTTACTACCTAAGATAGTAGTAATCTAACTTACTTTAACGCCACAATAGGTAGCTCCTAGGAAAGACCTAGAGAGGAGAGTGCTATTAGTAGGTTACTCTATAAGAGCACAGAGATAGGTAAGGGTACCCTATCTAGCTCTTATAGGGGTGGTGAGTAGAGCTCCTACCTACCTGCTTTAGGACTAGATTCTGTATCTCCTGTAGATCCCTTACAAGCAGCACCTAGAGCTCCTAGAAGAAGCAGAAAACCACAAGTTAAAGGACTGCTACTAACGCGTGTTAGTAAGCAAGCTTAGGGACAGGACCCTAATAAACCACTAGGAGGCTCTATAAGTGTAGGGATATATATAGTAATAGATCTATTAGATATAGATCTAATTAGAAATCCCTTATATAATCTTTTAGTATATCCTAAACTAAATACTATAATCCACGCTATAATTATAGTAGCAATAGGGAGCAAATCTCCTAAAAACCCTAAAAGAAATACGCACTAGGACGCTCTATAAAAAGAGCTAAAATAATAGAAGGATCTCTATAACTACTAAATAGGATAGTAATTTAGAGACGTAGTATATAAAGAAATTAATACTCTACTAAAAGCTAGTACCTAGGAGGAGATTAATAGGCTAGCTAAGGGAGAGCGTCTACTCCTACTTAAATAGGTGTTTACATACAAGCTTAATTAGGATAGTTACCTAATTAAGTGCAAAGTAAGGATAGTAGTAAGAGGAGATCTATAGCTTACTAACTTAATTTATTTAAGCTACGCAGCTACCCTAGCAGCTTAAACCTTTAGGACTATAATAGCTATTAGAGCTAAGTTTAACCTTAAGATATATTAATATAACGTTGTTAGAGCTTTCCTTAACGCCTTAAGGGATTAACACCCTATAGTTATCTGCAAGCTGCCTAAAGGATATTAAATACCTAGGAAGTGCGTTAAGCTTAAACAAGCTCTATATAGACTAAAAGACTTACTATTATTATAGTATAATAAGCTCTTAACTACACTCTAAGAAAATAAGCTTATTGCTTCTAAAGAGGAGCTATGCCTATTCTTTAATAGAGATTGTAGTATCTTGTTAATATTCTATATAGACAATATCCTATCGCTCTATTACTAAAACTACGCAAGTTAAGCTTATAAAGTTATCTAAGCTCTAAAGTAAAGATATACTATAGAAGAAAAGGGACCTGTAAGCTAGTTTCTAGGGGTAAGAGTAATCTAGGATAGAAAGAGATAGATAATAACGCTTGTTTATAATGAATATATTAACAAGATTACAAAGAAATTTAATCTAGTAGAGACAGGAAAATTCCCTGCTACACTACTATTAAGTAAAGATATTAAAAAGAGTATAGGAGAAGCGACTAAAAAAGAGATTAAGGACTATTAGGAGCGCGTTAGATTAATCCTTTACACCTTAATTATAGTGCGCCCTAATATTGCCTATATAGCCTCCTAGCTCTCCTAATACCTTACTAACCTATCTAAACAACACTTTAATGCAGTTAATTAAGTAATCGTCTATCTATACTAAACTTAATACTAATTAATCTAATATAGGAATAGGGATCCTAATAAGCTTATAATATATAGTAATGCTTTATTTACTAATAATATTAATACTTAGTAATTATTACATAGATACCTAATCACGCTCTTTAGAGGACCTATTATTTAGAAGGTAGCTTAACAAGTAACTATTACTACTTTAACTACTAAGGTAGAGCTCTTTACGCTTAAGTAAGTAAGTAAAGAAGTAATAGTATTAAAACACTTTTTAACTAAAATACACCTTACTTTAGATACTACTTAGATAATTAATTATAATAATTAATAAACTATTAGGTTAGTAGTAGGCAATAATAAAAGGATTACTACTAAGCTACACTATATAGATATTTAAAATATATAGCTAAGATAAGAGTATATAAAGGGATCTTTCTATATTACCTATCTACCTACTAGTAATATACTAGCTAATAGGCTTACTAAAAACCTAACTATATAATAATTTATAAGGTTTAGGGAGTACCTAAAGTTATATAATAGTAGAGTATATATTATATAGTATTAATTAAAGTAAGGTAGTATATAAGATCTATTAATATATAATATAAGAATAACTAACTATAGCCTACCTCTCTATTATTAACTAGGTAGCTTCCTTAAGGAGCTCTATTACACGTAAGAAGCGTGCCTTAGAGTCTATAAGGAGCTGCCTAGGTTACCCTAACCTAGGATCTATAGGGGGAACCTTAGAGGAGCTAGAGTCCTTATCTTCTAATAAGGATCTCTAGGTGCCCTTAGCTATAGTATTAGCCTTACGCGCAAGCTTAGTAGTAGTAGTAGTAGCTTTTACTAGCTCCTGCTACTTAGCCTTGCTCTCCTTAAGGAGCACTAAGACCCTCTACTTCTTATCCTTAAGAAGGTCTTAGCTCTTACCTACCTACTTCCTTACTAGGAAGGACAGCGTAGAATATTAGGCAAGCTTAGGGCTATTAGTTTATTAGTATAGATCTTACTAAGTATTATAAAGGAAAAATTCTTATATAGATTATATATATTAGGATATAGCTATACCTAGAGGAGCACTACTAGTACTAAGTTCCCCTACTAGAAGAGTTATAGCACTTGCTATTAGACTTATTAAAGAGTGCAGAGTATAGATAATTTAGATAAGTTTTAGTATAATAAATACTAGGCTCTCTATAATAGGAGGATCTTAGGGTCTCCTTAGGAGCTAGAGAGGGAGTAGGAGCAGGAGCGGGGATATAGGGCGGGGTCTAGGGAGGAGTAGGAGCTAGAGTTAGAGCTAGAGTAGTAAGAGCTAGAGTAGGAGCGCCCTTCCTTAGCTTTACAATCTTAACTATAGTAGTAGTAGCTACGCGCTTAGCTACTATACACTCTATAATAGCCTTACGCTTAGTAGTAGCATGCTCTTCTTTAGTAGTAGTAGCTTTAGTAATAGTAGCTTTAGTAGCGTAAGAGGTAATAAGGGTAGTATAGGTAGAGTAAGCGTAAGTAGTAGTTTTTAACTTTAACTAAGATATAGGTTAGTAGGGATATAGGTATAGTTTAGACCTTTAGAGTTATATAATCTTATAATTTTAGCTATAGTAAAGATTATAGTTAGGTAGATAGAGTTATAGAGCTTAGTCTAGATAATATCTACGCGTGTAAGCGTAGGCTAAATAAGGAAGGCACGCTAGTTAGTATCTAAAGGGTAAGCTAATTTAACCCTTTAGATATATAACGCTCTAATTAGCTACACTACCTACTAACTATAAGCGTAACTATAATAATAAAAGATCTACCTATACCTAGGGGGTGTGTTGCAGGAGGGATATTAACTAGATTATAGAGTATCTTAATCTAATTAATCCTAATTAATACCCCTATATAACCCACTATCTAATTAACTACTAGCTTATTACTAAGTGCCTAATAAAAAGCAGGAGCTCTAGTAAGGAAGGTTTACTAATTATTCACCTTCTAGTAAGGGTAGCTAAAGCTCTATATATATAAGTATAATTGTAGTAGATACAATCTAATAATCCATCTCCTAAATTATTCCTAACCTTAGTAATCCAAATTTCCACACCTACTATTTAGGCTATATAATAGACCTATAACCTATTAGCGCTATATAAATAATATACTAATAGATTATTTAGATAACTTCTATATTACCTATCTAGATAATATCCTTAGCTACTCTAAAGACCTTGCTACTTATAAGGACTATATTAAAAAAGTCCTTAAGCGTCTTTATTCTACTAGATTACAGGCTAATATTAAGAAAGGCGAATTCTATATAACTTATACCTATTACCTTAGATATATCCTTACTAATAATAGGTTAGAGGTAGATCCTAATAAAGTTAAAGTACTCTAAAACTAGTCCACTCCTAAGATAATAACTAGAGTAAAGTCCTTCCTAGGATTTACTAGATTCTACTAGCAATTTGTAGAAAACTTCTCTAAGATAGCTAAGCCCTTAACCACTCTTTAGAGCCCTGCTACCCTATTTATATAGACTTTAGAATATTAATAAGCCTTTAACTAGCTTAGGAATGCCCTACTAGCAATCCTAAGCTTAGCTTACTTCTATCTTAAATATCCTCTAAAACTAGAGATAGACACCTCTAATAGAGTTAATATAGCTATCCTCTTATAGAAGTATCCTAATAGGAAATAGTACCCTATATCCTTCTTTAGTTAGACCCTTACTAGTTCTAAACTTAATTAGGAAATCTATAATAAAGAATTATTTGCAATAATATACGCCTTTAAGAAATAGCATGCTAACCTAATAAGTACTTAGCACTATATTAGAGTATATATAGATTACTAAGCACTAGAGTACTTTATATCTACTAAAGTCCTTAGTGCTAGGCAAGCTAGATAGCTAGAGGTTATAAGTCCCTTTAACTTCTAAATTAAGTATACTCCTAGATCTTATAACGCCTAAGCTAATATCCTAAGTAGAAGAGAATAGGATATAATTAACCTTAAGACTACTTAAAGGGATAATTATTTACAAGTAATAATTGCCCTAGATAGGTTACACCCCTAAATTAACTCTAACTTAGCGCAAGACTACCTAGCTAAGCATTCCTTACTAATCCTTGCTTTAATTATAGTAGTTTAGAACCCTATAACTCTTAGATGCCTAGAACTTATTAAAACTCTTCTTTAAGAAAATAGGTCCTTATTCCTAATAGAAAGATTAGAGTTACCTAAGCACTATTAGATAGAAAATAGACTCCTTCTCTACTAGGATTAACTCTGCGTGCCTGCTAGATTAGTCCTATATACTAGACTAATTCATAAGGCTTATAACTAAGTATCTACTACCTACCTATTAGCTACTAAAACCTATTAGATTCTAGCCTAATATTACTACTAGAAAGGTATAGAGACTACCTATAAACACTATATTTAGAACTGTATCCTATGCAGGAGAGGGCACCTAAGATAGCACTAACTCCTAGGCATACTCTACCCCCTTCCTATTCCTAGTCTACTAATGCAACACCTATATATTAATTTTAAGGATTTTCCCTAGGATTAACGTGGTTATAATTAGATTATAGTTATTATTAATTGCCTATTAAAGTAAGCTATTACTATCCCTTACTATAAAACTATAGATACCTAAGGTATAGCTACCTTATTTATATAGTAGGTGTACTAATTTAGACACACTCTAGATACTATTATTTCTAATTAAGGCCCTTAGTTTATATCTAGTTTCTAGTCTAAGTTCTATTAGATTATAGGCACTAAAGTTAAGCTCTCTACTACCTACTATAAATAAACTAATAGATAAACTAAGATTATAAATAAGTATATTAATTAGAGACTAAGGCCTTTTATATCCTATTACTAAGATAGCTAGAGCAAGCTACTACCTATAATAGACCATACCTAAAGTACTCTTCTATATTTATCTATTAGTATAGCTCTATATTAGCTCCTCTTTAGTTCCTTACTAAAGTAAGGTTAGTATTAGAAACTAGAAAAGACCCTATCTACTATACTAGAGAAACTAAACTATAAGGACGCCTTATCCCTTACTACTTAGATATACAACGCCTAGAAGATTGCTAAAGAAAATATAGAAAGAGCTTAAGACTAAATACGCTCTACTACTAATTACTATTACTATCTAGTTAACTAGAAGGTTAGTAACTATATTTATCTATCTACTACTAATCTTACTATTTTATAATATAGCTAAAAACTATCTAAATAATAGGAAGGTCCCTTTAAGGTATTAGAATAAGTAGGAAACGCGTATTACCTCTAATTACTACCTAGTTCTAAGATCTATAACGTTTTCTCTCCTAATATACTATATAAAGATCCCTAAGACCTATTACCTAGATAAGAGGCTCTAAAACCCCCTAGTACCCCTATATAAGGTGTAGAGGAATAGGAGGTAGAAGAAATCCTACCTAGTAAATTATATTAATCTAAGCTAAAATATAAGGTTAAGTAGGTTAGACACAATCCTAATCCTATTTAGTGTAACAATAAGGCAGAATTGCCTGCCTATTGTTCTATGCCAAGTCAGGCCTAATAAAGGCCCGACTCACTTATGTATATAGAGAATAGCTCGCCTATAGTTAGGATAGACATGTTCTTCTTGTCCTTTCGTACAAGACCTATAGGTGTAGGAATCTTATCCTTTTCTGTACAGACGCGCACTCCTATATGCCTTTGAGTTATATAGGATACCTTTTAGATGCCCTACCTACCTAAGTTGTTATATTACAAGAAGAATATTATCCTAGCTAGTGATAGCATTTAAGAATATCGCATTTGTTGTTATTTTAAGCTACTAATTTAGTTCTAGTAGCTACCTAACCCTGCAACTCTATAGTTAGAACAGCTATTAGAACTTCTAACGACTAAAGCCTATAGGCTTGAACTTCTAGACCTATAGGTGGTGCTAGATTACCTTTAGAAAAATCGCGTTAGATTGCGTTAAGGTAGAGACCTAGAGACTACTAAAAGCCTAGAGGAATTAGAGGCAAAGCTAATATCCTCCTACAACTAAACCCCCTAAAAAGAAAAGAAAAGATTTATTATTCTTATTAACTATAAAATGTTAGATAAAGGTAAAGGAAGGGTATCTAGTTTAGCTACTTTTAAAAGCCTATTCACTAATAGAAAGAAATTAGATAAGGAAGACTTAATTAACAACGCCCTCCTTAAAGGACCCTCTTCCTATCTGTCTCTTAAGGTACCTTGTGCTCCTAGGAAATCTTAAAGCAACACCTCCCTTAAAAATAAATACATATTAACCCTATTTAAAAAGAAGAGGTTAGAGAAACAAGTTAAGTAACTTACTAATTAGTTGTATAACACCTCCCTCTATAAGGAGATATAGGGTACTACCTAACCTAGCTAGTCTTTAGCTTTAATATTAAACCCTATAGTGTATGCTATAAAAGCTAAAAGACAATCTAAAAAGACCCTAAATATCTCCACACTTAGTAATAGTGCTAATCCTACTTTTAGATAATAGCAAGCATCTATTTAGGATAGGCTAGAGATTAACGCTAATTACTACCCCTCTTCTAGAGCTTAGATAGCGTTAGTCTAGGGACACTGCTTAGGACTAGCAAGAGAATACTTAGAGCCACGTTACCTATCTAATTCCCTAAGTCTTTAATTCTAAAAAGCTAAGGAAATAATTACCCTCCTTTAAACTTACTTTATTACTAGAAATAAGATAGCTAAGAGTTAGACTGTATTTAACCGCCTGTACATAACTAATATAGAGACGTTCCCTGCTTTTAAGTTATAATTCTAGAGTCTTGCTATTAGAGGAGAAGTACCCTAATTAGAGTGGTATTACTACCTCTAGATAAAGATCACACCTTCCCTAAGGATGCTAAACCTCGCTTTCTAACAGAATTGGCACAATAATTTCAAGACTATAGTAGATTATCTTACTACTTTTAATATAGAACGCCACCTATACCCTACCTTAAACTGCTTAATATCCTTCTAATAGGCAACTATAGCTTCCTTATCCTTATCCCCTTTAGTAGGGTTAGCTACTAGGCTATAGTACTTATCTAGAGCACCCCTAAGGGCAGAGTACTCTAGGCTAACAAAGGAAGGAATCTGCTAGGATTAGTAAAGGAAACCTATTAGACTTAGATACTTACTAGATTGCAATACTTATTCTAGGAGATACAGTACTAGCACTTCTTAGAATTCTTTAACTTAAAATTAAAATTGTTAAACCTGCCCCTAGCTAGAGCCTTAACTGCTCTTATATAGAGAGCGCGATAAGCAATAGGGAGGACTCCTAGTGGTACTAGTACTAGCATAGCTAAAGGTTCTAATTTAGATTAGTAACTATTTAATTATATAGATTAAATACTTACTAGATTTTAGATAGATTAGGTTAAATATTTAAAAAATTAGGGATATAGGAATAAGAAAGTTAGTAGGTAGAGGGCTAGTTATAGGCAGGCCAAGGATAGGTGTCCGTGCCCTAGGAAGAAGAAGTAAAGGTAAAGGCAGAGGTAAAGGTGGATTTATTTGCAAAAAGCTCTTCTTTAATAAGGGATCTGAACCTAATCCTAAGGATAGGGACTATCCTTTCTCTATAGGAGGGGGTAGTGTAACAATAAGGCAGAATTACCTGCCTATTATTCTATACTAAGTTAGGCCTAATAAAGGCCTAACTTACTTATGTATATAGAGAATAGCTTGCCTATAGTTAGGATAGACATGTTCTTCTTATCCTTTTATACAAGACCTATAGGTGTAGGAATCTTATCCTTTTCTATATAGACGCGCACTCCTATATGCCTTTAAGTTGTATAGGATACCTTTTGGATGCCCTACCTACCTAAGTTGTTACACCTTATTTATATAGTAGGTGTACTAATTTAGACACACTCTAGATACTATTATTTCTAATTAAGGTCCTTAGTTTATATCTAGTTTCTAGTCTAAGTTCTATTATATTATAGGCACTAAAGTTAAGCTCTTTACTACCTACTATAAATAAACTAATAGACAAACTAAGATTATAAACAAGTATATTAATTAGAGACTAAGGCCTTTTATATCCTATTACTAGGATAACTAGAGCAAGCTACTACCTATAATAGACTGTGCCTAAAGTACTCTTCTATATTTATCTATTAGTATAGCTGTATATTAGCTCCTCTTTAGCTCCCTACTAAAGCAAAGTTAGTATTAGAAACTAGAAAAGACCCTATCTACTATACTAGAGAAACTAAACTATAAGGACGCCTTAACCCTTGCTACTTAGATGCACAATATATAGAAGATTGCTAAAGAAAATATAGAAAGAGCTTAGGACTAAATACGCTCTACTACTAATTACTATTACTATTGTAAAGGGCTTAGGCTTATACCTAAGCCTAGGTCTAACATAAGATAGACTAAGTCTAACACTACTACTAAGCGAACATACTAGACACCTATAAAAAGGCGTAGAGGGCTTACCTCTCCTTTAAGATACTAAATACTATTATTAACGCTTATTATATTCTCCCTTAAGGCTAGTCTATAATATTTTAGTATCTTCTTCTAAATATACTATAGTAGTAATAAGAGATAGACGCGCTAGATATTTAGAAGAATTAGGTGTAACCTAATATAGTAGAAAGGCTAATATAGTAGGTCTATAGATTAATAGAATAATAGGCTTAAGACTCTGCTATAATAGCTATACTACGTTAATAGAATAAGGAAATACGCAATTAGATTCTATCCTAACCTACCTCTAAGCCTGCTAGGTTTAATAACCTACTACCTCTACCCCCTTTTACCTTATAATATAAACCCTTCCTAGTTAGCTTGCTATATAATAGCACTAAGGTAAACTTTTCCTTCTAGTAAATAACTATAGAATTTAAACTACGTGCAGACAAGGTCTTTATTAAGGATAAGGAGGCAAGGTTTATATATATTTAGTCCTAGCTATTACCTATAGTCTAGCGCGCTATAGCACTATACTTTAAGGATAGTACACGTAAGTATTAGGATATAAGTAGGTTTCTTAACTACCTAGTGTTCTATTATAGTAACTATTATAGGTAGGGGCGCGCCTAAGTTACGTTAGAATACTTATATTAGGGCTAAAATTAGCCTTTTATAGAGTTCTTTATAAATATTATATAGCTTCTTATATAGTTAGGAGGTTTATACTAGGATAATAAATAGAAGCTTTTATAACTTTAGTAATCTCTTAATAGTTATATACGCTTAGTTTCCCTTAATAGGGGAGTCTCTAGGATAAACTATAACGCAGCTATAGAGGAATATAAGATAATTACAGTAGATATTAAAATAGCCTCTCTAGAACTAGGCTTTCTTTAGGCTAGTAAGTCTAAGGAACCCTAGTAGAAGTCTAACTTAGATTAGGATAGCAATATAAATATAGTAGAAGTAGTAGCCTTATTAAGTGCACCTACTAAACTACTAATATCACGTCCTAACTAGATCCTATAGGACCTATTTAATGCACAGAAACTAGCAGAGGTCTATACCTAGTATAGATAGGGCAGTTATTTTGTACGTGTATATCCTAATACCCTATTACTATAACTAGTAGGTGTTAAGATACTTATAGTATTAGCAAGCGGCCCTAATTTAGGAAACTAGCTACCCTTAACCCTAGGCTAAGTTAGGGGTATAAGAAGGACACTATAATAGAGGAATTATTAATAGTAGAGGCTATTAAGTATCCCCTAGATATTAAGGCAGGGTTAAATAATCCTCCCTTCTTTATTCCCCTCCTCCTAGGTAGAGTAGAGAACGCTTAAGTAATAGTTAATTTAGGATACTAGTATTTTAGTATAGTTAAGGAAAAGTTAGCAAGATAGATTAGTAGGACCTTTATTAATATTCCCCCGCAACCCTTATAATATACCTAGGAAATTACTAAGGGTATAAGAATTGCATAGTTAGTAGTATTAGACTATAATTTAGATAGTTAGCAGTCTTAGCTTTTAGCTTATATAGTACCTAGTCTTTCCTATTAACTAATACTAGGTAGACTATAGCTTTATAGAGAGGGCGTTGTTATAGATATTCTATAAGGCAAATTAATAATTAGGAAGGCAGGAAATATAGTAGTATAAGAGAGCAGGAGACACCTATATCCTACCTATATCTCTATTATCTTAGGTTTAGTTATAGTAGGGTTACTAAATTAAGAATCCTAATAGAAAGATATATAGGTATAAATTTTTGTAATAAATATACTAGATATATTATAGGTAATATATAACTTGCGCCTAATAAAATATCTAGGAAGTATTAATAAGGGAAGTCCTATTAATATATATACTATCTATATTACTAGTAATATAGTTCCCTATAAACCTAAGTATAAAACTAGAAAGATAAAGTTACTACTAGAACTATAAGAGTTTAAGGACCTATTAAATAAAGGGTTAGCAAGTAGTTTGCTACCTTATTAAGGTAGTACAGATTACTATATTTAGTTAATAACTCTCCTAGATAGAACCTAGCCTAACCCCCTATAGGGTCCCCTATACCCTATATCACGTAATTAATTACTAGAACTAAGAATATAACTTACTAGATTAATAGACAAGGGCTAGATCTAAGCAAGCTCTTCTATAGCTAAAGCTCTAGTGTTACTAGTAAAGAAGCTATTAGGTAGTTAGCGTCTTTATATAGACTACTAGATACTTAATAGTATAATAACCTTAGACTAATACCTACTACTACTTATTAAGGAAACTTTACACACACTATCTAGTGTAAATTAGTTTATAAAAGTAGATATTTACGCTACCTTTTATAAAGTTAGAATAGTAGAAGGTTATAAGTCCTTAACTACTTTCTATACCTAGTTTAGGTTATATAAATAGTTAGTATATCTATTTAGTCTTAGTAGTGCGCTATCTACTTTCTAATAATATATTAATACTTTGCTTATAGAGTTACTTAGATTATATATAATAGCCTACCTTAATAATATCCTAATTTATTTAGGAGGAGACTAGTTTAACTATATAGAAAAAGTAAAGTGTATACTTACGCTATTAAAAGAAGTAGGACTATACCTAGACTTAGAGAAATATACTTTTAGTATTAAGGAGGTACGCTACCTAGGCTATATTATTAAGGTAGGTAAATTACTTAGACCTAACCCTAAAAAGCTTAGGGTAGTATAGGAATAGGAATCCCCTAGGAATATAAGAGAGGTAAGGAGTTTTCTAGGTTTTACTAACTTCTACTATAATTTTATTACAAAGTTTTCTAAAGTAGCAGCACCTTTAAACTAACTAACTAGGAAGAACACCCTATTCTAATAGGGAGAGGAAGAATAAAGTATATTTAATACGCTAAAAAAGGCGTTTATATTAGGACTAGTATTAATATAATAGGACCTAGCTAAAGAAATATTATTAAAAGTAGACTATTTAGCATACGCTCTTAGGGGTTGCTTATTGTAAAAAGTTAGGGGCGTCTAGCGCCTAGTTACTTACTACTCTATAGCACTAATACTAGAGAGATAAAACTATACTATATATAATAAGGAATTGCTAGCTATTATTAAGTATCTTAAAAGTTAGTTAGTAGAGTTATAGAGCGTTTATAAGCTATTTACAATATTTATAGACTATAAAAACTTAGAGTACTTTACTAGCCTTTAAAGCTTAAGCAAGTAATAGTACTACTAGGTAGAGGAACTTTTAAAATATTAGTATATCCTATAGTATAGACCTAGCTATCTTGCAGGATAACCTAATACCTTAAGTAGGCAACTACAAGATTTAAACTCCTCTAAAGTAACACTATAGTTAGTAATACGCCCTAAATTAATTTAGGTTATAGTATTAGAAGTAGAGGAGGCGTCTAAGTTACTAAAGGGCGCTAGCCTCTTTACTAACCTGTATATATAGACACTATAGGACAAAGTAGTACTAGAAGATAAGATATACTAAGTACGTCTTAATGCGGTTTAGAAAGGCACTAGGTCTTTCCTAGTTTTAGCTAATATAAAGCAATAGATTAGGGACTATATAATTAGCGCACACGGCACTTTGCTCTAGAGGGGTGTTATTTAGTTACTAATATAGGAACCCCTTATAACTACTATTATATAGCAAGTATATAAATTAAGTTTAGTAGGATATCTAGGAAAGAATATAATAATTTAAATACTACACTATAACTATTATTAGGATAGAATATTAGGAGACGTTACATAGTATATTTAAAACTACTATTATTATAGTACTTATATCTCCTAGAAGCGCTAATAGGGTCTATTATAACCTATACTAGTTGCGTTATAATACTAGTCCTAAATATCTATAGATTTTATAGTTAACCTACCTATAAAAGATAATAGTAAACCTTAGTACCTATTAGTTATTACTAATAGATTATCTAAATATATTTAGCTTAAAGTAATAGTCTCTATAGTAGCTAATTATTGTGTAAGGATCTTCTAGGATAACTAGTAGTAGTTCTAGGGCTTCCTATCCTCTATTATTACTAACTAAGGCTCTAACTAGTTAGGATCTTTCTAGATAATATTATACTAGATAATAAAGATAAACTAGTTACTATCTACTATATACTACCCTTAGATAGACAGCAGGATAGAGTAGGCAAACTAAGAAGTGTAGGTAGTGCTGCGTATAATAGTATGCTTTAAGCAGACTAACTAGCCTAACTACCTGCTAGCCTACTAACTTACACTTAATAATAGGGACTCTAGCATAACTAGTATTAGCCTAAATCTACTTTTAAATAGGTATACTATAGACACGCTATAAAAGTTAATATTACTACTAGTAAAGCCTAAGAATCCTTATAGAGAGGCTGTAGCGTTCTTATCGCACCTATAGAGGGGTGTAGAGCTAGCGTAAGCTACTATTATATTCTAATAGTAATAATAATAACAAGTAATAAACTAGTCCTAACACCTAGCTAAAAAGTTCCTAAAAAGTAATATAGTTTAGTTTACAATACGTAATATAAAGATAAACTAACTAAGTAAAAAGTTTAACTAGCTATAGGTAAAGTATAAAGTAATAGAAGTTCCTACTCTACTTATAGTAGTATTAGACTTACTAGGGAGCTTATATAAGACTATGCATGTGTGTTATAGACTAGCCTTAAGGGAGAATGTAATAAGCGTTAATAATAGTATTTAGTATCTTAAAGGAGAGGTAAGCCCTCTGCGCCTTTTTATAGGTGTGTAATGTGTTCACTTAGTAGTAGTATTAGACTTAGTCTGTCTTGTGTTAGACCTAGGCTTAGGTATAAGCCTAAGCCCTTCACAATGTGGATCTACTAGAGAGAGCTGCTAATAACCCGCTGCTAAGCTAGAAGCTTTAGGACTTATAACTAGGTCTAATAGTTACTCTAGAAAATAAAGATATAACGCTAGATAAATAGGAAGTAGAAGAGATCCTTTGTGCAAAGAATATAAGAGGAAAAGGGAAGTGTTAAGTCCTAGTAAAATAGAAGGGGTATGTTAATCTAATATAGCACCTACTAGAGGTAGTGTAGGATACTAAGGCTCTAGATAGGTTTAAGGAATAGTATAGGGATGCCACGTATAATAATAGCCTAATACGTATAAAAACTAGGAAGTAAGGGTAAAAGGAAACTAGAATAATAACTTAGACCTTTATTATAATTAAGAAGTAGAAAGGTATTAGAGATATCTTTTATTTATCCTTATAATACTCTAAGCAAGTGCCCTACTACTAAAGTTTTATAAGATAGCTAATAATTAGGTAGTAGTATCTATACTATTACTATCTATAACTAACCCCCCCCTAGCTCCCCCTAAACTATTATTTATATTATTCTAACGCCTCTACGTCTCTTAGTAATAGTAGTAACGCTTACGCGCGGCGTAGGTAGGGGAGGACTTAGTTAATAAGTATAAGCAATAGTAGTAGTAGTAGTAGGAGGAGGGTAGTGCTTTAAAAGTTTACTAACGCGTAGCACCCTAGGCCTAAAGAAAGTAAATATTAGAATATATATAAAGGGAATAAAGGAAAATTAATACTAATAATAAGAGTCTTAATACTATAGGTAGTGCGCTTAGCAGCACTCTTAAGCTTATTAATATAAAGGTTAGTTTAGGCCTAGGTCTTGTTTATACGCTAGTTAATACGCTAGAAGGTAACACTAGTAGTAGTAGTAAGCTATATAATATTATTGTTGCTATAACTACTATATAAAGGCGTAATAGTAGACTAAAGTAGAAATACTAGAGTACTAGTAGTAGATAGAATAATAGTACTAAGCTAATACTAATTATAGGCGCGCAAGTAGGTGGTAAGGGTAAGTAAAGTAATAGTATTATTAGTTTAAGCCCTTAATATAAGATCCTTAAAATAATAGTAGAGCTAGTAGAACTATAGTATAAACTAGTAATAGGTGCCTTTAGTAGATTTCCCTATAAAGGTGCTAAGGGTCCCCTTCTTTACAATATAGAGGTGATCCTCCTAGTAACTATAATAAAACTAAAGCTAGTTGCAGAGGGCTTAGTAAATATTAGGATTATTAGTAAGGATAGCTTCTAATTAAGTATAGGTCTTATAGCTATAATAGTAGGACTTATATAAGCACCCTAGATATAGTTAGAACTTACTATAAAGAAAACAAAAATTAAGGGTAACTTACTACTACCTTCCTAATAGTTATACTTGCTAAAGAGATAAAGCTAGTTAATATACTAATTATAAGGAAGTAGCTTTATAAAGCTACTATTATATTTCTTATTATCTAAGTTACTAGAAATAATAAAGCTACTAAGTAACTATATTTAGGGAGATATATACTAAGCAAAAAGTTAGTATAGGAAATATAGGGAGAATATTAGAAGTACACACCTTATCTTAGTAGGCCTAGCGCGGGGTCTAACTACCTTATAGTAGATCCCTACTACTAGCACTAGCAGCGGTAGACAAGGATATAATAGGGGCTAGATAGGCAGGATTTATAGAGAAAGAGTAGAGAGAGGGCTAATTAGTAGGGAAAATCTGTTGTATAATAAAGTAAGTTTAGGAAATTTATAGTAGGGTAGGATAGCTATATTAGAACTTTTATAGTAAGGTGCTAAAATAAGTGTATAGACGCCACGCGCGCGTACTACTTAATATATAGGCCTGTTATAAATTAGGAAGAAATATAAAGATATAATAATAAAACTAAAAAATATAGTAATAAAGCCTAATATAGATTATAGAGGACAAAGATATACCCCTAGACCCCTAGAAAGATAATTTTATAATAGTTTATAGGGGAAGGTTAGAGGTATATAAAGGGCTTAGGCTTATGCCTAAGCCTAGGTCTAACACAAGACAGACCAAGTCTAACACTACTACTAAGCGAACACACTAGACACCTATAAAAAGGCGTGGAGGGCTTACCTCTCCTTTAAGATACTAAATACTATTATTAACGCTTATTGCATTCTCCCTTAAGGCTAGTCTATAACAACTATCTAGTTAACTAGAAGGTTAGTAACTATATTTATTTATCTACTACTAATCTTGCTATTTTATAACCTAGCTAAAGACTATCTAAACGCTAGGAAGGTCCCTTTAAGGCATTAGAACAAGTAGGACACGCGTATTACCTCTAATTGCTACCTAGTTCTAAGATCTATAACGTTTTCTCTCCTAATATACTATATAAAGATCCCTAAGACCTATTACCTAGATAAGAGGCTCTAAAACCCCCTAGTACCCCTATACAAGGTGTAGAGGAATAGGAGGTAGAAGAAATCCTAGCTAGCAAATTATATTAATCTAAGCTAAAATATAAGGTTAAGTAGGTTAGACATAATCCTAATTCTATTTAGTATCCTACCTATAACTTTATAGGTGCTCCCTATAAATTACAGGTATTCTACTAATAGTATCTAAATTAGCTAGGTCCCCTACGCAGCGTACTAAAATAGATTTAAGCCTAGGAAAAAGGCAAAGAGGATCTAATATTACTTTATAATAATTATATCTAATATTAGGACTAATTTATATCCTATTTAGCTATATATTATACTATTAACTACTATCTATTACTATTATTCTTGTTGCTATTTATTCTTATATCCTATTTAGAACTATCCTAGAACCTTTAAGATTCCTAGGACACTACCCCTAGGAAACCTCTTTATTATATATCTATCTCTCTATTAGAACCTAGTTTAGACTCTATATTAGCTAAGATAGCACCTAGACTACCTTTCTTAGCTAGCTTCTAGATAGCTAGTGTAGGAGGTTGCAGAGCAGCTGCAGGAGCAGGTGTAGGAGCTGGAACTAATTTAGACACTTTCTTATTAAGCGCCTTTATCTTAGCCTATACTAGGAAGGTTGCCTCCTAATTTAGTACTATTTCCTCTTTAAGTTTATTAATAGCCCTTATTAAGCCCCTAACTACTAAGACTATCTTATAAATACTATTCTAAAGCTAATATAAATTAGATATAGTAGTATAATAGGTAGCTATAAGGATTTTAGTAGCTTCTATACCCTTAGTCTAAATATTAGTAATAGTAACGCACTTAGCTAGGTTTTAGGTAGTTTCTTAAATAGTAGCCTTAAACTATTTAATATCCTTCTAATAAGCAACTATAGTATCCTTATCCTTATCCCCTTTAGCAGGGTTTACTACTAGGCTATAGTACTTATCTAGAGCACCCCTAAGGGTAGAGTACTCTTAGCTAATAAAGGAAGGAATCTACTAGGATTAGTAAAGGAACCCTATTAGACTTAGATACTTACTAGATTATAATACTTATTCTAGGGGATATAGTACTAGCACTTCTTAGAATTCTTTAACTTAAAATTAAAATTATTAAACTTGCCCCTAGGTAGAGCCCTAACTACCCTTATATAGAGAGCGCAATAAGTAATAGGGAGGACTCCTAGTAGTACTAGTACTAGCATAGCTAAAGGTTCTAATTTAGATTAGCAACTGCTTAATTATATAAATTAAATACTTACTAGATTTTAGATAGATTAGGTTAAATAATTAAAAAATTAGGGATATAGGAATAAGAAAGTTAGTAGGTAAAGGGCTAGTTATAGGTAGGCTAAGGATAGGGGTCTGTGCCCTAGGAACAAGAAGTAAAGGTAAAGGTAGAGGCAAAGGTAGATTTATTTTGTAAGAACTTTTCTTTAATAAGGGATCTAAACCTTATTATAAGGATAGGGACTATCCTTTCTCTATAGGAGGGGGTAGTGTAATAATAAGTGTAACAATAAGGCAGAATTACCTGCCTATTGTTCTATACCAAGTTAGGCCTAATAAAGGCCTAACTCACTAATATATATAGAGAACAGCTCGCCTATAGTTAGGATAGGCATGTTCTTCTTATCCTTTTATACAAGACCTATAGGTGTAGGAATCTTATCCTTTTCTATACTAACGCGCACTCCTATATGCCCTTAAGTTATATAGGATACCTTTTAGATGCCCTACCTACCTAAGTTATTATGTTATAAGAGGAATATTATCCTAGCTAGTAATAGCATTTAAGAATATCGCACTTATTATTATTTTAAGCTACTAATTTAGTTCTAGTAGCTATCTAACCCTGCAACCCTATAGTTAGAATAGCTATTAGAACTTCTAACGACTAAAGCCTATAGGCTTAGACTTCTAGACCTATAGGTGGTGCTAGATTACCTTTAGAAAAATCGCGTTAGATTGCGTTAAGGTAGAGACCTAGAGAGTACTAAAAGCCTAGAGGAATTAGAGGCAAAGCTAATATCCTTCTATAACTAAACCCCCTAAAAAGAAAAAGAAAAGATATATTATTCTTATTAACTAGAAAATATTAGATAAAGATAAAGGAAGGGTATCTAGTTTAGCTACTTTTAAAAGCCTATTTACTAATAGAAAGAAATTAGATAAGGAAGACTTAATTAACAACGCCCTCTTAGAAGGACCTGCTTCCTATCTGTCTCTTAAGGTACCTTATACTCCTAGGAAATCTTAAAGCAACACCTCCCTTAAAGATAAATATATATTAACCCTATATAAAAAGAAGAGGTTAGAGGAACAAGTTAAGCAACTTACTAATTAGTTATATAACACCTCCCTCTATAAGGAGATATAGGGTACTACCTAACTAGGCTAGTCTTTAGCTTCTATATTAAACCCTATAGTGTATGCTATAAAAGCTAAGAGATAATCTAAAAAGACGCTAAATATCTCTACACTTAGTAATAGCGCTAATCCTACTTTTAGATAATAGCAAGCATCTATTTAGGATAGGCTAGAGATTAACGCTAATTACTACCCCTTTTCTAGAGCTTAGATTGTAATAACTTAGGTAGGTAGGGCATCCAAAAGGTATCCTATACGACTTAAAGGCATATAGGAGTGCGCGTCTGTATAGAAAAGGATAAGATTCCTACACCTATAGGTCTTGTACAAAAGGACAAGAAGAACATGCCTATCCTAACTATAGGCGAGCTGTTCTCTATATATATTAGTAAGTTAGGCCTTTATTAGGCCTAACTTGGCATAGAATAATAGGCAGGCAATTCTGCCTTATTGTTACACTACCCCCTCCTGTAGAGAAAGGATAGTCCCTATCCTTAGGATTAGGTTTAGATCCCTTATTAAAGAAGAGCTTTTTGCAAAATAAATCCACCTTTACCTCTACCTTTACCTTTACTTCTTCTTCCTAGGGTATAGACCCCTATCCCTAGCCTATATATAACTAGCCCTCTACCTACTAACTTTCTTATTCCTATATCCCCTATTTTTTAATTATTTAACCTAATCTATCTAAAATCTAGTAAGTATTTAATTTATATAATTAAGTAGTTACTAATCTAAATTAGAACCTTTAGCTATGCTAGTACAAGTACTACTAGGAGTCCTCCCTATTACTTATTACGCTCTCTATATAAGGGTAGTTAGGGCTCTACCTAGGGGCAAGTTTAATAATTTTAATTTTAAGTTAAAGAATTCTAAGAAGTGCTAGTACTATATCCCCTAGAATAAGTATTATAATCTAGTAAGTATCTAAGTCTAATAGGGTTCCTTTACTAATCCTAGTAGATTCCTTCCTTTATTAGCTAAGAGTACTCTACCCTTAGGGGTGCTCTAGATAAGTACTATAGCCTAGTAGTAAACCCTGCTAAAGGGGATAAGGATAAGGAAGCTATAGTTACTTATTAGAAGGATATTAAGCAGTTTAAGGCTACTATTTAAGAAACTACCTAAAACCTAGCTAAGTGCGTTACTATTACTAATATTTAGACTAAGGGCATAGAAGCTACTAAAATCCTTATAGCTACCTATTATACTACTATATCTAATTTATATTAGCTTTAGAATAGTATCTATAAGATAGTCTTAGTAGTTAGGGGCTTAATAAAGGCTATTAATAAACTTAAGGAGGAATTAGCACTAAATTAGGAGGTAACCTTCCTAGTATAGGCTAAGATAAAGGCGTTCTACGAGAAGGAGTCTAAATTAGTCCTAGCTCCTACCCCTACTCCTGCGCCTACTCTAAACCCTGCTACACTAGTTATCTAGAAGCTAGCAAAGAAGCCTAGTCTAGGTACTATCTTAGCTAATATAGAGTCTAAACTAGGTTCTAATAGAGAGATAGATATAGATTAAAGAGGTTTCCTAGGGGTAGTGTCCTAGGAACCTTAAGGGTTCTAGGTTAGTTATAAATAGGATATAATAATAAATAGTAATAAGAATAATAGTAATAGATAGTAGTTAATAGCCTAATATATAGCTAAATAGGATATAAATTAGTTCTAATATTAGATATAATTATTATAAAGTAATATTAGATCCTCTTTGCCTTTTTCCTAGGCTTAAATCTATCTTAGTAAGCTATAGGGAGGGCCTAGCTAATTTAGATACTATTAGTAGAATACCTATAATTTATAGGGACCACCTATAAAGTTAGAGGTAGGATACTAAACAGGATCTAAATTATATCTAACCTACTTAATCTTATATTTTAGCTTAGATTAATATAATTTACTAGCTAGGATTTCTTCTACCTCCTATTCCTTTACACCTTATATAGGGGTACTAGGGGGTTTTAGAGCCTCTTATCTAGGTAACAGGTCTTAGGGATCTTTATATAGTATATTAGGGGAGAAAACATTATAGATCTTAGAACTAGGTAGTAATTAGAGGCAATACGCGTTTCCTACTTATTCTAATACCTTAAAGGGACCTTCCTATTATTTAGGTAGTTTTTAGCTAGGTTATAAAATAGTAAGATTAGTAGTAGATAGATAAATATAGTTACTAACCTTCTAGTTAACTAGATAATAATAGTAATTAGTAGTAGAGCGTATTTAGTCTTAAGCTCTTTCTATATTTTCTTTAGCAATCTTCTAGGTGTTGTGTATCTAAGTAGCAAGGGATAAGGCGTCCTTATAGTTTAGTTTCTCTAGTATAGTAGATAGGGTCTTTTCTAGTTTCTAATACTAACTTTACTTTAGTAAGGAACTAAAGAGAAGCTAATATAGAGCTATGCTAATAGATAAATATAGAAGAGTACTTTAGGCATAGTCTATTATAGGTAGTAGGTTACTCTAGTTATCCTAGTAATAGGATATAAAAGGCCTTAGTCTCTAATTAATATACTTGTTTATAATCTTAGTTTGTCTATTAGTTTATTTATAGTAGGTAGTAGAGAGCTTAACTTTAGTGCCTATAATCTAATAGAACTTAGACTAGAAACTAGATATAAACTAAGGGCCTTAATTAGAAATAATAGTATCTAGAGTGTGTCTAAATTAGTACACCTACTAAATAAATAAGGTAGCTATACCTTAGGCGTCTATAGTTTTATAGTAAGGGATAGTAATAGCTTGCTTTAATAGGTAATTAATAATAACTATAATCTAATTATAACCACGTTAATCCTAGGGAAAATCCTTAAAATTAATATATAGGTGTTGCATTAGTAGACTAGGGATAGGAAGGGGGTAGAGTATACTAGGGAGTTAGTGCTATCTTAGGTGCCCTCTCCTATATAGGATATAGTTCTAAACGTAGCGTTTATAGGTAGTCTCTATACCTTTTTAGTAGTAATATTAGGCTAGAATCTAATAAGTTTTAGTAGCTAATAGGTAGGTAGTAGATACTTAATTATAAGCCTTATAAATTAGTCTAGTATATAGGACTAATCTAGTAGGCACCCAAAGTTAATCCTAGTAGAGAAGGAGTCTATTTTCTATCTAATAGTGCTTAGGCAACTCTAATCTTTCTATTAGAAATAAGGACCTATTTTCTTAAAGAAGAGTTTTAATAAGTTCTAGGGATTTAAGAGTTATAGGCTTCTAAACTACTATAATTAAAGCAAGGATTAGTAAGGAACGCTTAGCTAGGTAGTCTTGCGCTAAGTTAGAGTTAATTTAGGGGTATAACCTATCTAGGGCGATTATTACTTATAAATAATTATCCCTCTAAGTAGTCTTAAGGTTAATTATATCCTGTTCCCTTCTGCTTAGGATATCTACTTAGGTGTTATAAGATCTAGGAGTATACTTAATTTAGAAGTTAAAGGGACTTATAACCTCTAGCTATCTAGCTTGCCTAGCACTAAGGACTTTAGTAGATATAAAGTACTCTAGTGCCTAGTAGTCTATATAGACTCTAATAAGGTGCTATGTACTAGTTAGGTTAGCACGCTATTTCTTAAAGGCGCAGATTATTATAAATAATTCTTTATTATAGATTTCCTAGTTAAGTTTAGAACTAGTAAGGGTCTAACTAAAGAAGGATATAGGGTACTATTTCCTATTAGGATGCTCCTATAAGAGGATAGCTACAATAACTCTATTAGAGGCGTCTATCTCTAGTTTTAGAGGGTATTTAGGGTAGAAGTAAGCTAAGCTTAGGATTACTAGTAGGGCATTCCTAAGCTAGTTAAAGGCCTGTTAATATTCTAAAGTCTATACAAATAGGGTAGTAGGGCTCTAGAGAGTAGTTAAGGGCTTAGCTATCTTAGAGAGGTTTTCTATAAATTGCTAGTAGAATCTAGTAAATCCTAGGAAGGACTTTACTCTAGTTATTATCTTAGGAGCAGACTAGTTTTAGAGTAATTTAACTTTATTAGGGTCTACGTCTAAGCCTTTATTAGTTAGGATATATCTAAGGTAATAGGTATAGGTTATATAGAATTTACTTTTCTTAATATTAGCCTATAATCTAGTAGAATAAAGATACTTAAGGACTATTTAAATATAGTCCTTATAAGTAGCAAGGTTTTTAGAGTAGATAAGGATATTATCTAGATAGGTAATATAGAAGTTATCTAAATAATCTATTAGTATATTATTTATATAGCGTTAATAGGTTACAGGTCTATTATATAGCCTAAATAGTAGGACTTTATATTTATAGGCACTATACCTAGTGCAGAAAGTAGTGTACTCCTCTAAGTTAGGGTCTATTTAGATCTTATTAAAGGCAGCACAAATATCTACCTTAGTAAAGATTTTTATTTTAGCTAGCTAGGATAATAGATTATCTATACAGGGTATTAGATACGCGTCCTTTTATGTTAAGCTATTAAGCTTATAGTAATCTATATAGATCCTAAGGCCTCTATTTAGCTTCTTAACACATAGGATAGGAGAGGCAAATAGGCTCTAACTAGTCTTAATAAAGCCTTTCTATAGGTGCTCTTATACATATTTCTTAGTAGCCTAGAGTTCCTTAGTATTTTAATAATAGAGGGGACTCTAGTAGTTTAGAAGGGGTTCCTCTAGGACTATCTTATAGTTGTAAGGCTAGTAGATTAGAAGTTTATTAGCCTTAGCCTTATTAAAGACGTCCTAATAGGAGTTATAGTTAGATAGGAGCTTCTAATCTAATAAGCTTTAGTTAAGAGTGTCCTATTTAGATAGGGTTTAGATCCTACACTTAATCTTATACAAGCTAGTAGTAAAGAATTTATTAGAAGATTTTTTTATATTAAAATAGAAAGTATTAGCAGAAATAGTAGTAATTTAGAATTTTGCAGGTAGGGTAACAGTTAGCAATTAGACTAGGGTAGGTGGCGTAATAGGTTTAGTAGCAGCCCTATAAGTGGCTAGAATTTTAAGTATACCACGTATCCTATTAATTAAACTAGGACTATTTTAGTTCTAGTTCTCCTCTTAATCCTAAAGGGCGTCTCTTCGCAAGATGTCGTGGGTAACTAGGGTAGATAGCACTTGCTAGTAGAGTTATACTAGAATAGGAGGTGCGGGGTTATAGGTTAGAGGAAATTTCTCTAGCTAGATTAGTTAAGACTTATCTATATTAATTAGGATTTAGAACTATTTTAGCTAGTGTTGTCTAATAATATAATCCTAAGAACCTAAGTCTACTATTATAAAGGGGTAGTTATAAACCTTTTAGCTACTAACTATTATATAAAGCTAAATATAGTAGGTAACTAGGGAGGTAATCTAATTCTAGAACCCTTTAATAGTAAGCTTATATAGTAGCTTTTAGATAGGTACCCTAAGTATAGAAGAGATATTATAAGCTATTTTTAAATTAAGAAATAAGTAACCTTAGGCCCTAGTATCTACTAAAGCGTTTAGGTAAATACTAGAACTATTAAGGTATAGGGTTATACATGTAAGTAAATAGGAACTAATAAATAATTTAGTTAAGGAAAGGTTTAATAGGGTATATTAAGTTAGGCCTAGGAAGGAGGATCCTCCTAGGTGTTATTATTTCCTGTCTAATAGCTATCTAAATTAGTTAATTTAGTAGTTTCTTCTTTCTTAGAATTCTTAATAACCTATTCTATATTTATAGCCTAAATCCTAAGGGGTTTAAGGTAGTTACTAGAGAAGTGCCTAGGTTTTCTATAATTATAGCAAGTTACTAGGGTTCCTATTATAGTAGCGCTAGGAGTAGCTAGCGTAGTAGATAGAGGTTAATTATTTTAAGGGGTAGTGCCTTATTATTATAAGTAGGGTATATAAGGTTTAGCTATTAAAGGTCTATTATAGGGTTTCTAATTAGCGTCTAAATAGGACTAGTTTCTAAAGTATTAGAAGAGGGTTAGTCCTTTTCTAAATAATAGAGTAGTCTAGGTAGAAGTAGATAAGGTAGGGTATAGGTAGCATTCTATATTAAAAGTAGTAAGATAATCTACTATAGTCTTAAAATTATTATACTAATTCTATTAGAAAGCAAGGTTTAGTATCCTTAGGGAAGGTATAATCTTTATCTAGAGGTAGTAATACTACTCTAATTAGGGTACTTCTTCTCTAATAGCAAGACTCTAGAATTATAACTTAAAAGTAGGGAATATCTCTATATTAGTTATATATAGGCAGTTAAATATAGTCTAACTCTTAGCTATCTTATTTCTAGTAATAAAGTAAGTTTAAAGGAGGGTAATTATTTCCTTAGCTTTTTAGAATTAAAGACTTAGGGAATTAGATAGGTAACGTGGCTCTAAGTATTCTCTTGCTAGTCCTAAGTAGTGTCCCTAGACTAACGCTATCTAAGCTCTAGAAGAGGGGTAGTAATTAGCGTTAATCTCTAGTCTATCCTAAATAGATGCTTGCTATTATCTAAAAGTAGGATTAGCACTATTACTAAGTATAGAGATATTTATTATCTTTTTAGATTATCTTTTAGCTTTTATAGTATACACTATAGGGTTTAATATAAAAGCTAAAGACTAGCTAGGTTAGGTAGTACCCTATATCTCCTTATAAAGGGAGGTGTTATATAACTAATTAGTAAGTTACTTAACTTATTTCTCTAACCTCTCCTTTTTAGATAGGGTTAATATATATTTATCTTTAAGGGAGGTATTGCTTTAAGATTTCTTAGGAGCATAAGGTACCTTAAGAGATAGATAAGAAGCAGGTCCTTTAAGGAGGGCGTTATTAATTAAGTCTTCCTTATCTAATTTCTTTCTATTAGTAAATAGGCTTTTAAAAGTAGCTAAACTAGATACCTTTCCTTTACCTTTATCTAATATTTTATAGTTAATAAGAATAATAAATCTTTTCTTTTTAGGGGGGTTTAGTTATAGGAGGATATTAGCTTTACCTCTAATTCCTCTAGGCTTTTAGTAGTCTCTAGGTCTCTACCTTAACGTAATCTAACGCGATTTTTCTAAAGGTAATCTAGCACTACCTATAGGTCTAGAAGTCTAAGCCTATAGGCTTTAGTCGTTAGAAGTTCTAATAGCTATTCTAACTATAGATATAACAATAAGGCAGAATTGCCTGCCTATTGTTCTATGCTAAGTCAGGCCTAATAAAGGCCTGACTTACTTATGTATATAGAGAATAGCTTGCCTATAGTTAGGATAGACATGTTCTTCTTATCCTTTTGTACAAGACCTATAGGTGTAGGAATCTTATCCTTTTCTGTACAGACGCGCACTCCTATATACCTTTAAGTTATATAGGATACCTTTTAGATGCCCTACCTACCTAAGTTGTTATATTATAAGAAGAATATTATCCTAGCTAGTGATAGCATTTAAGAATATCGCATTTATTGTTATTTTAAGCTACTAATTTAGTTCTAGTAGCTACCTAACCCTGCAACTCTATAGTTAGAACAGCTATTAGAACTTCTAACGACTAAAGCCTATAGGCTTGAACTTCTAGACCTATAGGTAGTGCTAGATTACCTTTAGAAAAATCGCGTTAGATTGCGTTAAGGTAGAGACCTAGAGACTACTAAAAGCCTAGAGGAATTAGAGGCAAAGCTAATATCCTCCTACAACTAAACCCCCTAAAAAGAAAAGAAAAGATTTGTTATTCTTATTAACTATAAAATATTAGATAAAGGTAAAGGAAGAGTATCTAGTTTAGCTACTTTTAAAAGCCTATTTACTAATAGAAAGAAATTAGATAAGGAAGACTTGTTTAACAACGCCCTCCTTAAAGGACCCTCTTCCTATCTGTCTCTTAAGGTACCTTGTGCTCCTAGGAAATCTTAAAGTAACACCTCCCTTAAAAATAAATATATATTAACCCTATCTAAAAAGAAGAGGTTAGAGAAACAAGTTAAGTAACTTACTAATTAGTTGTACAACACCTCCCTCTATAAGGAGATATAGGGTACTACCTAACCTAGCTAGTCTTTAGCTTTAATATTAAACCCTATAGTGTATGCTATAAAAGCTAAAAGATAATCTAAAAAGACGCTAAATATCTCTATACTTAGTAATAGTGCTAATCCTACTTTTAGACAATAGTAAGCATCTATTTAGGATAGGCTAGAGATTAACGCTAATTACTACCCCTCTTCTAGAGCTTAGATAGCGTTAGTCTAGGGACACTGCTTAGGACTAGTAAGAGAATACTTAGAGCCACGTTACCTATCTAATTCCCTAAGTCTTTAATTCTAAAAAGCTAAGGAAATAATTACCCTCCTTTAAACTTACTTTATTACTAGAAATAAGATAGCTAAGAGTTAGACTATATTTAACTGCCTGTATATAACTAATATAGAGACGTTCCCTGCTTTTAAGTTATAATTCTAGAGTCTTGCTATTAGAGGAGAAGTACCCTAATTAGAGTAGTATTACTACCTCTAGATAAAGATCACACCTTCCCTAAGGATGCTAAACCTCGCTTTCTAACAGAATTAGCACAATAATTTCAAGACTATAGTAGATTATCTTACTACTTTTAACATAGAACGCTGCCTATACCCTACCTTAAACTACTTAACATCCTTCTAATAGGCAACTATAGCTTCCTTATCCTTATCCCCTTTAGTAGGGTTAGCTACTAGGCTATAGTACTTATCTAGAGCACCCCTAAGGGCAGAGTACTCTAGGCTAACAAAGGAAGGAATCTACTAGGATTAGTAAAGGAAACCTATTAGACTTGGATACTTACTAGATTGCAATACTTATTCTAGGAGATATAGTACTAGCACTTCTTAGAATTCTTTAACTTAAAATTAAAATTGTTAAACCTGCCCCTAGCTAGAGCCTTAACTGCTCTTATATAGAGAGCGCGATAAGCAATAGGGAGGACTCCTAGTGGTACTAGTACTAGCATAGCTAAAGGTTCTAATTTAGATTAGTAACTATTTAATTATATAGATTAAATACTTACTAGATTTTAGATAGATTAGGTTAAATATTTAAAAAATTAGGGATATAGGAATAAGAAAGTTAGTAGGTAGAGGGCTAGTTATAGGCAGGCCAAGGATAGGTGTCCGTGCCCTAGGAAGAAGAAGTAAAGGTAAAGGCAGAGGTAAAGGTGGATTTATTTGCAAAAAGCTCTTCTTTAATAAGGGATCTGAACCTAATCCTAAGGATAGGGACTATCCTTTCTCTATAGGAGGGGGTAGTGTAACAATAAGGCAGAATTACCTGCCTATTATTCTATACTAAGTTAGGCCTAATAAAGGCCTAACTTACTTATGTATATAGAGAATAGCTTGCCTATAGTTAGGATAGACATGTTCTTCTTATCCTTTTATACAAGACCTATAGGTGTAGGAATCTTATCCTTTTCTATATAGACGCGCACTCCTATATGCCTTTAAGTTGTATAGGATACCTTTTGGATGCCCTACCTACCTAAGTTGTTACACCTTATTTATATAGTAGGTGTACTAATTTAGACACACTCTAGATACTATTATTTCTAATTAAGGTCCTTAGTTTATATCTAGTTTCTAGTCTAAGTTCTATTATATTATAGGCACTAAAGTTAAGCTCTTTACTACCTACTATAAATAAACTAATAGACAAACTAAGATTATAAACAAGTATATTAATTAGAGACTAAGGCCTTTTATATCCTATTACTAGGATAACTAGAGCAAGCTACTACCTATAATAGACTGTGCCTAAAGTACTCTTCTATATTTATCTATTAGTATAGCTGTATATTAGCTCCTCTTTAGCTCCCTACTAAAGCAAAGTTAGTATTAGAAACTAGAAAAGACCCTATCTACTATACTAGAGAAACTAAACTATAAGGACGCCTTAACCCTTGCTACTTAGATGCACAATATATAGAAGATTGCTAAAGAAAATATAGAAAGAGCTTAGGACTAAATACGCTCTACTACTAATTACTATTACTATTGTAAAGGGCTTAGGCTTATACCTAAGCCTAGGTCTAACATAAGATAGACTAAGTCTAACACTACTACTAAGCGAACATACTAGACACCTATAAAAAGGCGTAGAGGGCTTACCTCTCCTTTAAGATACTAAATACTATTATTAACGCTTATTATATTCTCCCTTAAGGCTAGTCTATAATATTTTAGTATCTTCTTCTAAATATACTATAGTAGTAATAAGAGATAGACGCGCTAGATATTTAGAAGAATTAGGTGTAACCTAATATAGTAGAAAGGCTAATATAGTAGGTCTATAGATTAATAGAATAATAGGCTTAAGACTCTGCTATAATAGCTATACTACGTTAATAGAATAAGGAAATACGCAATTAGATTCTATCCTAACCTACCTCTAAGCCTGCTAGGTTTAATAACCTACTACCTCTACCCCCTTTTACCTTATAATATAAACCCTTCCTAGTTAGCTTGCTATATAATAGCACTAAGGTAAACTTTTCCTTCTAGTAAATAACTATAGAATTTAAACTACGTGCAGACAAGGTCTTTATTAAGGATAAGGAGGCAAGGTTTATATATATTTAGTCCTAGCTATTACCTATAGTCTAGCGCGCTATAGCACTATACTTTAAGGATAGTACACGTAAGTATTAGGATATAAGTAGGTTTCTTAACTACCTAGTGTTCTATTATAGTAACTATTATAGGTAGGGGCGCGCCTAAGTTACGTTAGAATACTTATATTAGGGCTAAAATTAGCCTTTTATAGAGTTCTTTATAAATATTATATAGCTTCTTATATAGTTAGGAGGTTTATACTAGGATAATAAATAGAAGCTTTTATAACTTTAGTAATCTCTTAATAGTTATATACGCTTAGTTTCCCTTAATAGGGGAGTCTCTAGGATAAACTATAACGCAGCTATAGAGGAATATAAGATAATTACAGTAGATATTAAAATAGCCTCTCTAGAACTAGGCTTTCTTTAGGCTAGTAAGTCTAAGGAACCCTAGTAGAAGTCTAACTTAGATTAGGATAGCAATATAAATATAGTAGAAGTAGTAGCCTTATTAAGTGCACCTACTAAACTACTAATATCACGTCCTAACTAGATCCTATAGGACCTATTTAATGCACAGAAACTAGCAGAGGTCTATACCTAGTATAGATAGGGCAGTTATTTTGTACGTGTATATCCTAATACCCTATTACTATAACTAGTAGGTGTTAAGATACTTATAGTATTAGCAAGCGGCCCTAATTTAGGAAACTAGCTACCCTTAACCCTAGGCTAAGTTAGGGGTATAAGAAGGACACTATAATAGAGGAATTATTAATAGTAGAGGCTATTAAGTATCCCCTAGATATTAAGGCAGGGTTAAATAATCCTCCCTTCTTTATTCCCCTCCTCCTAGGTAGAGTAGAGAACGCTTAAGTAATAGTTAATTTAGGATACTAGTATTTTAGTATAGTTAAGGAAAAGTTAGCAAGATAGATTAGTAGGACCTTTATTAATATTCCCCCGCAACCCTTATAATATACCTAGGAAATTACTAAGGGTATAAGAATTGCATAGTTAGTAGTATTAGACTATAATTTAGATAGTTAGCAGTCTTAGCTTTTAGCTTATATAGTACCTAGTCTTTCCTATTAACTAATACTAGGTAGACTATAGCTTTATAGAGAGGGCGTTGTTATAGATATTCTATAAGGCAAATTAATAATTAGGAAGGTAGGAAATATAGTAGTATAAGAGAGCAGGAGACACCTATATCCTACCTATATCTCTATTATCTTAGGTTTAGTTATAGTAGGGTTACTAAATTAAGAATCCTAATAGAAAGATATATAGGTATAAATTTTTGTAATAAATATACTAGATATATTATAGGTAATATATAACTTGCGCCTAATAAAATATCTAGGAAGTATTAATAAGGGAAGTCCTATTAATATATATACTATCTATATTACTAGTAATATAGTTCCCTATAAACCTAAGTATAAAACTAGAAAGATAAAGTTACTACTAGAACTATAAGAGTTTAAGGACCTATTAAATAAAGAGTTAGCAAGTAGTTTGCTACCTTATTAAGGTAGTACAGATTACTATATTTAGTTAATAACTCTCCTAGATAGAACCTAGCCTAACCCCCTATAGGGTCCCCTATACCCTATATCACGTAATTAATTACTAGAACTAAGAATATAACTTACTAGATTAATAGACAAGGGCTAGATCTAAGCAAGCTCTTCTATAGCTAAAGCTCTAGTGTTACTAGTAAAGAAGCTATTAGGTAGTTAGCGTCTTTATATAGACTACTAGATACTTAATAGTATAATAACCTTAGACTAATACCTACTACTACTTATTAAGGAAACTTTACACACACTATCTAGTGTAAATTAGTTTATAAAAGTAGATATTTACGCTACCTTTTATAAAGTTAGAATAGTAGAAGGTTATAAGTCCTTAACTACTTTCTATACCTAGTTTAGGTTATATAAATAGTTAGTATATCTATTTAGTCTTAGTAGTGCGCTATCTACTTTCTAATAATATATTAATACTTTGCTTATAGAGTTACTTAGATTATATATAATAGCCTACCTTAATAATATCCTAATTTATTTAGGAGGAGACTAGTTTAACTATATAGAAAAAGTAAAGTGTATACTTACGCTATTAAAAGAAGTAGGACTATACCTAGACTTAGAGAAATATACTTTTAGTATTAAGGAGGTACGCTACCTAGGCTATATTATTAAGGTAGGTAAATTACTTAGACCTAACCCTAAAAAGCTTAGGGTAGTATAGGAATAGGAATCCCCTAGGAATATAAGAGAGGTAAGGAGTTTTCTAGGTTTTACTAACTTCTACTATAATTTTATTACAAAGTTTTCTAAAGTAGCAGCACCTTTAAACTAACTAACTAGGAAGAACACCCTATTCTAATAGGGAGAGGAAGAATAAAGTATATTTAATACGCTAAAAAAGGCGTTTATATTAGGACTAGTATTAATATAATAGGACCTAGCTAAAGAAATATTATTAAAAGTAGACTATTTAGCATACGCTCTTAGGGGTTGCTTATTGTAAAAAGTTAGGGGCGTCTAGCGCCTAGTTACTTACTACTCTATAGCACTAATACTAGAGAGATAAAACTATACTATATATAATAAGGAATTGCTAGCTATTATTAAGTATCTTAAAAGTTAGTTAGTAGAGTTATAGAGCGTTTATAAGCTATTTACAATATTTATAGACTATAAAAACTTAGAGTACTTTACTAGCCTTTAAAGCTTAAGCAAGTAATAGTACTACTAGGTAGAGGAACTTTTAAAATATTAGTATATCCTATAGTATAGACCTAGCTATCTTGCAGGATAACCTAATACCTTAAGTAGGCAACTACAAGATTTAAACTCCTCTAAAGTAACACTATAGTTAGTAATACGCCCTAAATTAATTTAGGTTATAGTATTAGAAGTAGAGGAGGCGTCTAAGTTACTAAAGGGCGCTAGCCTCTTTACTAACCTGTATATATAGACACTATAGGACAAAGTAGTACTAGAAGATAAGATATACTAAGTACGTCTTAATGCGGTTTAGAAAGGCACTAGGTCTTTCCTAGTTTTAGCTAATATAAAGCAATAGATTAGGGACTATATAATTAGCGCACACGGCACTTTGCTCTAGAGGGGTGTTATTTAGTTACTAATATAGGAACCCCTTATAACTACTATTATATAGCAAGTATATAAATTAAGTTTAGTAGGATATCTAGGAAAGAATATAATAATTTAAATACTACACTATAACTATTATTAGGATAGAATATTAGGAGACGTTACATAGTATATTTAAAACTACTATTATTATAGTACTTATATCTCCTAGAAGCGCTAATAGGGTCTATTATAACCTATACTAGTTGCGTTATAATACTAGTCCTAAATATCTATAGATTTTATAGTTAACCTACCTATAAAAGATAATAGTAAACCTTAGTACCTATTAGTTATTACTAATAGATTATCTAAATATATTTAGCTTAAAGTAATAGTCTCTATAGTAGCTAATTATTGTGTAAGGATCTTCTAGGATAACTAGTAGTAGTTCTAGGGCTTCCTATCCTCTATTATTACTAACTAAGGCTCTAACTAGTTAGGATCTTTCTAGATAATATTATGCTAGATAATAAAGATAAACTAGTTACTATCTACTATATACTACCCTTAGATAGACAGCAGGATAGAGTAGGCAAACTAAGAAGTGTAGGTAGTGCTGCGTATAATAGTATGCTTTAAGCAGACTAACTAGCCTAACTACCTGCTAGCCTACTAACTTACACTTAATAATAGGGACTCTAGCATAACTAGTATTAGCCTAAATCTACTTTTAAATAGGTATACTATAGACACGCTATAAAAGTTAATATTACTACTAGTAAAGCCTAAGAATCCTTATAGAGAGGCTGTAGCGTTCTTATCGCACCTATAGAGGGGTGTAGAGCTAGCGTAAGCTACTATTATATTCTAATAGTAATAATAATAACAAGTAATAAACTAGTCCTAACACCTAGCTAAAAAGTTCCTAAAAAGTAATATAGTTTAGTTTACAATACGTAATATAAAGATAAACTAACTAAGTAAAAAGTTTAACTAGCTATAGGTAAAGTATAAAGTAATAGAAGTTCCTACTCTACTTATAGTAGTATTAGACTTACTAGGGAGCTTATATAAGACTATGCATGTGTGTTATAGACTAGCCTTAAGGGAGAATGTAATAAGCGTTAATAATAGTATTTAGTATCTTAAAGGAGAGGTAAGCCCTCTGCGCCTTTTTATAGGTGTGTAATGTGTTCACTTAGTAGTAGTATTAGACTTAGTCTGTCTTGTGTTAGACCTAGGCTTAGGTATAAGCCTAAGCCCTTCACAATGTGGATCTACTAGAGAGAGCTGCTAATAACCCGCTGCTAAGCTAGAAGCTTTAGGACTTATAACTAGGTCTAATAGTTACTCTAGAAAATAAAGATATAACGCTAGATAAATAGGAAGTAGAAGAGATCCTTTGTGCAAAGAATATAAGAGGAAAAGGGAAGTGTTAAGTCCTAGTAAAATAGAAGGGGTATGTTAATCTAATATAGCACCTACTAGAGGTAGTGTAGGATACTAAGGCTCTAGATAGGTTTAAGGAATAGTATAGGGATGCCACGTATAATAATAGCCTAATACGTATAAAAACTAGGAAGTAAGGGTAAAAGGAAACTAGAATAATAACTTAGACCTTTATTATAATTAAGAAGTAGAAAGGTATTAGAGATATCTTTTATTTATCCTTATAATACTCTAAGCAAGTGCCCTACTACTAAAGTTTTATAAGATAGCTAATAATTAGGTAGTAGTATCTATACTATTACTATCTATAACTAACCCCCCCCTAGCTCCCCCTAAACTATTATTTATATTATTCTAACGCCTCTACGTCTCTTAGTAATAGTAGTAACGCTTACGCGCGGCGTAGGTAGGGGAGGACTTAGTTAATAAGTATAAGCAATAGTAGTAGTAGTAGTAGGAGGAGGGTAGTGCTTTAAAAGTTTACTAACGCGTAGCACCCTAGGCCTAAAGAAAGTAAATATTAGAATATATATAAAGGGAATAAAGGAAAATTAATACTAATAATAAGAGTCTTAATACTATAGGTAGTGCGCTTAGCAGCACTCTTAAGCTTATTAATATAAAGGTTAGTTTAGGCCTAGGTCTTGTTTATACGCTAGTTAATACGCTAGAAGGTAACACTAGTAGTAGTAGTAAGCTATATAATATTATTGTTGCTATAACTACTATATAAAGGCGTAATAGTAGACTAAAGTAGAAATACTAGAGTACTAGTAGTAGATAGAATAATAGTACTAAGCTAATACTAATTATAGGCGCGCAAGTAGGTGGTAAGGGTAAGTAAAGTAATAGTATTATTAGTTTAAGCCCTTAATATAAGATCCTTAAAATAATAGTAGAGCTAGTAGAACTATAGTATAAACTAGTAATAGGTGCCTTTAGTAGATTTCCCTATAAAGGTGCTAAGGGTCCCCTTCTTTACAATATAGAGGTGATCCTCCTAGTAACTATAATAAAACTAAAGCTAGTTGCAGAGGGCTTAGTAAATATTAGGATTATTAGTAAGGATAGCTTCTAATTAAGTATAGGTCTTATAGCTATAATAGTAGGACTTATATAAGCACCCTAGATATAGTTAGAACTTACTATAAAGAAAACAAAAATTAAGGGTAACTTACTACTACCTTCCTAATAGTTATACTTGCTAAAGAGATAAAGCTAGTTAATATACTAATTATAAGGAAGTAGCTTTACAAAGCTACTATTATATTTCTTATTATCTAAGTTACTAGAAATAATAAAGCTACTAAGTAACTATATTTAGGGAGATATATACTAAGCAAAAGGTTAGTATAGGAAATATAGGGAGAATATTAGAAGTACACACCTTATCTTAGTAGGCCTAGCGCGGGGTCTAACTACCTTATAGTAGATCCCTACTACTAGCACTAGCAGCGGCAGACAAGGATATAATAGGGGCTAGATAGGCAGGATTTATAGAGAAAGAGTAGAGAGAGGGCTAATTAGTAGGGAAAATCTATTGTATAATAAAGTAAGTTTAGGAAATTTATAGTAGGGTAGGATAGCTATATTAGAACTTTTATAGTAAGGTGCTAAAATAAGTGTATAGACGCCACGCGCGCGTACTACTTAATATATAGGCCTGTTATAAATTAGGAAGAAATATAAAGATATAATAACAAAACTAAAAAATATAGTAATAAAGCCTAATATAGATTATAGAGGACAAAGATATACCCCTAGACCCCTAGAAAGATAATTTTATAATAGTTTATAGGGGAAGGTTAGAGGTATATAAAGGGCTTAGGCTTATGCCTAAGCCTAGGTCTAACACAAGACAGACCAAGTCTAACACTACTACTAAGCGAACACACTAGATACCTATAAAAAGGCGTAGAGGGCTTACCTCTCCTTTAAGATACTAAATACTATTATTAACGCTTATTGCATTCTCCCTTAAGGCTAGTCTATAACAACTATCTAGTTAACTAGAAGGTTAGTAACTATATTTATTTATCTACTACTAATCTTGCTATTTTATAACCTAGCTAAAGACTATCTAAACGCTAGGAAGGTCCCTTTAAGGCATTAGAACAAGTAGGAAACGCGTATTACCTCTAATTGCTACCTAGTTCTAAGATCTATAACGTTTTCTCTCCTAATATACTATATAAAGATCCCTAAGACCTATTACCTAGATAAGAGGCTCTAAAACCCCCTAGTACCCCTATACAAGGTGTAGAGGAATAGGAGGTAGAAGAAATCCTAGCTAGTAAATTATATTAATCTAAGCTAAAATATAAGGTTAAGTAGGTTAGACATAATCCTAATTCTATTTAGTATCCTACCTATAACTTTATAGGTGCTCCCTATAAATTACAGGTATTCTACTAATAGTATCTAAATTAGCTAGGTCCCCTACGCAGCGTACTAAAATAGATTTAAGCCTAGGAAAAAGGCAAAGAGGATCTAATATTACTTTATAATAATTATATCTAATATTAGGACTAATTTATATCCTATTTAGCTATATATTATACTATTAACTACTATCTATTACTATTATTCTTGTTGCTATTTATTCTTATATCCTATTTAGAACTATCCTAGAACCTTTAAGATTCCTAGGACACTACCCCTAGGAAACCTCTTTATTATATATCTATCTCTCTATTAGAACCTAGTTTAGACTCTATATTAGCTAAGATAGCACCTAGACTACCTTTCTTAGCTAGCTTCTAGATAGCTAGTGTAGGAGGTTGCAGAGCAGCTGCAGGAGCAGGTGTAGGAGCTGGAACTAATTTAGACACTTTCTTATTAAGCGCCTTTATCTTAGCCTATACTAGGAAGGTTGCCTCCTAATTTCGTACTATTTCCTCTTTAAGTTTATTAATAGCCCTTATTAAGCCCCTAACTACTAAGACTATCTTATAAATACTATTCTAAAGCTAATATAAATTAGATATAGTAGTATAATATATAGCTATAAGGATCTTAGTAGCTTCTATACCCTTAGTCTAAGTATTAGTAATAGTAACGCACTTAGTAAGGTTTTAGGTAGCTTCTTAAATAGTAGCCTTAAACTATTTAATATCCTTCTAATAAGCAACTATAGTATCCTTATCCTTATCCCCTTTAGCAGGGTTTACTACTAGGCTATAGTACTTATCTAGAGCACCCCTAAGGGTAGAGTACTCTTAGCTAATAAAGGAAGGAATCTACTAGGATTAGTAAAGGAACCCTATTAGACTTAGATACTTACTAGATTATAATACTTATTCTAGGGGATATAGTACTAGCACTTCTTAGAATTCTTTAAATTAAAATTAAAATTATTAAACTTGCCCCTAGGTAGAGCCCTAACTACCCTTATATAGAGAGCGCAATAAGTAATAGGGAGGACTCCTAGTAGTACTAGTACTAGCATAGCTAAAGGTTCTAATTTAGATTAGCAACTGCTTAATTATATAAATTAAATACTTACTAAATTTTAGATAGATTAGGTTAAATAATTAAAAAATTAGGGATATAGGAATAAGAAAGTTAGTAGGTAAAGGGCTAGTTATAGGTAGGCTAAGGATAGGGGTCTGTGCCCTAGGAACAAGAAGTAAAGGTAAAGGTAGAGGCAAAGGTAGATTTATTTTGTAAGAACTTTTCTTTAATAAGGGATCTAAACCTTATTATAAGGATAGGGACTATCCTTTCTCTATAGGAGGGGGTAGTGTAATAATAAGTGTAACAATAAGGCAGAATTACCTGCCTATTGTTCTATACCAAGTTAGGCCTAATAAAGGCCTAACTCACTAATATATATAGAGAACAGCTCGCCTATAGTTAGGATAGGCATGTTCTTCTTATCCTTTTATACAAGACCTATAGGTGTAGGAATCTTATCCTTTTCTATACTAACGCGCACTCCTATATGCCCTTAAGTTATATAGGATACCTTTTAGATGCCCTACCTACCTAAGTTATTATGTTATAAGAGGAATATTATCCTAGCTAGTAATAGTATTTAAGAATATCGCACTTATTATTATTTTAAGCTACTAATTTAGTTCTAGTAGCTATCTAACCCTGCAACCCTATAGTTAGAATAGCTATTAGAACTTCTAACGACTAAAGCCTATAGGCTTAGACTTCTAGACCTATAGGTAGTGCTAGATTACCTTTAGAAAAATCGCGTTAGATTACGTTAAGGTAGAGACCTAGAGACTACTAAAAGCCTAGAGGAATTAGAGGTAAAGCTAATATCCTCCTATAACTAAACCCCCCTAAAAAGAAAAGATTTATTATTCTTATTAACTATAAAATATTAGATAAAGGTAAAGGAAAGGTATCTAGTTTAGCTACTTTTAAAAGCCTATTTACTAATAGAAAGAAATTAGATAAGGAAGACTTAATTAATAACGCCCTCCTTAAAGGACCTGCTTCTTATCTATCTCTTAAGGTACCTTATGCTCCTAAGAAATCTTAAAGCAATACCTCCCTTAAAGATAAATATATATTAACCCTATCTAAAAAGGAGAGGTTAGAGAAATAAGTTAAGTAACTTACTAATTAGTTATATAACACCTCCCTTTATAAGGAGATATAGGGTACTACCTAACCTAGCTAGTCTTTAGCTTTTATATTAAACCCTATAGTGTATACTATAAAAGCTAAAAGATAATCTAAAAAGATAATAAATATCTCTATACTTAGTAATAGTGCTAATCCTACTTTTAGATAATAGCAAGCATCTATTTAGGATAGACTAGAGATTAACGCTAATTACTACCCCTCTTCTAGAGCTTAGATAGCGTTAGTCTAGGGACACTACTTAGGACTAGCAAGAGAATACTTAGAGCCACGTTACCTATCTAATTCCCTAAGTCTTTAATTCTAAAAAGCTAAGGAAATAATTACCCTCCTTTAAACTTACTTTATTACTAGAAATAAGATAGCTAAGAGTTAGACTATATTTAACTGCCTATATATAACTAATATAAAGATATTCCCTACTTTTAAGTTATAATTCTAGAGTCTTGCTATTAGAGAAGAAGTACCCTAATTAGAGTAGTATTACTACCTCTAGATAAAGATTATACCTTCCCTAAGGATGCTAAACCTTACTTTCTAATAGAATTAGCACAATAATTTTAAGACTATAGTAGATTATCTTACTACTTTTAATATAGAATGCTACCTATACCCTACCTTATCTACTTCTACCTAGACTACTCTATTATCTAGAAAAGGACTAACCCCCTTCTAATACTTTAGAAACTAGTCCTATTTAGACGCTAATTAGAAACCCTATAATAGACCTTTAATAGCTAAACCTTATATACCCTACTTATAATAATAAGGCACTACCCCTTAAAATAATTAACCTCTATCTACTACGCTAGCTACTCCTAGCGCTACTATAATAGGAACCCTAGTAACTTGCTATAATTATAGAAAACCTAGGCACTTCTCTAGTAACTACCTTAAACCCCTTAGGATTTAGGCTATAAATATAGAATAGGTTATTAAGAATTCTAAGAAAGAAGAAACTACTAAATTAACTAATTTAGATAGCTATTAGACAGGAAATAATAACACCTAGGAGGATCCTCCTTCCTAGGCCTAACTTAATATACCCTATTAAACCTTTCCTTAACTAAATTATTTATTAGTTCCTATTTACTTACATGTATAACCCTATACCTTAATAGTTCTAGTATTTACCTAAACACTTTAGTAGATACTAGGGCCTAAGGTTACTTATTTCTTAATTTAAAAATAGCTTATAATATCTCTTCTATACTTAGGGTACCTATCTAAAAGCTACTATATAAGCTTACTATTAAAGGGTTCTAGAATTAGATTACCTCCCTAGTTACCTACTATATTTAGCTTTATATAATAGTTAGTAGCTAAAAGGTTTATAACTACCCCTTTATAATAGTAGACTTAGGTTCTTAGGATTATATTATTAGACAACACTAGCTAAAATAGTTCTAAATCCTAATTAATATAGATAAGTCTTAACTAATCTAGCTAGAGAAATTTCCTCTAACCTATAACCCCGCACCTCCTATTCTAGTATAACTCTACTAGCAAGTGCTATCTACCCTAGTTACCCACGACATCTTGCAAAGAGACGCCCTTTAGGATTAAGAGGAGAACTAGAACTAAAATAGTCCTAGTTTAATTAATAGGATACGTGGTATACTTAAAATTCTAGCCACTTATAGGGCTGCTACTAAACCTATTACGCCACCTACCCTAGTCTAATTACTAACTATTACCCTACCTGCAAAATTCTAAATTACTACTATTTCTGCTAATACTTTCTATTTTAATATAAAAAAATCTTCTAATAAATTCTTTACTACTAGCTTGTATAAGATTAAGTGTAGGATCTAAACCCTATCTAAATAGGACACTCTTAACTAAAGCTTATTAGATTAGAAGCTCCTATCTAACTATAACTCCTATTAGGACGTCTTTAATAAGGCTAAGGCTAATAAACTTCTAATCTACTAGCCTTACAACTATAAGATAGTCCTAGAGGAACCCCTTCTAAACTACTAGAGTCCCCTCTATTATTAAAATACTAAGGAACTCTAGGCTACTAAGAAATATGTATAAGAGCACCTATAGAAAGGCTTTATTAAGACTAGTTAGAGCCTATTTGCCTCTCCTATCCTATGTGTTAAGAAGCTAAATAGAGGCCTTAGGATCTATATAGATTACTATAAGCTTAATAGCTTAACATAAAAGGACGCGTATCTAATACCCTATATAGATAATCTATTATCCTAGCTAGCTAAAATAAAAATCTTTACTAAGGTAGATATTTATGCTGCCTTTAATAAGATCTAAATAGACCCTAACTTAGAGGAGTACACTACTTTCTGCACTAGGTATAGTGCCTATAAATATAAAGTCCTACTATTTAGGCTATATAATAGACCTGTAACCTATTAACGCTATATAAATAATATACTAATAGATTATTTAGATAACTTCTATATTACCTATCTAGATAATATCCTTATCTACTCTAAAAACCTTGCTACTTATAAGGACTATATTTAAATAGTCCTTAAGTATCTTTATTCTACTAGATTATAGGCTAATATTAAGAAAAGTAAATTCTATATAACCTATACCTATTACCTTAGATATATCCTAACTAATAAAGGCTTAGACGTAGACCCTAATAAAGTTAAATTACTCTAAAACTAGTCTGCTCCTAAGATAATAACTAGAGTAAAGTCCTTCCTAGGATTTACTAGATTCTACTAGCAATTTATAGAAAACCTCTCTAAGATAGCTAAGCCCTTAACTACTCTCTAGAGCCCTACTACCCTATTTGTATAGACTTTAGAATATTAACAGGCCTTTAACTAGCTTAGGAATGCCCTACTAGTAATCCTAAGCTTAGCTTACTTCTACCCTAAATACCCTCTAAAACTAGAGATAGACGCCTCTAATAGAGTTATTGTAGCTATCCTCTTATAGGAGCATCCTAATAGGAAATAGTACCCTATATCCTTCTTTAGTTAGACCCTTACTAGTTCTAAACTTAACTAGGAAATCTATAACAAAGAATTGTTTATAATAATCTACGCCTTTAAGAAATAGCGTGCTAACCTAATAAGTACTTAGCACCTTATTAGAGTATATATAGACTATAGAGCACTAGAGTACTTTATATCTACTAAAGTCCTTAGTACTAGGCAAGCTAGATAGCTAGAGGTTATAAGTCCCTTTAACTTCTAAATTAAGTATACTCCTAGATCTTATAACGCCTAAGCAGATATCCTCTTATAGGAGCATCCTAATAGGAAATAGTACCCTATATCCTTCTTTAGTTAGACCCTTACTAGTTCTAAACTTAACTAGGAAATCTATAATAAAGAATTATTTGCAATAATCTACGCCTTTAAGAAATAGCGTGCTAACCTAATAAGTACTTAGCACCTTATTAGAGTACACATAGACTATAGAGCACTAGAGTACTTTATATCTACTAAAGTCCTTAGTGCTAGGCAAGCTAGATAGCTAGAGGTTATAAGTCCCTTTAACTTCTAAATTAAGTATACTCCTAGATCTTATAACGCCTAAGCAGATATCCTAAGTAGAAGGGAATAGGATATAATTAACCTTAAGACTACTTAGAGGGATAATTATTTATAAGTAATAATCGCCCTAGATAGGTTATACCCCTAAATTAACTCTAACTTAGCGCAAGACTACCTAGCTAAGCGTTCCTTACTAATCCTTGCTTTAATTATAGTAGTTTAGAAGCCTATAACTCTTAAATCCCTAGAACTTATTAAAACTCTTCTTTAAGAAAATAGGTCCTTATTTCTAATAGAAAGATTAGAGTTGCCTAAGCACTATTAGATAGAAAATAGACTCCTTCTCTACTAGGATTAACTTTGGGTGCCTACTAGATTAGTCCTATATACTAGACTAATTTATAAGGCTTATAATTAAGTATCTACTACCTACCTATTAGCTACTAAAACTTATTAGATTCTAGCCTAATATTACTACTAAAAAGGTATAGAGACTACCTATAAACGCTACGTTTAGAACTATATCCTATATAGGAGAGGGCACCTAAGATAGCACTAACTCCCTAGTATACTCTACCCCCTTCCTATCCCTAGTCTACTAATGCAACACCTATATATTAATTTTAAGGATTTTCCCTAGGATTAACGTGGTTATAATTAGATTATAGTTATTATTAATTACCTATTAAAGCAAGCTATTACTATCCCTTACTATAAAACTATAGACGCCTAAGGTATAGCTACCTTATTTATTTAGTAGGTGTACTAATTTAGACACACTCTAGATACTATTATTTCTAATTAAGGCCCTTAGTTTATATCTAGTTTCTAGTCTAAGTTCTATTAGATTATAGGCACTAAAGTTAAGCTCTCTACTACCTACTATAAATAAACTAATAGACAAACTAAGATTATAAACAAGTATATTAATTAGAGACTAAGGCCTTTTATATCCTATTACTAGGATAACTAGAGTAACCTACTACCTATAATAGACTATGCCTAAAGTACTCTTCTATATTTATCTATTAGCATAGCTCTATATTAGCTTCTCTTTAGTTCCTTACTAAAGTAAAGTTAGTATTAGAAACTAGAAAAGACCCTATCTACTATACTAGAGAAACTAAACTATAAGGACGCCTTATCCCTTGCTACTTAGATACACAACACCTAGAAGATTGCTAAAGAAAATATAGAAAGAGCTTAAGACTAAATACGCTCTACTACTAATTACTATTATTATCTAGTTAACTAGAAGGTTAGTAACTATATTTATTTATCTACTACTAATCTTACTATTTTATAACCTAGCTAAAAACTACCTAAATAATAGGAAGGTCTCTTTAAGGTATTAGAATAAGTAGGAAACGCGTATTGCCTCTAATTACTACCTAGTTCTAAGATCTATAATGTTTTCTCCCCTAATATACTATATAAAGATCCCTAAGACCTGTTACCTAGATAAGAGGCTCTAAAACCCCCTAGTACCCCTATATAAGGTGTAAAGGAATAGGAGGTAGAAGAAATCCTAGCTAGTAAATTATATTAATCTAAGCTAAAATATAAGATTAAGTAGGTTAGATATAATTTAGATCCTGTTTAGTATCCTACCTCTAACTTTATAGGTGGTCCCTATAAATTATAGGTATTCTACTAATAGTATCTAAATTAGCTAGGCCCTCCCTATAGCTTACTAAGATAGATTTAAGCCTAGGAAAAAGGCAAAGAGGATCTAATATTACTTTATAATAATTATATCTAATATTAGAACTAATTTATATCCTATTTAGCTATATATTAGGCTATTAACTACTATCTATTACTATTATTCTTATTACTATTTATTATTATATCCTATTTATAACTAACCTAGAACCCTTAAGGTTCCTAGGACACTACCCCTAGGAAACCTCTTTAATCTATATCTATCTCTCTATTAGAACCTAGTTTAGACTCTATATTAGCTAAGATAGTACCTAGACTAGGCTTCTTTGCTAGCTTCTAGATAACTAGTGTAGCAGGGTTTAGAGTAGGCGCAGGAGTAGGGGTAGGAGCTAGGACTAATTTAGACTCCTTCTCGTAGAACGCCTTTATCTTAGCCTATACTAGGAAGGTTACCTCCTAATTTAGTGCTAATTCCTCCTTAAGTTTATTAATAGCCTTTATTAAGCCCCTAACTACTAAGACTATCTTATAAATACTATTCTAAAGCTAATATAAATTAGATATAGTAGTATAATAGGTAGCTATAAGGATTTTAGTAGCTTTTATACCCTTAGTCTAAGTATTAGTAATAGTAACGCACTTAGCTAGGTTTTAGGTAGTTTCTTAAATAGTAGCCTTAAACTGCTTAATATCCTTCTAATAGGTAACCACAGCTTCCTTATCCTTATCCCCTTTAGCAGGGTTTCTAATTAGGCTGTAGTATTCTTCTAGAGCACCCCTAAGGGCAGAGTACTCTTAGCTAACAAAAGAAGGAATCTACTAGGATTAGTAAAGGAACCCTATTAGACTTAGATACTTACTAGATTGCAATACTTATTCTAGGAGATATAGTACTAGCACTTCTTAGAATTCTTTAACTTAAAATTAAAATTATTAAACCTGCCCCTAGCTAGAGCCCTAACTGCTCTTATATAGAGAGCGCGATAAGCAACAGGAAGGACTCCTAGTAGTACTAGTACTAGCATAGCTAAAGGTTCTAATTTAGATTAGTAACTATTTAATTATATAGATTAAATACTTACTAGATTTTAGATAGATTAGGTTAAATATTTAAAAAATTAGGGATATAGGAATAAGAAAGTTAGTAGGTAGAGGGCTAGTTATAAGCAGGCTAAGGATAGGGGTCTGTGCCCTAGGAAGAAGAAGTAAAGGTAAAGGTAGAGGTAAAGGTAGAATTATTTGCAAAAAGCTTTTCTTTAATAAGGGATCTAAACCTAATCCTAAGGATAGGGACTATCCTTTCTCTATAGGAGGGGGTAGTGTAATAATAAGGTAGAATTGCCTGCCTATTATTCTATACTAAGTTAGGCCTAATAAAGGCCTGACTTACTAATATATATAGAGAATAGCTTGCCTATAGTTAGGATAGGCATATTCTTCTTGTCCTTTTATACTAGACCTATAGGTGTAGGAATCTTATCCTTTTCTATACAGACGCGCACTCCTATATGCCTTTAAGTCATATAGGATACCTTTTAGATGCCCTACCTACCTAAGTTATTACACTTGTTAGCATTCTAAAGTCTATATAAATAGGGTAGCAGGGCTCTAGAGAGTAGTTAAGGGCTTAGCTATCTTAGAGAAGTTTTCTATAAATTGCTAGTAGAATCTAGTAAATCCTAGCAAGGACTTTACTCTAGTTATTATCTTAGGAGTGGACTAGTTTTAGAGTACTTTAACTTTATTAGGGTCTACCTATAAGCCTTTATTAGTTAGGATATATCTAAGGTAATAGGTACAGGTTATATAGAATTTGCTTTTCTTAATATTAGCCTATAATCTAGTAGAATAAAGACACTTAAGGACTTTTTAAATATAGTCCTTATAAGTAGCAAGGTTTTTAGAGTAGATAAAGATATTATCTAGGTAGGTAATATAGAAGTTATCTAAATAATCTATTAGTATATTATTTATATAGCGTTAATAGGTTACAGGTCTATTATATAGCCTAAATAGTAGGACTTTATATTTATAGGCACTATACCTAGTGCAGAAAGTAGTGTACTCCTCTAAGTTAGGGTCTATTTAGATCTTATTAAAGGTAGCACAAATATCTAGCTTAGTAAAGATTTTTACTTTAGCTAGCTAGAATAATAGATTATCTATATAGGCTATTAGATACGCGTCCTTTTACGTTAAGCTATTAAGCTTATAGTAATCTACATAGATCCTAAGGCCTCTATTTAGCTTCTTAACACACAGGATAGAAGAGGTAAATAGGCTCTAACTAGTCTTAATAAAGCCTTTCTATAGGTGCTCTTATACATATTTCTTAGTAGCCTAGAGTTCCTTAGTATTTTAATAATAGAGGGGACTCTAGTAGTTTAGAAGGGGTTCCTCTAGGACTATCTTATAGTTGTAAGGCTAGTAGATTAGAAGTTTATTAGCCTTAGCCTTATTAAAGACGTCCTAATAGGAGTTATAGTTAGATAGGAGCTTCTAATCTAATAAGTAGTAGTTAAGAGTATCCTATTTAGATAGGGTTTAGATCCTACGCTTAATCTTATATAGGCTAGTAGTAAAGAATTTATTAGAAGATTTTTTTATATTAAAATAGAAAGTATTAGTAGAAATAGTAGTAATTTAGAATTTTGCAGGTAGGGTAACAGTTAGCAATTAGACTAGGGTAGGTGGCGTAATAGGTTTAGTAGCAGCCCTATAAGTGGCTAGAATTTTAAGTATACCACGTATCCTATTAATTAAACTAGGACTATTTTAGTTCTAGTTCTCCTCTTAATCCTAAAGGGCGTCTCTTCGCAAGATATCGTGGGTAACTAGGGTAGATAGTACTTGCTAGTAGAGTTATACTAGAATTAGAGGTGTGGGGTTATAGGTTAGAGGATATTTCTCTAGCTAGATTAGTTAAGATTTATCTTTATTAATTAGGATTTAGAACTATTTTAGCTAGTGTTATCTAATAATATAATCCTAAGAACCTAAGTCTACTATTATAAAGGGGTAGTTATAAACCTTTTAGCTACTAACTATTATATAAAGCTAAATATAGTAGGTAACTAGGGAGGTAATCTAATCCTAGAACCCTTTAATAGTAAGCTTATATAGTAGCTTTTAGATAGGTACCCTAAGTGTAGAAGAGATATTATAAGTAATTTTTAAATTAAGAAATAAGTAACCTTAGGCCCTAGTATCTACTAAAGTATTTAGGTAAATACTAGAACTATTAAGGTATAGGGTTATACGTGTAAGTAAATAGGAACTAATAAATAATTTAGTTAAGGAAAGGTTTAATAGGGTATATTAAGTTAGGCCTAGGAAGGAGGATCCTCCTAGGTATTATTATTTCCTGTCTAATAGCTATCTAAATTAGTTAATTTAGTAGTTTCTTCTTTCTTAGAATTCTTAATAACCTATTCTATATTTATAGCCTAAATCCTAGGGGGTTTAAGGTAGTTACTAGAGAAGTGCCTAGGCTTTCTATAATTATAGCAAGTTACTAGGGTTCCTATTATAGTAGCGCTAGGAGTAGCTAGTGTAGTAGATAGAGGTTAATTATTTTAAGGGGTAGTGCCTTATTATTATAAGTAGGGTATATAAGGTTTAGCTATTAAAGGTCTATTATAGGGTTTCTAATTAGCGTCTAAATAGGACTAGTTTCTAAAGTATTAGAAGGGGGTTAGTCCTTTTCTAGATAATAGAGTAGTCTAGGTAGAAGTAGATAAGGTAGGGTATAGGTAGCATTCTATATTAAAAGTAGTAAGATAATCTACTATAGTCTTAAAATTATTATGCTAATTCTATTAGAAAGTAAGGTTTAGCATCCTTAGGGAAGGTGTAATCTTTATCTAGAGGTAGTAATACTACTCTAATTAGGGTACTTCTCCTCTAATAGCAAGACTCTAGAATTATAACTTAAAAGTAGGGAATATCTCTATATTAGTTATATATAGGCGGTTAAATATAGTCTAACTCTTAGCTATCTTATTTCTAGTAATAAAGTAAGTTTAAAAGAGGGTAATTATTTCCTTAGCTTTTTAGAATTAAAGACTTAGGGAATTAGATAGGTAACGTGGCTCTAAGTATTCTCTTGCTAGTCCTAAGTAGTGTCCCTAGACTAACGCTATCTAAGCTCTAGAAGAGGGGTAGTAATTAGCGTTAATCTCTAGTCTATCCTAAATAGATGCTTGCTATTATCTAAAAGTAGGATTAGCACTATTACTAAGTATAGAGATATTTAGCGTCTTTTTAGATTATCTCTTAGCTTTTATAGTATATACTATAGGGTTTAATATAGAAGCTAAAGACTAGCTAGGTTAGGTAGTACCCTATATCTCCTTATAGAAGGAGGTGTTATATAACTAATTAGTAAGTTATTTAACTTATTCCTCTAACCTCTCCTTTTTAGATAGGGTTAATATATATTTATCTTTAAGGGAGGTATTACTTTAAGATTTCCTAGGAGCATAAGGTACCTTAAGAGATAGATAGGAAGCAGGTCCTTTAAGGAGGGCGTTGTTAATTAAGTTTTCCTTATCTAATTTCTTTCTATTAGTAAATAGGCTTTTAAAAGTAGCTAAACTAGATGCCCTTCCTTTACCCTTATCTAACATTTTATAGTTAATAAGAATAACAAATCTTTTTTTTTCTTTTAGGGGGGTTTAGTTATAGGAGGATATTAGCTTTGCCTCTAATTCCTCTAGGCTTTTAGTAGTCTCTAGGTCTCTACCTTAACGTAATCTAACGCGATTTTTCTAAAGGTAATCTAGCACTACCTATAGGTCTAGAAGTTCAAGCCTATAGGCTTTAGTTGTTAGAAGTTCTAATAGCTGTTCTAACTATAGAGTTACAGGGTTAGGTAGCTACTAGAACTAAATTAGTAGCTTAAAATAACAATAAGTGCGATATTCTTAAATACTATTAATAGCTAGGATAATGTTCTTCTTATAATATAATAACTTAGGTAGGTAGTGTATCTAAAAGGTATCCTATATAACTTAAAGGTATATAGGAGTGCGCCTCTATATAGAAAAGGATAAGATTCCTATACCTATAGGTCTAGTACAAAAGGACAAGAAGAACATGCCTATCCTAACTATAGGCGAGCTGTTCTCTATATACATTAGTAAGTTAGGCCTTTATTAGGCCTGACTTAGCATAGAACAATAGGCAGGTAATTCTGCCTTATTGTTACATCTATAGTTAGAATAGCTATTAGAACTTCTAACGACTAAAGCCTATAGGCTTAGACTTCTAGACCTATAGGTAGTGCTAGATTACCTTTAGAAAAATCGCGTTAGATTACGTTAAGGTAGAGACCTAGAGACTACTAAAAGCCTAGAGGAATTAGAGGTAAAGCTAATATCCTCCTATAACTAAACCCCCCTAAAAAGAAAAGATTTATTATTCTTATTAACTATAAAATATTAGATAAAGGTAAAGGAAAGGTATCTAGTTTAGCTACTTTTAAAAGCCTATTTACTAATAGAAAGAAATTAGATAAGGAAGACTTAATTAATAACGCCCTCCTTAAAGGACCTGCTTCTTATCTATCTCTTAAGGTACCTTATGCTCCTAAGAAATCTTAAAGCAATACCTCCCTTAAAGATAAATATATATTAACCCTATCTAAAAAGGAGAGGTTAGAGAAATAAGTTAAGTAACTTACTAATTAGTTATATAACACCTCCCTTTATAAGGAGATATAGGGTACTACCTAACCTAGCTAGTCTTTAGCTTTTATATTAAACCCTATAGTGTATACTATAAAAGCTAAAAGATAATCTAAAAAGATAATAAATATCTCTATACTTAGTAATAGTGCTAATCCTACTTTTAGATAATAGCAAGCATCTATTTAGGATAGACTAGAGATTAACGCTAATTACTACCCCTCTTCTAGAGCTTAGATAGCGTTAGTCTAGGGACACTACTTAGGACTAGCAAGAGAATACTTAGAGCCACGTTACCTATCTAATTCCCTAAGTCTTTAATTCTAAAAAGCTAAGGAAATAATTACCCTCCTTTAAACTTACTTTATTACTAGAAATAAGATAGCTAAGAGTTAGACTATATTTAACTGCCTATATATAACTAATATAAAGATATTCCCTACTTTTAAGTTATAATTCTAGAGTCTTGCTATTAGAGAAGAAGTACCCTAATTAGAGTAGTATTACTACCTCTAGATAAAGATTATACCTTCCCTAAGGATGCTAAACCTTACTTTCTAATAGAATTAGCACAATAATTTTAAGACTATAGTAGATTATCTTACTACTTTTAATATAGAATGCTACCTATACCCTACCTTATCTACTTCTACCTAGACTACTCTATTATCTAGAAAAGGACTAACCCCCTTCTAATACTTTAGAAACTAGTCCTATTTAGACGCTAATTAGAAACCCTATAATAGACCTTTAATAGCTAAACCTTATATACCCTACTTATAATAATAAGGCACTACCCCTTAAAATAATTAACCTCTATCTACTACGCTAGCTACTCCTAGCGCTACTATAATAGGAACCCTAGTAACTTGCTATAATTATAGAAAACCTAGGCACTTCTCTAGTAACTACCTTAAACCCCTTAGGATTTAGGCTATAAATATAGAATAGGTTATTAAGAATTCTAAGAAAGAAGAAACTACTAAATTAACTAATTTAGATAGCTATTAGACAGGAAATAATAACACCTAGGAGGATCCTCCTTCCTAGGCCTAACTTAATATACCCTATTAAACCTTTCCTTAACTAAATTATTTATTAGTTCCTATTTACTTACATGTATAACCCTATACCTTAATAGTTCTAGTATTTACCTAAACACTTTAGTAGATACTAGGGCCTAAGGTTACTTATTTCTTAATTTAAAAATAGCTTATAATATCTCTTCTATACTTAGGGTACCTATCTAAAAGCTACTATATAAGCTTACTATTAAAGGGTTCTAGAATTAGATTACCTCCCTAGTTACCTACTATATTTAGCTTTATATAATAGTTAGTAGCTAAAAGGTTTATAACTACCCCTTTATAATAGTAGACTTAGGTTCTTAGGATTATATTATTAGACAACACTAGCTAAAATAGTTCTAAATCCTAATTAATATAGATAAGTCTTAACTAATCTAGCTAGAGAAATTTCCTCTAACCTATAACCCCGCACCTCCTATTCTAGTATAACTCTACTAGCAAGTGCTATCTACCCTAGTTACCCACGACATCTTGCAAAGAGACGCCCTTTAGGATTAAGAGGAGAACTAGAACTAAAATAGTCCTAGTTTAATTAATAGGATACGTGGTATACTTAAAATTCTAGCCACTTATAGGGCTGCTACTAAACCTATTACGCTACCTACCCTAGTCTAATTACTAACTATTACCCTACCTGCAAAATTCTAAATTACTACTATTTCTGCTAATACTTTCTATTTTAATATAAAAAAATCTTCTAATAAATTCTTTACTACTAGCTTGTATAAGATTAAGTGTAGGATCTAAACCCTATCTAAATAGGACACTCTTAACTAAAGCTTATTAGATTAGAAGCTCCTATCTAACTATAACTCCTATTAGGACGTCTTTAATAAGGCTAAGGCTAATAAACTTCTAATCTACTAGCCTTACAACTATAAGATAGTCCTAGAGGAACCCCTTCTAAACTACTAGAGTCCCCTCTATTATTAAAATACTAAGGAACTCTAGGCTACTAAGAAATATGTATAAGAGCACCTATAGAAAGGCTTTATTAAGACTAGTTAGAGCCTATTTGCCTCTCCTATCCTATGTGTTAAGAAGCTAAATAGAGGCCTTAGGATCTATATAGATTACTATAAGCTTAATAGCTTAACATAAAAGGACGCGTATCTAATACCCTATATAGATAATCTATTATCCTAGCTAGCTAAAATAAAAATCTTTACTAAGGTAGATATTTATGCTGCCTTTAATAAGATCTAAATAGACCCTAACTTAGAGGAGTACACTACTTTCTGCACTAGGTATAGTGCCTATAAATATAAAGTCCTACTATTTAGGCTATATAATAGACCTGTAACCTATTAACGCTATATAAATAATATACTAATAGATTATTTAGATAACTTCTATATTACCTATCTAGATAATATCCTTATCTACTCTAAAAACCTTGCTACTTATAAGGACTATATTTAAATAGTCCTTAAGTATCTTTATTCTACTAGATTATAGGCTAATATTAAGAAAAGTAAATTCTATATAACCTATACCTATTACCTTAGATATATCCTAACTAATAAAGGCTTAGACGTAGACCCTAATAAAGTTAAATTACTCTAAAACTAGTCTGCTCCTAAGATAATAACTAGAGTAAAGTCCTTCCTAGGATTTACTAGATTCTACTAGCAATTTATAGAAAACCTCTCTAAGATAGCTAAGCCCTTAACTACTCTCTAGAGCCCTACTACCCTATTTGTATAGACTTTAGAATATTAACAGGCCTTTAACTAGCTTAGGAATGCCCTACTAGTAATCCTAAGCTTAGCTTACTTCTACCCTAAATACCCTCTAAAACTAGAGATAGACGCCTCTAATAGAGTTATTGTAGCTATCCTCTTATAGGAGCATCCTAATAGGAAATAGTACCCTATATCCTTCTTTAGTTAGACCCTTACTAGTTCTAAACTTAACTAGGAAATCTATAACAAAGAATTGTTTATAATAATCTACGCCTTTAAGAAATAGCGTGCTAACCTAATAAGTACTTAGCACCTTATTAGAGTATATATAGACTATAGAGCACTAGAGTACTTTATATCTACTAAAGTCCTTAGTACTAGGCAAGCTAGATAGCTAGAGGTTATAAGTCCCTTTAACTTCTAAATTAAGTATACTCCTAGATCTTATAACGCCTAAGCAGATATCCTCTTATAGGAGCATCCTAATAGGAAATAGTACCCTATATCCTTCTTTAGTTAGACCCTTACTAGTTCTAAACTTAACTAGGAAATCTATAATAAAGAATTATTTGCAATAATCTACGCCTTTAAGAAATAGCGTGCTAACCTAATAAGTACTTAGCACCTTATTAGAGTACACATAGACTATAGAGCACTAGAGTACTTTATATCTACTAAAGTCCTTAGTGCTAGGCAAGCTAGATAGCTAGAGGTTATAAGTCCCTTTAACTTCTAAATTAAGTATACTCCTAGATCTTATAACGCCTAAGCAGATATCCTAAGTAGAAGGGAATAGGATATAATTAACCTTAAGACTACTTAGAGGGATAATTATTTATAAGTAATAATCGCCCTAGATAGGTTATACCCCTAAATTAACTCTAACTTAGCGCAAGACTACCTAGCTAAGTGTTCCTTACTAATCCTTACTTTAATTATAGTAGTTTAGAACCCTATAACTCTTAGATCCCTAGAACTTATTAAAACTCTTCTCTAAGAAAACAGGTCCTTATTCCTAATAGAAAAATTAGAGTTGCCTAAGCACTATTAGATAGAAAATAGACTCCTTCTCTACTAGGATTAACTCTGCGTGCCTGCTAGATTAGTCCTATATACTAGACTAATTTATAAGGCTTATAACTAAGTATCTACTACCTACCTATTAGCTACTAAAACCTATTAGATTCTAGCCTAATATTACTACTAGAAAGGTATAGAGACTACCTATAAACGCTACGTTTAGAACTGTATCCTATATAGAAGAGGGCACCTAAGATAGCACTAACTCCCTAGTATACTCTATCCCCTTCCTATCCCTAGTCTACTAATATAACACTTATATATTAATTTTAAGGATTTTCCCTAGGATTAATGTAGTTATAATTAGATTATAGTTATTATTAATTATCTATTAAAGTAAGCTATTACTATCCCTTGCTATAAAACTATAGACGCCTAAGGTATAGCTACCTTATTTGTTTAGTAGGTGTACTAATTTAGACACACTCTAGATACTATTATTTCTAACTAAGGCCCTTAGTTTATATCTAGTTTCTAGTCTAAGTTCTATTAGATTATAGGCACTAAAGTTAAGCTCTCTACTACCTACTATAAATAAACTAATAGATAAACTAAGATTATAAATAAGTATATTAATTAGAGACTAAGGCCTTTTATATCCTATTACTAAGATAACTAGAGCAACCTACTACCTATAATAGACTGTGCCTAAAGTACTCTTTTATATTTATCTATTAGTATAGCTCTATATTAGCTCCTCTTTAGTTCCTTACTAAAGCAAAGTTAGTATTAGAAACTAGAAAAGACCCTATCTACTATACTAGAGAAACTAAACCACAAGGACGCCTTATCCCTTGCTACTTAGATACATAACGCCTAGAAGATTACTAAAGAAAATATAGAAAGAGCCTAGGACTAAATACGCTCTGCTACTAATTACTATTACTATCTAGTTAACTAGAAGGTTAGTAACTATATTTATCTATCTACTACTAATCTTACTATTTTATAACCTAGCTAAAAACTATCTAAATAATAGGAAGGTCCCTTTAAGGTATTAGAACAAGTAGGAAACGCGTATCGCCTCTAATTACTACCTAGTTCTAAGATCTATAATATTTTCTCTCCTAATATACTATACAAAGATCCCTAAGATCTATTACCTAGATAAGAGGCTCTAAAACCCCCTAGTACCCCTATATAAGGTATAGAGGAATAGGAGGTAGAAGAAATCCTAGCTAGTAAATTATATTAATCTAAGCTAAAATATAAGGTTAAGTAGGTTAGATATAATCTTAATCCTATTTAGTATCCTACCTCTAACTTTATAGGTGCTCCCTATAAATTATAGGTATTCTACTAATAGTATCTAAATTAGCTAGGTCTACTACGTAGCTTACTAAAATAGATTTAAGTATAGAAAAAAGGCAAAGAGGATCTAATATTACTTTATAATAATTATACCTAATATTAGAACTAATTTATATCCTATTTAGCTACGTATTAACTATTAACTACTATCTATTACTATTATTCTTATTGCTATTTATTATTATATCCTATTTAGAACCTTTAAGGTTCCTAGGATACTACCCCTAGGAAACCTCTTTATTCTATATCTATCTCTCTATTAGAACCTAGTTTAGACTCTATATTAGCTAAGATAGCGCCTAGACTATCCTTCTTAGCTAGCTTCTAGATAACTAGTGTAGCAGGGGTTAGAGCTAGTGCAGGACTAGGGGTAGGAGCTAGGACTAATTTAGACTCCTTCTTATAGAACGCTTTTATCTTAGCCTAGACTAAGAAAGTTACCTCCTAATTTAGTACTAATTCCTCCTTAAGTTTATTAATAGCCTTTATTAAGCCCCTAACTACTAAGACTATCTTATAAATACTATTCTAAAGCTAATATAAATTAGATATAGTAGTATAATAGGTAGCTATAAGGATTTTAGTAGCTTCTATACCCTTAGTCTAAGTATTAGTAATAGTAACGCACTTAGCTAGGTTTTAGGTAGTTTCTTAAATAGTAGCCTTAAACTACTTAATATCCTTCTAATAAGTAACTATAGCTTCCTTATCCTTATCCCCTTTAGTAGGGTTTCTAATTAGGCTATAGTATTCTTCTAGAGCACCCTTAAGGGTAGAGTACTCTTAGCTAATAAAAGAAGGAATCTACTAGGATTAGTAAAGGAACCCTATTAGACTTAGATACTTACTAGATTATAATACTTATTCTAGGAGATATAGTACTAGTACTTCTTAGAATTCTTTAACTTAAAATTAAAATTATTAAACCTGCCCCTAGCTAGAGCCTTAACTGCTCTTATATAGAGAGCGCAATAAGTAATAGGAAGGACTCCTAGTAGTACTAGTACTAGTATAGCTAAAGGTTCTAATTTAGATTAGTAACTATTTAATTATATAGATTAAATACTTACTAGATTTTAGATAGATTAGGTTAAATATTTAAAAAATTTAGGATATAGGAATAAGAAAGTTAGTAGGTAGAGGGCTAGTTATAAGCAGGCTAAGGATAGGGGTCTATACCCTAGGAAGAAGAAGTAAAGGTAAAGGTAGAGGTAAAGGTAGAATTATTTGCAAAAAGCTTTTCTTTAATAAGGGATCTAAACCTAATCTTAAGGATAGGGACTATCCTTTCTCTATAGGAGGGGGTAGTATAATAATAAGGTAGAATTGCCTACCTATTATTCTATACTAAGTTAGGCCTAATAAAGGCCTAACTTACTAATATATATAGAGAACAGCTCGCCTATAGTTAGGATAGGTATATTCTTCTTATCCTTTTGTACTAGACCTATAGGTGTAGGAATCTCATCCTTTTCTATATAGACGCGCACTCCTATATGCCTTTAAGTTGTATAGGATTCCTTTTGGATGCCCTACCTACCTAAGTCGTTACAAGGAGGGGGTAGTATACTAATAAGGTAGAATTACTTACCTATTATTCTATACTAAGTTAGGCCTAATAAAGGCCTAACTTACTAATATATATAAAGAGTAGCTTGCCTATAATTAGGATAGGTATATTCTTCTTATTCTTTTGTACAAGACCTATAGGTGTAGGAATCTTATCCTTTTCTATATAGACGCGCACTCCTATATGCCTTTAAGTTATATAGGATACCTTTTAGATGCCCTACCTACCTAAGTTATTATATAAGCCTAGTATCTATTAATCCTTAGACCTACTATATTAGCCTTTTTACTATATTAGGTTATACTTAATTATTCTATATATCTAGTATATCTATCTCTATTACTATTATAGTATATTTAGAAGAAGATACTAAAATATTATAAACTAGCCTTAAGGGAGAATATAATAAGCGTTAATAATAGTATTTAGTATCTTAAAGGAGAGGTAAGCCCTCTACGCCTTTTTATAGGTGTGTAGCGTGTTCGCTTAGTAGTAGTGTTAGACTCTGTCTATCTTGTGTTAGGCCTAGGCTTGGGCATAAGCCTAAGCCCTTCACACCTACCCTAAGTAGCGCTAGCCGCTAGGGCTGGCGCAGCTCCCCCTATATATATCCACCATCAAGGATAGATACCAGGGGTAGACTTAGAATAAATAATGCACAACCACCCACACGTGCCCTGTGCCCCGTCTCTATTATCTATATCATAACCTGCCTGGAAACCTATTGCTTCCAAGAAACGATCAGTCGCATCTGCTACACTAGTACCCAATCCTCATTTATTACCCTAATGCACTCTAGTCAGTGATATATAGCTTTTGCGCCTACAGCTTCTAAACCAACAATACTGGCAATATCATTGTCACCACCAGCTAGCAACAAGGCTTGCTGCTCCAACACAGCAGCGGCAGTCTTACATCATGTTAATGCTAAATTGCCTTGCGGAGATACCAGACTGTAATTCGCACATTCATGAGACGCCATACAGAGATGCATGGGCCATTATCCGGGTTGGACCAGAATGGAAGAGGGGGACGTAGACATGGATTGCAAGATCTGCAGTCGAGATAATCTAGGTATCCATGATGTGAGCACAAGTATTAAATCGCAGATAACAGCCAATGGAAAGGTCACTCGACGGTCATGGCTGTCTTTTCTTCTTCCATGCCTCAGATTGGCTTTTATTGTCATCGATTCCGCATCTCAATTCAATGCTTCGAAAATATACCAAACGCCTTTCCATATGCAATGCCCTTGCCCCATATCTTCACAGCCCACATAAGCCCATCATATAGTACACTTCCTCATTTCACCCTGCAATTTCCATCACTCCCCTCATTTACATCTCCGCAGCTCATCTAAACTTCGCCTCCCCCCCAATATCCTTGATCTCCTCAAACTTCGTTCCCATCTTCACAATCGAGTACCTGATCAACCGAGGGTCCAGACTCATGGTCTTCCTCAGCGTATGTTGCGCGCGTGCACTAGCATCGAAGCGCATGATGAAGTGGTGACCGTAGTGGTGTGTAGATTGCAGTTTTTTGGCGGGATGGGGGAGCAGGAAGGTGCCCCAGTTTGTTACGCCGCGGACGACGCCGCGGGCATCGAGCACAATTTTGCCAGCTGTGCGGGCGATTCTGTAGAAAAGGAGTGATTGTGTTAGGGATATGAGGGACAGTGGGAGCGTGGTAATCGGAGGTGGGTGGTTACTCTTTTACTTCGGAGAGGCGGCCTGGCCGAACCTGGAGGGGGGTCGTGTTAGCAATTGCTTCCTAGTTCTGCTTCTAGACCTCTGAGAATAAAGTGGAAATAGGATGCAACATACCACTCCTATCATCTCATACAGCATCTTTGCGTGAGTATGCGCAAGACGTAGATGTTATCGCGAAAAGCCCACGTCCCCTTCTCTCACCCGTCGCGAAAAGTGTTCTAAAGCGGCCAACCGTTCCGCAAACTCTTGGCACTCGTAGTTCGTTCCTCCCCACCTTTCCCAAAGCTTCCCCAGAACGAGTGCTATAAATCCTTCCCACCCCCCAAAACCTCACAGACAAAAATTACGACGAAAATAATGGCAGCTAGGACATGCATTGTACGCGCAGCGCGCCAATTGAGCGCCAATGCAGCGAAGAGGCCTGCGCCATTTGTGTGCGCGCGCTGGGCGCAAGTGTCGCAGCAAAGGCAACGGTTATTCTCGGTATCTAACGCATGTATGTTTGTTTGGGGGAAGTTCCAAGCAGGAACGACGCTGATGGAAAAACAGTGAAGGAGAAGAAATACACAGAGGACCACGAGTGGATTGAGATGTCGGCTGATGGCAAGACTTGTATGTTTATTTTCCTCTTTCTTTCTTGTCACTTCGATTTGACCTTGTGTCGCATCGCTGTCTCTCTATACAAACCCAGCCCAGCGCTGAACCCCCTCCCTTCTCATCCCTTACACAATACCACAATCCCAAATCTAACGACCTCTCCAACCAGGCACCCTTGGCATCTCCACTTACGCCGCCAAAGCCCTCGGCGACGTCGTCTTCATCGAGCTCCCCGAAGTCTCCACCGCCGTATCCGCCGGCGACGCCATTGGCGCCGTGGAATCTGTAAAATCTGCCTCGGATATACTGACGCCCGTCTCGGGCTCTGTAGCAGAGGTCAACTCGGCCCTGGAAGCGAAGCCAAGCAATATCAACAAGGATCCAGAAGGTGAGGCGTGGATTGCGAAGATCACGGTCGAGGGCGAGCCTGAGGGCAAGATGATGTGTCCCGAGGAGTATAGGGCGTTTACCGAGGATGCATAGGGGGGCGATGATATGTCATGACTGTGGTTTGTGGATTTTGCAGTGCCGATTCAACATTTTGAGCGCTGGAGATTTGAAATGGATACCAATGCTGAAATCAAAGGACAACTCTGAGCAAGGGATAATACTTGACTGGCAGTATACGTCTCCCACTGATGTGAAACCGGAACAGCTTTTTCACTCATCGATTACATGCTTACTGCCTCGCCCACGCCTCCTTAAATCATTTTACTCTGCAGCTCTTCCAGCTGTCTTCAACCAACCAACAGTATACCCACCCACATAACCAACAGTATACCCAACCACCCACTAGAGCACCTATGAAAACATGTTCGGCGCACCCCTCTTGACACTACTCTGATCTTCATACTGTCTTGCCGTTAGCATCGCATCGTCGTCCCTCCCCGAATGATGATCACGTACCTGCAAAAAGCCCGTAACCTCCACCAAAACTGTCCAACAATCCACCAAATCCGCCAATTGCTCTCCCAGGTCGCCCCCGACGCCCATCAAACTAGCCCCCTGACTAGCACCAACGTGCACACTCCTCTTGAACACACTCACCATACTATGTCTATTCTCCTTTAAGAACTCGCGTGCCTGGTAAACAGTCTGATCGTTTTGCCGTCCGCGCGCAATGACCGCTGCATTGATAACCCGCAGCACACTAAGCATGAGCTCGTAGTACTTGCGCAGCGCATCCGGGCCGTCGAATTCAAGCCCAATGTCCGGGTCGACCGCAAAGATGTTGGAATCGCGGATAGCAGGGAACAAGCCAGCGTTGAGGACATAAGCGGCGCCAAGGCGGGACTGGGACACACGGAGGAGCAGGGCGAGACTGGCGTCGTAGTAGGAGAGTAGGGCGGGAACTTGCGGAGAGGCTGCCGATCGGAGTTCCTCAGGAATGTGTTTGATGTTGTCTACGAGGACGCCGATGAAGTTGAGGCTGACGAAAGATTCGAGAATGTGTTTAGAGGATTGCTGTGTTGATACTGCGACCATTGCGTTTAGCAGGAGGAGGGCTGATACTTTGCAGGTCCCGTGGCCGCTGTAGGCGTCGTCGCAAATGACTTCGAGAAGGTGCGTTCCGCAGTTTTTGATGGCGTTGAGGGTGTGACGTCCAAGGTGCGTGTTGGTCGAGGCGCTGGTAAAGGTGCCGTGAATGTAGCGGAAGCAAATCTGGTAGCAGTATTCTCGCAGCTCTGCAGTGGAGACGGGGCTGTGGATGCCGGCGAGGGCGGCGCGGAAAAGCTGGGAGAGCCGGTCATTTGTGAAGTCGCCGGTCTTGTCGAATGCGGTGGACTCAAAGTCGATCTTCTGAATGAGGGACTCTGCGAGGCTAATGAGCTGGAGGGCTGTGAAGATGTCTCCGTCGTAGGATTGTTCGAGCTTGGGAAGAATGACTTGGAGTGTTTGGAGGATAAATGCACTTCGTCCTCCATTGTCAAATTCGCAGTTGTGTACGGCGACCATGATCACTTGGACCCACGATTGCAGAATATCCTTGTGATACCGGAGAAGCTGAGTTCGACGATTCCAGTCTGCAAAAACCTCAAGCAGAGTCTCGCCCTGATGGGCAAGACCAGCCGCATGATCTTTACCACCTTCGAATTCGAATGCTCCATCCTTCTGCCAGTATTTGAACTTGAGTCTGATAACTTGTTCAAGCAATGGAATAGAATATAGGATACAACCATCCTTTTCCTCTTGGCAAGAAGGGAGGTTCACACCGTCGAAAAACTCATGCTTATCTGGCAGATTCCGCTCGGGATATGAGAATTCGATGAAGTCAAAAAGATCGAAGATGTTCGGATTACCCACAGGATCCTCACCAGGCCGAACAGTGGTACCAAGGAGCAAGGATTGTATCCGTGACCTAATTGTAGGCATGGACTCCTTTACTGTCAGGCGCAGTTCCCGAGATTCGTAGTCCAAAAATGCAGCCCGACGTTGAAGGAAGTTTTGGAGTGCAAGCGCCGGTGGTCCTGCAAAGAAAGGAGATACGTCTCCAGTAGAAACTTGGAGCCCTTCTGCGAGAGAGATGCCATCCCAAGGAACATCGAGAGTGATGGGCGAAAGTTGTGGGGCTTCGACGAATAGCAGCTCATTGACACGCAGCTCTTCCATGACGATAGCACTGGTTAGAGGTGAACGCCATAACTTCTGTAGGATATCCCAACATCTAGTCTTTAGTGTCGACCTCCAAGCTATAAATTGCGTACCGTCGTGGTCAGGATATTCTACTCCCAAGAGGAGGATATTGTGGAACAGCGCCTGTCCATTGGACCAGAGGCTATCGTCTGCAATGTGAACGGTAGTACTGCTGCAAGAGAAACCCAGGAGAATATGGGCTATCGTCGGTCTATTAGAGACCGCAGCAAGACAGCTGTTCAAGAAGTCTAGTATGCGAAGCTTCACAATATAGCCGCTCGCCTCAGGGCCAGCCTCCAATTGTTCAGGGCTAAACCGCATCAAACTCGACAGTGAGCGCCCGATACGTTCAGCTTCATTGTCTTTCTCCAATATGCCGACAATCCTGCTTCGACCCGAGCGCTGGCCAAATCCGGCAGGCGAGACCGCAAGCTTGCGAGAGGATGCCAACTTCTCCAAGAGTTGGAGGGAAGCAATGGTCAAATCAGCGTGGGCCGTACCACAGTAGAGACCAAGATCGACTATGATCTGCAAATTGTTGAGGATGGCGTCTTCGAAGGAGGCGAGTGATAAGTTTGAGACAGGGGACAGCTGGAATGAGGGCTGCTGCTTTAGGACGGGCCTGACAATGTCGAGATATGTCGCTTGCAGTTTCATCACCAAGTCCATAACCTGAACGCTGAGCATCAAGGATTGAACCAAGGGTGAATCTTGCTCGGCAGCATCGACTTCGGTCACGTCGTGATGTGAGGCTGAAAAGAGCGCCTTCAGGACTTTGTCGTTGAACAGCCACTCCATGACCCGCGCAAATGGGTGCAGCGCAACATAAGCAGCAAGCGAGGAAGGATCGATTACTGCGTCCACAGGAATATTGGACTTGTTGGCGAAGACGACGAGGTTCTCGTTGAATGTGGAGAGACAAGTAACCATGAAGCTGAGGCAGGTGCATCTCATAACGCTACGTTGAAGAGGATCCAGTACTTCCTGCGTACGTTCTGCAAAAACTTGTTGGATAACAAAGTCGATATAACTTTCAATACCTGGTATTCTGCGTGATGAACCCAAGCCCTCAGGAAAAGGTAAACTGTCATTCAGCCCCTCGCTGTCAGGGAAAGGCTCCACAAGCGCATGGAGAAACTTGACCAACGAGATGGCTTCGTCGTATCCATCGGCAAGGGTGGGCCAGAAGTCGTCGCGTGGCACAGCTCCCAGAGCATTGCTCTGCTTCGAGCCAGTGTAGAACCCATTGACCGTCCAGTCGTCGAGTAGATACCACATACCGTTGGATCTCGGTACATCTTTGCCCACGAGCAGAGCTGAGAGAGCGTCATAGGCAGCTGCGCGGAGGCCGCTCTCAACCTTGTCGGTACACAGACGGAAACATATGTTGGCAAAGTCGTACTCTTTGAGATCCAGTATCCAATTGCGCGCAAGTGGAGTCTGTCGACATATGTGCGCAAGAACACGCAGGTAGCTCTCAAGCATAGTTGCGCTTTCCGGTTCGACAATCTGATCTATAGGGTTTGTTGATGGGGCGTACACACCGCCCTGGAGTGTCTTTCGTGGCTCGTGAATGTTTTTTTCAAATTCGACTAGTTCGTTGAATATATGCGTATAGCTCAATGAGCTAGTCCGTCGTATCTTTCCAGAAGCAGAGGCTCCTTCCTCAAGTAGGAATCGGTGGGCCGACTCAGCATTGGATTGGCCTGTTGAGATTGCTCGCAACATCTCGCAGAACATAGCTATCCGGGGAGTAGGTTGTCGCTTGGCTGCCCATTGCAGGAATCCGTACAAATTGCTCTCCTTGTCGCTCCAAAAATCATCTGCAGCATCAGGAAAGCCGTCAAACGCATAAGCGATGATAACCATAAATCTCTCTAGGTGGAGAGGATATTCACCTGTCGAGAGCTGAAAGTGGAGCTGTAATCTTTTGCGCTGGTCGTCTTCTTCGACCTTCAGTCGTCGTAATGTGTCGGGCATATGAGTGATGAAGGAATCCACAAAAGTTTGCAATTGCTCCATGATTAGTACTTTGAAAAACTCCGCGGGCTGTGGTGACTCTGCGCTCAACATGGCTGTATCTTGCAACAATGTAGATAGCATGCTCGTTTTCTGCGGATCGTACCAGCTTGTCGGGCGCACATCCTGGCTGAACGAGAGCATGAAGTGGAAAGCACCGTCATTGAGCGCCTTTAGGAAGATGTCTGACCGGACCACGGCTTCAGCCTCAAAGTCAATATTTTGCATGGCAGGGTCCTGCGTGTTGGGGTCTACATATCTCCCGCTGTACTCAGCCAACCACCAAGTCAACGTCGCTGCATGGAGGTTTCTCAGGGCCCAATTATCATTCTCTCGCCCAGCCATGAGCGAGTCGTGAAGAGACCGTGCTTCTCGCAATGTAACGTTGGTCTCCGCAGCTGCCCAGGACGTGAGCCGAATGAGCATCGGAACATAGTGAATCGTAATAATGTCGTGTCTTTCTAATATTTTTGCCCTCGCCAGAAGACTTCTGTAGTTGTCCATATTGACGTAGCCGGCTTTGATCATATGTGTGCATATTGCAGCCAGACTCTCGTGCTGTCTGGTCAGACTTTGTCGCTGAAGGGTCATGATTTCCACAAAACCTGGTAGGGGAACCTGGCCCACGACCTGCGTGCTCTGAACCCGTTCTGCAATGAACTGCAGCCACTTTTCCACCGACTCCATGCTGGTCAGGCACTTTGTCCAGAAGCCGTATGCGCTTGCCAGGTTGGAACCATTCGCGACGCCTACGATGTACTGCACAGCTAGTTGCAGCTCAGGCTGTCGATCTACCACAGTTTCTCCATTGTCTAGAGCTGTCTTCATGAGCATGCGCAGACAGAGCAGAAGGGTTTCGCGGCGGCGGTGAAAGCGAATCACGGCGGTTTGCAGTTGGGATCGGTCGATGTCTTGAGCCTCATTTTTGGCACCTAGAAAAAGAGCGGCGGCATCCAGTTCGTCCAAATCCAGGGCGTCGGCCAGCTCCAGCGTCTGCTGCTTGAAGTCATCGTTGACTTCGTACTCGTCCTCTTCAATGGTGATCTTGCCTGGCGCTGTTAGCACACACAACCTCCTGCTCGCAGACAGCCGATAAAAGTACCCGAGTTTAATTTTTGCCTGCTCACGTCGTTCTTTGGCTTTTTTTCAAGCAGCGCCTTGAGGACATCGATATGCGCTTCGAGGTTTATCAACAGCCTGTCCACGACCGGCAGCTGCAGGTCGATGTGGGCGCAGAGATCGCGGTGCAAGGCCTCAAGGGCGGCGAGGCTGTCGTCTTCATCCATGGGGAGATTTCGCAGGGGAATTGCGCATTATGCGCCGGGAAAAGCTGGCGGAGGGGCGGCGTGGGAAAGTCGTGTTTGGCTGATGTTTTCTCTCACAATGGGAAGCTCTCAGCTTGCCAGGGACCGACGCGATTTCGAGCCTAGCGTGTCGATCCTGGATCCGTCAATAATGTTAGAGCGCGCCTTCCCAGCAAAACCTCACCTCACCTCCGCGTCCGCCGCATCTGCAGAGAGTGTGTGCACAGTGATTGCACCTACACAGTAGAAGACCCGCTCAGGAAGGTCGCGCGGATTTGGCGATTATGTTTCGTTTGTAAGAGAAAAGAAAAAATACTCTCCAGCCCTCGTTCCACTCTAGCAATGCTTCGCTTTCCCCAATATACACTCACAAACGGCGCGATACTGTGAGCAACCAGTATGGGGGCCACCAACATCCAGGATGCGAAGAGTAAGACTTCGCTCCCCATCATTCCATAAACATGGCTCATGCATAGCAGTCCTCATCCAATCTTCGCGTGTGGCTGACCGCATCAACGGTGTTCAAGACTTGGTCCATATCTTGAAGCACAACCGCGGAAAGCCCAGTCTCGAGGCGCTCGGGAACAAAGCCTACCTTGCTCTTTGCGAATCGCTTTTCCAATGTATTCGCGAAGAGCGATCGCATTTCTTGCGCAACGGTATCAAGCCGAAGTCGCCCAGGACGCCCCATTTTCCTCGCTCAGCTGCAGCCTTGCGCCTTGTTGTTGCTTCTGGCGTGCGCACCATCAAAAGCTCCACTGTGGAAATCATTATAGACACTATAATTGAGCTCCTACCTGGCAAGAATGGTTTAGTTGAGCCACTCGTCAAGGACTTTCCCAAAATACTGCGTTCGCTACTCGAGTATCAGCCACATGTCGAACGGCTTTCTAAAGATCATTGGGATGCTGCAGTCAGTTTCTGCATAAATTGCTTAGCCAGCGTCTCAGTCGAGGCCGAAGGTGAGCCCAAGGACAGCTGGAGCACTAATGTCTCTAGTCGGGCCCGAACTCCCCTTGAGTCTACGGACTTGACGTCTTCGTGGGCGAGCCCTCGGCAGCCTGTAGCCAGGACCAAGTCAGTGCCCGAGGCTGTCGGCCAATTGACAGAAGACTTCATGCAATGCTTATACTCCCTTGTCAAAGCCTCCAATGCGCCTTTGTTGGACAAGGCTGACCACAATCTGGCCGTGTTGCAGCAGTATTTGCAGCAAAGGACTGGCCGTGATAGTGCTGCTGTTGCTGCACTTGCTGCAATAAACTCAATTATCGCTCGCATCTCCACACAGTCCCTTGAGCTTACGAAACGTACTGTGCAAGACCTCCTCCCTCTGATGAAGTCTATGTGGTCTGAAACTATGCTGCGCCAGGAGATTATGATCTTTCTAATCTACACTGAAACTCACATCTCAGCGCTTCTCACTGACATAGATAACGAAGAATTTAGCCTAGAACTTGAGGCGCTCGTCGCCACAATTTATGGCGATTACAGGCGGCGGCAAGAGACCACGCCACTCCAATTCCTCGAAGAGGATTACATTTGCTTCCGGCATTTGGGACCGGCTGAAAAAGATACTCATCCACTCAACACTTGTGCATTCTCCATGGAGATCGGAAATCAAACCTATGAGATGTTATGGGCGATTGTCTCAACAGTGGCACGGTTCTCATTTCTCCTTGACAGGCGAAGGCGGCAAATGAGCCATGAGCGTAGTAGTTTAGGACAAAGTATGAGCAAGCGTCTTTGCGTCACGTCGATGTTTCCCGAATATCTTCGCCATGTGTTCGAACCTCGATCAAACGCCAAGAGAGCAGCGTTGCAAGTCATTGCTTTCATGGTTCAAGAAGGTCCTATTGACGAGGATGACCTTCAGACAATGCTGGAAAAGCTCACTACTTGTATAACTGACGAAAATCCTGTACATTCGGTGTGGGCAATGATAGGTTTGGCTGGGTAAGGACTTGTCCTGATCATCTGAAATCTGTCTGACTGAACTCACAGCGCTGCCCTTCAACCATATGCGAGAGACGATTCACTAAAATCCTATTGGATTTCTGCTTGGCAAGGCGCTTCTCGCGCTGTGACATCCATCTCCAATTCTCGTGCCGCTTCCCATCTCATGGACGTACTTCTCCGCCTGCAGATTGTTCCTTTCTCAGCAATTTCACAGACAGTGCAATCGATGCTCTTGTCCATTGAGCTGAGTGGCCCTGCACTGCTTACAGAAGCCAGCTCTTCCTTTCTGACCACATTAATTCGGGGAAGAATCACAGAAAACCCAACAAACTTTAATTTCACGGCAGAAAGAATTTTAATTTGGACACTGAGCAAATGGACTCCTGGTAAGTGCAATGCTACATACTACAAGGACACTCTAATTCTTTTAAGGTCTCTGGTCTGATAGAGCGTATGCGGCCATGAATGCACACCATTGCAACGCTCGCGATGTTTTACGTGTTCTTCACGCTTGTATGGATAGGCCTTTTGGAGCTACTAAAGCAGCACCTTTCTCAGTGTTGGGACCCATCGCGCAAGCAAGAAAACGAGCTGCGCTCAATGACCAACTTGCACGTTACCTGCTACTCCTAGATGATCAGGACAAGACTGGATTTGGGCAGACGATCGAGGCACATGTTTCTCTTCACGAATCGACCAATGACCGCCATTTGACGCCGTTGGAGAACAAAATCATCGATTACTGCCAGTCTGAAGTTGAGAAGGCAACACATCATTGGAATGAGACAACCTCTACCAATGTGCAAGGCATCACACCTGACATGCTACGCATTATGACGAATTTGTGCATTGTTGCGCCCGCGATTTCCACTATCGGAACCTTCGAAGATCGCCGTGTTGCTGCATTACAATCATCAGTACTTGGATTAGTAGAATGTTTCACCACTGCCTTGTCTAAACCTCATATCGAGCAATACAAAATCGATGCAGTGATCGAAGAATGTGCGAAAAGTCTTCCAGACATCCGTGGGCTCACCCAAATTACACCACGGGTATTTCAACAAGCGGGTGTCCACCTACTGTCTCAAAATCTTCCAAAAGCAGTAGGGAACCATAGGGATGTTAAGCAATCCATCTACAGCGAGGATAATGATTTCATGGATATGGAGGACGATGCCGATTCACAAATGACCGCGGGCTTCAGTGCGGCAGAGCTCCAAGTCCCTCGACATGATGTGTATGCGGAGCATGACATATCGGCTATGCGGGCTTCATGTTCAGCTTACCTGCATCTCATTTCTTCAATGAGCGGCATAACAGGATCAGGGACGCGCATCCTGCCCTCAGAGTTTGTGAATTACCTGACCGGCCTGCATGAGAACGAACTACTGCGTGCGCGACCTTTTGTGCGCACGATCTGGGATAGTGGGTTCGAGATTTCGCGGACTGACTGTCTGAACCTCTTGGAGCGCTTCAGCGAAGCACTCATCGATCCCCGTGCTCGGGAGTACAATACGTCGGAAGTTGCCAACGGAATGCTATTGGAGGTTTTAGTGGGCACAACACTCATATGGATCCCTGATACAACCGACCGAGAAGCTCAGGACCTATATGAGAACGTCGAGGCTCTCTATGCTTATTACGTCAAAGAAATGGAAATGGGGGGAGTAAGACAATCCGCCGACCTGCAAAAGATAATCGCAATGTTCTTACACGGTTTGCTCAAGCATCACCCGACCTTCGCTCAAAATCGCAAGATGCCATCAGTGCGGACTAGCCTATTCGAACTCCTCTCACGAGGTGAAATGACCGTCAAGTATCATATCGCGCAGCACCTGCCGCACATGTTTGAAGACTTTGTTCTTTCGGAACATGAAAAAATTCTACAAGATGTTGACAGTAGTTTGCCTGGGGATGAGGAAGGCATCGAAGGCATCGCGGTGCGACTTCTCGTTCTATCTAGACTGGCATCGCAGTGGCACACACTACTTCGTCAAAGTATCTACCGCATCTTTGCTACTGCTGGGTCAGTCAAAGGGGCAGTCGGTCACGCTAAACGATGCATCTCCATAGTCGCACATGCCAGAACCCTAGATGACTCCCAGAGCCTTTTCCGCCTGTTCGCGCCTCAGGTCATATTCACCTGGTTGGACCGAGATCGCACATTTGCCCAAATACCATATCATATATTTGGATATACCAGCCTCATTGAGCTCCTGCGAGATATCGAAGCCGAAGCAGTGAGTCAAGCGATGATGTTCGGGCGAAAGCTGGAGGTTGAATACTTGGCCACACAACTGGGCTCCTCCCCTCCAGATGTTTTGTCAAAAAATATTGGCAAAGCAGCGGCTTACACTATAGCGTGGGACACTTGTCGAGGCTTTGCTCGTAACAAGGCAGAGCCAAGCTTTGCGAATTTGCTCAAGGATATGATTGGAAGTAACCGCTATTATGAACTTATCCAGAAGCATTTTCCTCAGGTACTCGGTCATGTGTTCCAGACCATGGGTCAAGAAGAGCGCGTCATCAAACCACTGGACAAGAAGACGCCCTTCAATGCTGCGTCAAGACGTATTACTGAGATGATTGACATCTGCCATTCAGCTCAAGGCATGAATATGGGGATCGAGCCATCTTTTTCTGCGTACTATTTGACGGATCAACTAGAGCGCCTATGTAGACGTACTGGTGATAATCCGGCCAGCTTCTGGACTGCCAGCAATTACACCTTCGTAATGCGCTCTCTGCTTGACCGAATTCACCCAGCGCTTGGATCACTCTTTGCTCGGTCGATGATCCGCAAAATTAGAATCGTCGTGGCGCTCGCGGGATCGATCGCACATGAAGGATATCCATTGCAGATGACTCTTCAGTCATTGCGTCCTTTCCTTACAGATCTACAATGTGCCGAGGATACGGTAGGTATAATGCAGTATCTATTTGATCATGGTTCTACGTACCTCCGACAACATCTCAGCTTTGTTACGGGCATCGGCCTCTCGATCCTTATTTCCTTACGAGTATTTCTGGGCTCCACACAGGACAGCACTACGCAACAATCACAGCATTTGGCTACTATGAATGCCGCAACGCGTTTCCATTCCTGGCTCACTGAATATCTGAAAGTCCACGCACAAGCTGTCACCAGTCTCGAACGATCGTCTACCGTCAAAGCCTTCAAATCGATCACCATTGCCGCGTCAAAAGTTCATGCAGAGGGCAATTCTTTCAAGGGAAGCGAAGAAAGTACCTTGCTCCTAGAGATTCTGGATGACGTCAAATCCGGTCGAAAGCTCCTAAACAAGACTTCGCGTGATGTTGCCTTAGACCTGTTGTGCCAGAACTTTAAACCGGCTTCCACTGCTCGTGACGATGTTCTCGGTCTTAATCATGATGCTGCTGCGTATGCACCTCTTGTCTGGGAGTCATGTCAAAGGACGAGTGTTGGTGATGGCTATCTTCTCTGGACAGCCAGAGTACTCGGTCGCGCTTTCAGTGCATATGGACATGTTAATCGTGGCGCCACCCAGACTCTTCCATGGACGTCCTCTACTCGCTCATCTAAAGATTCACTCGGAAAAGGCTCACGAGAGGCTATTATCCGGGAAGTCATCGACCTCTTCTACAGTGATAGCCGTGGCGAAGTAAGCATAGCAGAGGGTACTATCCGACAACTGATCTCTCGTCTTTCTGGCGCGGATCCGCACTACATATCAGAGATGCATCGAGCCATACCAGACGCCATCGGAAAAGCTCTCGGCCTTTACATGCCGGAGGAATCAACCCCATCAATATCCACAATCACAGAAACTCTCGCTCAAGCTGCCATTCCTGAAAGAGCAAAGCCAGTAGCTGCATGGGTTAAGGACCTAGCCGTGTCCCTGTGCAAGGTCACTGCTGAAGATCCAATTCTGAGTGTGTTACCAGACATGCTTTCAAGTAATGATCACATGGCAGAGAAACTTTTGCCTTATATACTTCATCTTGTTCTACTTGATGAGTTCGATGGTGAGCAGTCCGTCCGCGATGTGATATCGCAGGCAATGGCCACGTGGTTCAGCAACTGCGAAAAGACCACCATAACCCACGTACGCATCCTTATTCAAGCCATACTTTATCTTCGAAGTCAACCGATACCAAAAGAAGTCACGAGAGTTGATCGAGATCGTTGGCTAGAGATTGACTATCTGAAGGCATCGCAGGCGGCAAACACGTGTGGGATGTATCGCAGTGCACTGTTATTTGCAGAAACTTCGTCCGGTCAGCCGATCATTAAGAGCAGTACAAGACGGTCGTCGGTCATGATAGAGCCTCCAAAGATTCCCTTGGCACTTCAGTTGTCCATCTACAAAAATCTGGACGAGCCGGATTCCTTCTATGGTATTGATAGAGGTTCAAATCTTTCATCTGTTCTGGACCGCCTTGATTACGAAGGAGACGGTATCAAAAGCTTACTCTTTAGAGGCGCCCGGCTTGATAGTCAGATGCGCCGGAACAACGAGTTCGAAACAGAGGACACGAGAGGGACCGTGAAGTCCCTCATTATGCTAAACATGAACAGTGTCACGCATTCTCTATTGTCAAACGACCAGTTCGGGGACATGGGAGATGATGTCGTGGAGAGCACACTTCACACAGCACGCAAATTGGGTCAATGGGACGTCAAAGCGCCCGAGATGAATCATACTGAGTCCAGCACACTCTTCAAGGCATTCCAGGGACTCCATTTCGCGAAAAGCGCAGTCGAAGCCAGGGAGAATTTCGATCGGCAGCTTCAAGCTACTATGAGCTTTCTAGCAGGAAAGAATAGATCCTCAGTGCCACACAAAGTCCGATTACGAACACTAGCAGCTTTAACAGAAGCCAGCGAGGTTATCCAAGCCGAGCGTTCCGAGCATCTGCTTGACACCTGGGACCACATGAAAGCTCGTGAAAAGTGGATGCGTGCGGGAGAGTAAGTGGCTGCGCTGTGGAGATAATTTTCGTGCACTAACAGCTGTGTAGATTCCAGGACGTACGTCAGCTCCTGTCATGTCGTGAGACACTGTTCAATGTGCTTGCCTCGAATACGGCCCTTGTCGAATCGTTGCACGCAAGAACAGCTACTTTGCGTGGTATGGAAGTGGAAGCCCTACTATCTTCTTCTACAATAAGCCGAAGGCATGGTGCCTTGCAGGAGTCACTAGCAAGTGTGACATATTTGTCAGATATTGTGCCGCAATGCAAGTCTGTGGGTCTAGACATCGAAGCCATCGCACAGCACGAGGTAGCGAATGTTTTGTGGGATCAAGGGGAAACTGAAATCTCGATTCGCATGCGCCAACACTTGATAGATCATGCAGACTTCGATTCCCAGAACATAGACCTGAGCCTACCGGTATTACTGGCGAAACTGGTATGGTGATTGCTAGCTCTGCCACGAAATAATGCTAATGACCGCAGGGCCATCATCTTGCAGAAGCACGTCTTGCTAAGCCTGACGACATCATGCAAAACTATCTTGAACCAGCGATTCGAGAACTCAAGGGCCAGAAGCAAGGCGCAGGACCTGGTCAGGTATTCCATGAGTTCGCACTCTTCTGCGACAAACAACTTCAGAGTCCAGAAGCTGCCGAGGATATGCAGCGCATCAAGACTGTCATGGATCGAAAACTGCAAGAATACCATGAGTTCAAGAGGTTGTCCGCCACTGAGAAAAGCAAGAGCATGCGTGAAACCTACTATCGGAATGCGCGGCGAGCAAAGACCTGGTATGATCTCGACAACGCAGACTACGAAAGGTTGCGCAAAGGCAGAGAGCAGTTCTTGAGACAGTGCCTCGAAAACTATCTCCTGTCGCTGATCGCAAGTGACGAATACAGTAACGATGCGCTTAGGGTCTTCGCTCTGTGGCTGGAGTATTCTGATACAGAGCTGGCCAATGCAGCTATGCAATTATACCTCAAAGATGTGCCAAGCGGAAAGTTTGCTTTGCTCATGAACCAGCTCTCTTCTCGACTGCAAGCTGAAGAGAGCTCCTTTCAACACCTTCTCATGGACTTGGTGTTCCGCATCTGCTTAGAACATCCCTACCACGGCATGCACCAGATCTTTGCGATACAAATGAAAGTTGGTGCAATTACAAGAGAAGACATTGTACGAGCCAAGGACGAGTCTGCACGATCTCGCCAGAAAGCAGCATCGAGTCTTGCAAAAGCTCTTAGTGCGGATTCGAGATCACGGTCATACTGGAGTTCTATATTCCAGTCGAATGAAATTTACCATCACCTCGCCATGTTCAAGGGCGAGAAGGAGACTTCTCAACAGGGCCGAGAGCTGCCGCTTGATAGATACAAGGAGTCGAAGGAGTTGGTTAACAAAATTCCCAAGTTGAATGTGCCACCAGCGACGCTACAGATCGAGGTCAGGCCAAATATGAACTACACCGATCTACCAAGGATCGCGTCTTTCAAGCCAACCATGAGTATAGCAAACGGGTTAAGTGCGCCGAAGGTTATTACGGCCAAGGGTACTGATGGGAAACCCTACAAACAGCTAGTATGTATTTTGATGACAAGCAGTACGATAAATGTGTTGACGTGTCTAGTTCAAATCCGGCAACGACGACCTTCGACAAGACGCCATCATGGAACAAGTCTTTGACCAAGTCTCGCGCCTACTCAAAAACCACACGGCAACACGCATCCGCAACCTCGGTATCCGTACTTACAAAGTGCTGCCCCTGTCCACACGCTCCGGTCTCATGGAGTTTGTTCAAAATACTATACCGCTCCATCTCTGGGTCATGCCCGCGCACGAGAGATACTACCCCAATGACTACAAGCCTGACCGTTGTAGGAAAGAGATTGGCGCCTGCCAACAAGACTCCCTCACCACACGTGTCAAAGTCTGGCAAAAGATTGCAGACAATTTTCACCCTGTTATGCGCTACTTTCTTCTTGAACGCTTCGAAGACCCGGATGAATGGTTTGAGCGCCGTCTGGCGTACACTCGTTCTACAGCTGCTATTTCCATTCTTGGACACGTGCTCGGCTTGGGCGACCGACATTGCCACAATATCCTTCTCGATGAGAAGTCTGGCGAAGTCGTGCACATTGACTTGGGGGTGAGTTTTGAAGCGGGCCGTGTGTTACCAGTACCAGAGGTGGTGCCTTTTCGACTGACAAGGGATCTGGTGGATGCAATGGGATACACGAAAACAGAGGGTGTTTTCCGCCGGTGCTGCGAATTTACCATGGATACCTTGCGCGAGGAACGCGAGTCCATCATGACACTCCTCAACGTCCTCCGTTACGATCCCTTGGTCAATTGGAGCGTCACACCGACAAAGGCGAAACGCATGCAAGAAAACCAGCAGGATACCAGTAACGGCAACAACCAAAATAACACATCGAGATCTGGACCGGTAGGACCAGGAGTCACCCCAGCTCCCACGCCGTCAGGCCAACCAGCGGAAGAAGTCACCGTGCAGGATAGCCTGAAAAAGAAGGAGAGGGAGGAGCAGGCGGGTGAGGCGGGGAGAGCGCTCAGTGTGGTGGAGAAGAAACTGAGTAAGACGTTGAGTACGAAGGCGACGGTGAATGAGTTGATACAGCAGGCGACTGATGAGAGAAATTTGGCGGTGTTGTATATGGGATGGGCTAGTTATGCGTGATGTGTACTTATGTGGGGTTATCCGGGAAAGATAATTGCTTTTAGCATGGCGTGGGGGAGTGCATGGTACAGTGCGTATGTGAGTGAATGTATATATGCGGATTGATGCATTGTTTCTATACAACATAATCGTGGGCTCCATCTTCTCGAATATGCATCTGAGCCCTTTGCCCTATTCCAATCAAGCAAGGGAGGCAGTTAGCTGAGGAGAAATTGCCCTTGTTTTCAACTAACAAGAACTACAGTTCAGCTCGGCTATGCTGTTTGGCCCCAGTGAAATTAATATGCGCGAACGGGTTCGGTTGTCAATGGGGCAACCGGTTCAATCTTGCCGTGTCGATAACGATATCGCTTACATTTGCGGGGATAGGCAAAGGTCGTCAATACGATGCTGAGAGTTCTGCTAGTACATGTACAAGCAAGAACAACTCGGGGAGAAAGGACATTGGTATGCAAGGAGTGAATTGAGCTTTGATCAAATTTAGCGATGCGTAGACAGCAGTTCACTATCTGTACGTCCAAGTTGTTCCGATACCCACGACAATATATAGAGATGGAGACCGGATGCTTAACAACAACAACAACAACAAACAACAACAAGATCCTCTGTCAAAATATCGACAATGTTACCAGGAACCCCTTGCTGCGTACTACAAAAAACAGGTTCTGTTGAACAGTACCTGACTTGTGAATGGTGCGGGGCTGAAGGGTCGTGAAACCAGGCGTTCTCGTGATGGCGCGTGTGTTGATGTCAGTCGGTTGCCCCTCACAACGCGCGTCTGCAAATAGTGAGCACACCAACACTATGACCACCAGCAGGCTGCTTGCACTCGATCGACGCGCCATCTCTAGTATTGCATCACTTAGAGTCTTTGTGTTTGACCAGCGCGTATCTCGAGAGTTGGTCTTCTGGTGGTTCTTTTTTTTTGTTCCAAGACACAGAACAAACACTGTCGGCGCATTCACTTTCGTTTTGGCAAATTCAATTGGACGACTTGCACACTACACAGCGCAGAATCTCCGTTTCCCGCTCAGGCGCATTCCTCGCGCTATATCCACCTGCACGTCGGCCGGTATCCACCACTAGCCAGCACTACACCGCAAGTCAGATACGACGACAAACTTCGGCGACTCACGGGCGAAGTGCATGTGCAGCTGCTGAAACCGCTGGCAGGTCTGCAGTCACCATGGACACGAGCTACCTCGCCCAGCAGGTTACGACCATCATCGGCCAGCTGCACGGCTTGTTCGATGACATTGGTGTCCCCAGCCATGAGCGCGATTCGCGTGAGGCAGAGGTAAGGCAGTTTGCAAGTCTGCGCTGACTTTTGCTGACCGTACTGCTGCACAGCTTTTCTCTGCGCTCTCTGAAACGCTGCACAACCAGCTGCGCCAGGTCACCAACGAGAAACATGAGATGACAGAGGAGGCGCATCGCCTCATCAAGACAATCAAGCAGATGGAGGCATCACTCGATGACGACAAGAAAAACCCAAACTACGAGGACCACGACGAGGCGGCCGTCTCCTACCCACTAACGCGCTGTCTCTCTGCCTTGAAGGAGAAGTACAACGCTATCAGCAAGATGCATCGCGAACGCTTTGAGCAGGTGCGCAAGCTTGCCGAAGCCCTCGAATCGTACGCATCCCATCTCGAGGCTTCTTTCGTCCAAATCAAACTTCCCCCTACAGCACAGAATGCGACCGTCTCGCCTTCCTTTGACATTTCCGCATCCTACGTCGCCAAGCTCGACAGAGAATTCACCCGCGTATACGAAGAATACACAAAGCGCATCAATACCGTCAAGGTCCTGTGCCAGGAAATAATACAGTTATGGGCCGAGCTAGGCACGCCTCAGGCGCAAACAGATAGCACCATTGTAAAGTGTCACCGCGACGCGCCCGAGCAGTTGGGCCTCCACAAGGACGATTTGGTTCAGCTGGCGGCAAAGAAGGAGAGGCTTTTGGAAGAGAAGCGCGCGCGCGAGCGGCGATTGGGACAATTGCGATCCACCATCGAAGAGCTCTGGGACCGCCTGGGGGTTGAGAACCGGGAGCGCAAGCAGTTTCTCACCAGCAACCGCGGCTGTGGTCTCCGGACGATCAATGAATACGAAGATGAGCTTGCGCGACTGAACGAGTTGAAGCGCCAGAACTTACATCTCTTCGTCGAGGAGGCGCGATGCAAACTACAAGAGCTTTGGGATGCGCTCTATTTCTCGGAAGAGGAGATGCTCGACTTCACACCAGCCTTCTCAGACGTATGCAGCGATGCGCTTCTGTCTGCACACGAAGCTGAAATTTCACGTCTTGAGCTCCTGAAGGAGCAGCGGCTACCCATTCTCCAGAAGATTGACCGTCACCGTGAACTGATCAAGGAGCGCAACGACCTTGCGCAATCCAGTCAGGACGCTTCACGTTTGATGGCGCGTGGTCAGAAGGGCGAGAAGCGAGATCCTGGAAAGCTCTTGCGAGAGGAGAAGATGCGCAAGCGCATTGCAAAGGAGTTGCCCAAAATTGAAGCCGTATGTATACTGAAATTGCGAAAAACCGGCGTGACTGACCGTTCTGCAGGACCTCAAGAAGACGCTCGAGAACTGGGAGGATGAGTATGGCCGTCCATTCTTGGTGCACGGCGAACGCTATCTCGACGAGTTGTACGCAGCAGCGGCATCAGCACCTCCACCACGCGCGAAAACACCGTCAAATACCGGGATGCCTACCAAACAGCTGCAACACTCCAAATCAGGTTCGCTCAGCCGTCCGAGTACCGTGCGTGGAGGAGCGCCACCAAGCCGATCCAAGACTCCTGTATCTTCTTCGAGTAACTTTGGTGCCAGTGTATCCAACTTTGGTGCCAGCATATCGCGGAACCCGCTTGCCAGTTCTGTTTCAATATCATCAGGAATGAAGAGTCCGTCGAAGATTCCCGCTCGTGCGACTCTAGGCAGTATACGACAGGGGAACCCCTCGACTGAACGACGACCGCCTCCACCTTCACGGGAAGATTCCTCTTCGTCGACGATCCGGAAGATGCCTCCTCCAATGGCACCGCCGCCACGGATGAAGGACCTCTTCATTCCTCCAGAGCCTGTCGAGACGCCGATGAATCGCTTCGAGTTCAACCGTGGCGATCGAAGTGACAGCATCGTCCGCAACGTTGCACCCGAGGATCCTTACGACGACCGTGCATCATACATGTCGAGCAACCACAACATGCGAGCCGGATACATGCCCAACTACCCACCACCCTCCTCCTCTTCCACCAGCAGCCGACAAATCTCGCAAAACTCGCAAGCCTCATCCACGGGAACGTCGAACACGGGGGTGACGATGCAATCCGGATCGGAGAACTGGGAAACGTTTAGCGAACAGTCGGACGACCCGCCCGAGAACGACGTCAACTTTCAACAGCACTACCGGCAACGGCAAATGAAGCGCTACACGCCCGAAGGCGGCCACATTGCCACCCCGCGAGGCATCCAGGGCAAGAAAGTAAGAAGCATACGCAGCGTCGACAACACCAACCTCATGATGGAGCAAGAAGGCCGCATGGTCCGCGTCATCGAGGGCTCAGAAGCCGGCTGGACCGACGACGGCGACGGCTACTGAGGGGTTTTTTTTTGTTCTCTTTGCCAACATCTGTTATCATGACTTTGTTACGAATGATGCCTCTCCACGAATTGCGACGTGAAAGGTCCTCGGTACGCGCATCGATCCAGCCATCTTGTACCACAAACACACACACCCATCCGCCACCACCAACCAAACGCCCTCTATTTCTCACTCCTCCGATCGGGAGTCGCCTCTGCCTCCCATTGCTCTCGTATCAACATCCGGAAATTCCTTGTAATGTCTACATCATAGCGTGCGCTGCATCTGTCTACTCACTTGCTTGCGGTGCTCGTCGCGCCTCTGGGATTTTTTTTCTTCTTTCTTTTCTTTTCTTTTCTTTTCTTTTCTTTTCTTTTCTTTTCTTTTCTTTTCTTTTCTTTTCTTTTCTTTTCTTTTCTTTTCTTTTCTTTTCTTTTCTTTTCTTTTCTTTTCTTTTCTTTTCTTTTCTTTTCTTTTCTTTTCTTTTCTGGCACTTGTGTTGAGGGAATGTGCGAGGAGAGTGCGTGATAGGGTACTGTACTGGGTCGGTATGCGTGTGCAGGTGTGCAGGTGTGCATATTGTGTGTAGTGTGTAGGTAGCAGGTGCAGATTGCCCAGCCCAAGCTACGCTATGCTCTACATACCGCTGGCTGTACTATACACCTTGCTGCATAGGGATGTCTAACCTGCCCGCCACGTACACGTACGTCTGCATGTCATGCATCCTGCCCCTCTGACCCACCTGCTTTTATTCATTCTCTTTTTTTTTCTGTTGTAAATTGGGCGTTTTGTGGAGGGAGAGGGGATTGACTTTTTTTTGTTTTTTTGTGGCTTTTGGCCTGGGGTGGAAGGGAGGGGGAGGGGATTTGGCGTTGACAAGGCGAAGGGGGAAAAAAAGGCGCAGGGCTGATTGTACATGTCCCTTTTTTGTTTTTGTTTGTGTGGTTTTGTTTGGGTTGGGGGATGGCATGTGGGGGTGTTGGCTACTCTTGGGCCGTGTGTTGGTGGTTTGGGGATTCGAGTGTGTGGATGGTGGTCGTACTCGCGCTGATATTGCAATGGGCTCTAGATGAGTGAGCAGTGGACAAGTGTGCGTGTGCGGGAGAGTGTATATGGATAGGGGCGATGTGATGAGGTGGGGATGGGAAGGGATGGGAAGGGGGTTGGATGTGTACAATTACGAGTGATTGCTTGATTGATTGCTTGATTGATTGCTTGATTGATTGCTTGATTGATTGCTTGATTGATTGCTTGATTGATTGCTTGATTGATTGCTTGATTGATTGCTTGATTGATTGCTTGATTGATTGCTTGATTGATTGCTTGATTGATTGCTTGATTGATTGCTTGATTGATTGGGTTTCAAATGCAGTGAGTTGCCTTGCCTTGTACGGACTCGAGTCGAGAATTCTAACCAGTTTTTTTCTTCTTCTTCTTTTCTTTCCAAAATCCGTGTGCAGTGACGATGTTGTGTGTGCAGTGACGATGTTGTGTGTGGGGTACAGGTGTTGTACTGTACCTTCCCTCCCCAAGCTATACCCAACCCACTCCAACGTCCCCCCGTCTCCAGCCAGACAGTACAGGCCACAATCTACCATCTACAGTATATCACAAGCAAAACAGCGTAGGTGATGTACGTGCAAGACGGCATCCATGTCGCAAGCACACATGGCCAACAGACACGGCCAAGACCTCCCGGATCAAGCAGGTCCCCATCCTGGCTTCACTTTTCTCTCACGCTGGCTCTTACCGCACGCACTGCTACTCGACATGGATGCGCGCATATGGTGTACGGTGTGCGATGTACGGTGTCCACTGTATGGCTGGAGAAGACGGGGTGTAGAGAAGGTGAAGGGTGGTGATGTGGTGTGTATACTCTACCCAATCTAGGTAGGTACCTAGGTACCCGTGGACAAGGGTTAAGCTAGATAGGGTAGGTGCGTGAAAGCTTTTTGATCATCCAGGATTTTTGTCTGCGCGGGGGGTGGGATGGGGGTTAGAGTGTTGGGCTAGGGAAAGGTTGTGTGTAGCGAGAGAGAGAGAGAGAGAGTAAATGTGTGTAATTGGATTCATTATTCATTGTAAATGGCATGGATGGTCAATGTGGGTGATGAGTCATCGTGGGCAAACACTGGGTTTTGAATGTAGTGAAAAAGGGCATGTGGTCGGAGCCACGAAGCGTGGGTTGGTTGGTCAGTCAGTTAGGCAAGTAGACAGTTTTCTAGTCTTCATACAGCCTGAAGTGGGCAAGGACGCGGTTGGGCAGTGGACGGTACGGGCAAGTATTGTAACAGTACTGTACAATGCTGTAGACTGTCGACGGCTCATTGGCGGGGGAAGGGCTGGCAAGGCCGGAGGAGGGGATGCAAGACAGAGTTGCGTGCATGCATGCGTGCGTGCATGCATGCATAACTGCAACAGGTGCCTACCTGGTTGAGATGGGGTGGGTAGAGAGAACCTGGTAGAGATAAGGATACGCCATCTCACAGGTCGACAGGCTCGGTGCCATTCCGGTAAGAATTGTGCGCGATGGAGGGTGTCATTGTGGGTGCATGTCATCCATGGTTGTTTGTGAGATGAGGTGAGATGGAAATCTACAGTTGATTACTTTTTGCGTGTTTTTTTTGCGACTTTTTTTGTTCGTTTTGGATCAGGTGGGAAAGGCAAGGAGGGTGGTGGATGGGAGGTTGCAGATGAGGGATGATCATCTATCCTACCCAGGTACGTTATTTATCTCTAGTTTGAACAAGGCTTCGAGAAGAAAAAAGGAGCGAGGCGTGGGGCGGGCGCAGGGCTGTGGGAACATGGTACTTACTGTACCTACTGTGTACACGCTGTGGTAAGCGGAGGTGGCAGGGCGGGCCAATCAGCGGCCGTCGAGTATCCAGAGGAAGTCGTCGCCAGAGTGTCGCGCATTGCATGCAGGACAAGCCCAGGATACTGTACTGCACTCTGGTGGGAGGATAGGGTACAGTCTACTATCCTTGTCGTCGGCCTGCTCAGCCGCTAGCCTTTGAACCGTTGTTTTTTGTGTGTTTTTCCTTTGCGTCTGTGTGAACGGCCTGCCTGAAAGAGGCAAAAGCGGAGGGTCCTGCGATCAACGCTGGAACGAGGCAAAGAGGCAAGAGAGAGACGCGTGGGAGGCTACTGGTACGGTCTTGTACAATACGCAGTGTAGGGTCGGTGTAGGTCCCATTGTAGGCAATGTCAGTGCTGGAGTGGTGACAGCTGGCCATGGTGCGAGGCAAAGATTATCAGCCGCAAGGGCGTCTGAGTGGTGCCTGCATTCTTTTCCTCCGTGACACCGTCAGACATGGTTGCGCGTGTGCCTGGGCAGTCGAGTGCACGCTTGAGAGAGAGAGAGTGTGTGTGTGCGTGTGTCAGCGAGTGAGTGAGTGCTCTCTTTATGACTGATCGGCTTGCACCGATAAACCCTCGTCACTCGTCATACTGTCTGCCTATCGTCCGTTGCCCCCCTCCCCCCGGAGTTTTGATTCCTTATCGCTGCCGAGACTGCCTCACGTCACGTCGAGACTTACAGTACAGCATCTGCCATCTATAGACTGACTGACTGGCTGGCTGGCTGGTTGACTACCTGTCACCACTTCCAACACAGCCTTTTGCTCACTCTACCTCTATACTCTATCCCATACAGGATAGACCTCCTCCCACCTCCTCCCATCCCATCTCCACCGCACACGCGAGCAGTGGGCTGCGGTCATCGCTCGGCCAAATTTGGACCCTGCCCAGCTGCCAACTGGACATCGCTCGCGGCCGTCCGCCTGGTCTCCCCCGTCCAATCCCCGACCAGCAATAACGTAAAAGCAATCAGTTGCGAGACGTCACAGCCCGACCCAAATCCATCTTCCAGTCCGTGCCTGCCGTCCGCCGCTGGGAAGCCTGCCGAACAGTGTTAGTCACCGGGAAAACGCGCTCAGGGCCTAGGGAACAACGACGCCGCTAGCACACAAGACAGCCATGATGTACTCGCCAAGGTCCTTTCCCTACCTCCAACCATCTTCTCCTTCCTCACTGCGCCGCTCTGAGAAGATGGCTCCGAGGACTGCGCGCACTAGACCGACTGCCAGAGCAACCAAGTCGGATCCCTCGAATACGAATACGCATACGCACACGCACACGACCACGACCACGACCCCCACTACCACCCCCACCGCAATGCACACAACTACACAAATCGCGGACAGGACGAAAGGAATCAACAAGGAGAACCAGAGGCCGCCGATGCCTGCTACCGCCAACATGCCACCCCATTCACAGCCCGTGGTCATACCCTCGCGAACGCCTCTAAAGTCCCTCACTTCGACGCAGACGGTGAGGGCAAGAGGACACAATGGAGGCCGTCCGTCGCGCTCCGTCAAGGGCCACGATCCCAGTGCCGTTCCACCGGCTGTCGCCGCCCTGTTGGCCGTCACCGCGATCCCAAAGATGCCACCGCGCCGCCAGCGCAAGCCCTCGGCCATGGACAGGACCATCTCCATGGACGAGCTGATCCAGGAGTGGAAACAAGACGATTCCGAGCTCTCGTCTTCCTATGGCGCCTCGCCCCTGGACTTGCTACTGGGCCGTGTGGACGAGTCAGAGGACGACTGTGGCAGCCTCATGAGCATGGAGCAAGAGAAGGATTCCATCTTGACTTCGAGGTCCATTTCGAGCGAGTCCATTCCTACCATGCCGCCCTCGTTGGATTACGACAATCCATCCTACCTATCTTCCCACTGGGACAACCTCAGCACTCCAGAATCCCTGGGCCGCAAGTCGCTCTCCGAGCGCAGAGAAAAGGTCGTCTCTTCGCCACCAAAGGAAGACTGCGTATTCGACCATCCCTTGCTTCACTTTGGGCCGGAAGAAAGCGAGGAGATGCTGCAGACCAACGCCAGGGAACTCGTCTCCTCCCTACCCACGTCAAACGAGCGTTTCCGCTCCTTCAAATCCAATCTCACCGCCTCCATCCAAGCCCTCAAGTCGGCCGCAAAGAACTTTTCCAACTTCACGGCCCCCAGCGTACCGCCAGATGACTTCCTCACCCGCTCCCTGCTCTCCCCGAGCTACACGAGCGAAATGCGCCCCAAACACCTCGAGGGCCTTCCCTCACCCGAACTCCGCCGCTACCTGAACCCACAGCCTGCCCCCATTTCCCCCACAGAACTCTCCATGCACCTCCACGATTCTTTGACGCTCGATGCAGACGCCGACCTCGAGGCGCCCATGATTCAGATGCAAACCTACGAGCGTCGTGGCCGCAGCCAGAAATCTAAACGCGCGGCGCGAAATGCCGCCACCGATCCCTTTTCCGAAGCTGGGCGCGCGGCGACGACGGGGGAGCCGACGGTGCGCCAACGCGAACCGCGCGAGAACGGCGACTTTTTGCGCGTCATTGTGCTGGAGATGAATATGCGACGGGTGGGTAAGCTGGATCACAAGGCGGTGGGCAAGGCGAGGATCTGGCTGCCTCCACGGAAGCCCGTATCTGGCAAGTCCGCCGCCGTGCAGCTTGTGGCTGGTGTGCCCAATCGGTGGGTGGGCATTGCAGCCGGCTGAGGCAGCACGTGAGAGGTGCGGACAAGACGTCACACATCACACGTGCACTTTCTTTCTTTGGATGAAACGTCGATTTACAGGCCCTGCGAGAGGACGACGGTTGTTGGCGGCGCCGGGAGCACGATCAGGGTGTGTATATCCTATCGGGCCGATGAAGTGGTAGAATCCCACACCCGTCCAAGTACCATGATCACCTTGGGCACACACGCAGCAAACAGCTCAGCAGTGACGAGACAGACCCTTGATCCGTTCACCAGTCTTGTCCCGTCACTGTACCGTATCTACAGTAGTCTGTACACTGGCCAGCCGCGTATCCCGCACCACGCACCCTACCCCGATATGAAGAATCGCCAGCACACGACCCCAATCCGCACACGGAAACCTCCAATCGAGGCCGCCGTACCGTCTCCGCACTGTATGATATGACGTCCGACGTCATCCCCCCCTCCGTGGTCCACAGATGCTTGCTCGGCACTGCCTTATCTACGGTACTCGTACATACTATGCTGTGATCTAACACGCCTGCATAACGCATGTTGCATCATCACCATCCCGGTCTTGCTGCAGCCTCGTCATCTCCTCGGAGCGTAGCTGGTTGTTGGTTGTGCGCGTGGGAGGTTGAGGTGTGCATATGGATGGATGGTGTGGCAGGTAGCGGCGTCGATGCGTAGGGTGGGGTTGGTGCTGCATGCGTGTGTGCGTGCGTGCGTGTGGGATGGATTAGAATACAGTGGATTGCAGTACAGACCGTGGATTCCAGTGCAGAGACGGGACATTTCCCCCTTGTCCTTTTTTTTTTCGTCAAAGTTTCCGGTTTGGGAGGCGGGGGGGTGGATGCGCACGTGGGGTTTTTATGGAGGGGGTTGGGTGGGCGTGAGGTGGGTTTGGGCTTGGAGGATGGGGATGGGGAGGATGGGGATGGGATTGGAGGTTAGGGGTTAGAGATTAGACATGAGTAGATGAGTAGATGAGATGAAATGGCAAGGCCATGTGGGTTTTGCATTGGAATTGTAGTGTAGTGTTGATGGTTGATGGTGAATAGTTACATCATCACTCGTCCTACACCTCGTCCTACACCTCAACCTAAACCTCAACCTAAACCTCAACCTACTTCCTCTCCCTTCTCCATGATAACTAATACACGCATACCCATCCAAGCAGGATGTAGTCTGATGCCCACCTTACGACTTGTAGAGTAGGACTGCATGGTTGAAAACGAGCGTGTGCTTGGTTTGGATGTGGATGATGGGTGGGTTTGTTGTTTTGGGAGCTTGGGGATGGGATTGGGACTTTTTGGGGGGCTTGGGGGTGGATGGGGTGGATGGATGGATGGGTGGATGGATGGGGTGGGATGTTGATGTGACTATGAGTGCATGTGTTGATGCTGGTTTGGGGGTTTAGTTGGGGTGGTTTGGTGGGGTGGTTTTCGTGTATGTGGTTTTAATATATGTGGTTTTCGTGTATGTGGTTTCAATACATGTAGTTTCAATACAGTGTTATGCATCTTACTATACCCAATTACTTCAACGTACCATCCGCCCAACTGGATTCTATACAGTATACGCCTGATGCTTACTGGTTATAACACAATACTGCTGGTAAACTCTGCATGCTTGAATTCTTGGTATCTAACCTTGCTTGAACCTTTGACATTACTACCACACTACTCCTCGCAATCTTGTATGATTGACCACCATACACCATACACCATTCACCATTCACATCCATATCCACATCATATCCATATCCATATCCACGTCCACATCCACATACATATCCACATCCACATACATATCCACCTTCCATCCCAGCTCCACACCACATCAAGTCGCGTCAATGGCGGAAGACGGTGTCGAGAGTTTGACGTGAGGATGGGGTTTACGAGTTCGTACAGACGAGCAAGGATAAGAGTGCAATAGACACAGAGACACGGATAGAAGCCACACATTTCTAAAATCCACAAAATTGCTTCATGCAAAGACCCCCCCTCCAACAAGACAGACACAAGACCCCACCCATTCAAACCCCGCCACCCCCCCGCGCCCTCGTCCCCCTCAAAAACTCCCACATACTCCGCTGAACCCTACGTTCACCCGCCGCAATCGCCTTCTCGTCAGCCGCGACAATCACATCCTCGCCTGTAACCGGGTGGTCGAGTTTGCTGGGCAGATGGGGGAAGAATTTCATGAGGGCCCAGTAGAAGAGGCCGGCGGCGAGGAAGGAGTAGATGTAGCCGATTGCGAAGCTGGTTGTTGGGTTAGCAGGGGGGGATAGGGAGGGAGATGGTGGAAATGGGGGACGTACAGATTCTTAGCGCCGCTGTCGAGACTGATAGTATCCAGGGAGACACTATTAATAAAACCAGGAAGCGGGGGTAAAAACCCCAAAACAAGAGCGACGACAGAACGCCAATTCGTCGCATACCGAGCCGAATACCTATACATGCCGTTGAAATCGTACATATCCGGCACCGACACATTGCCGCGACGGGAAATGTAGTAATCAGTCATGAGGATGGCGGTCATGGGTCCAAGGAAGATGGTATATCCACCAAGAAAAGCGAGGAATTTCTGCGCCGAGGCGAGAATCTTCCAGGGCACGCAGGCCCAGGCGCCGATGAGGGCGGCGAGCAGCTGGCCGCGCCGGATGTTGATGTATTTTGGGCAAAAGGCCATGAGGTCGTTTGCGGCGCTGATGGAGTTTGCCGAGATGTTGATGCCCAGGGTGACGATGATGAGGCCGATTGCGCCAAAGGCGGCGGCGGCGCGGCCGCCAGAGGAGCCGGTGGCTTGCCAGAGGTCGAGGATTTCAATCGGGTTCCAGATGATGTGGCCGTAGGCGGACTGGGCGGCGGCGGCGGTGAAGATGCCGAGGAGGCCGACGACGGTGAAGATGCAGGGAATGACAATGGCTTGGACGTTTTGTGCGCTCGGCTTGCTGGCGTAGCGTGAGAAGTCGGCAATGTTGAGGCCGAGGGTGGCGTAGTTGCCCAGGACGGAGTTGAGGTTTGCGAAGAAGGCCCAGGAGAGGGCTGAGCCGTGGCGGGTGACGCCCTCTGTGATGACGGTGCTGTTGCCAATGGTGCCTCCGGCCCGGCGCAGGGTGTCTCCAAAGATGGCGAGGAAGATGATGGGGGCGATGATGGACTTGAAGCCGAAGAAGTACTGGATCTTGGTGTAGGGAATACATAGAAAGGGTATCTGAAGCAAAAAGTAGAGGAGGAAGGCCACGAAGCCCGATGTCGAAAGACCTTGGCTTTCAGGAACATGGTTGGGGATTCGTGCAAAACTGGGCCAAATGGCAGCGAGCAGGACGGCCATGCATTGACCGCCCGTTACGGTTTGAACACTGAATCTCTTGTCAGCGTTTCTGCAGGATGGAATCGATCATGTATCACAACTCACCCGAGCCAGATGATAGCTAGCGCACAGCGAGACACGACGACAAAGTAGCTAAAGTAGTAGCCAAACGGCATGCGAGAAACGACGGGAAACGGGACATGAAGCTACAAGACGTATTAGCCGCTGCTTGCTCCTATCTGACGGAAACTTGAACCTACAGTGGCCCCGATTCTTCCATTCACAGTAATGATGACACCCATGATCGTGTTCCCCAAAACACAAGCCCCAATCGCCATCCTCCAACTCAAACCAGCCGCAATCATGGACGAGGCAACCTCCCAGTTGGACACGGCCCAGGCATCCGCCATCCAGTACGCGATATACGAGCCGGTAGCCCATGTCCGCTTCGAGGGCGGAATCGGATCGAAGTCAGCATTCGACGCACTCGGCGTCGCTGCAAAACTGCTGGGCTCGCGTTCAACGGCCAGCGCCCACCGAGTCCGCTTCATCGGTCGAGACTGACCCATATCAGTCGACGAGGAGTCGCGCTCGGATGCGCGGCCTCCCTTGTGGTCTTCCAACGCCATGAGGATTATCAAACGTGCTCAGAGGAGAGAGAGAGGGGGGGGGGGGGGATGTAACGAGGCCCAGACAGCAGCAACATGAGGACAGGGCTGAAATGCATCTTTAAAGGCTACTACGGTAAGCACAATCGCGCCCAGGATCTGTGGCGTGCCTGAATTCGGACGTCTTGCGACTTCTCTTATCTCGCGAACCAACGGCGATCAAGCTCCAGATATGCGGGCTCGCGTAAAGGCTTCGATGCGGGGTGAGCCTGGGAGCATTGACGGGTTTGGATGGCTAGAGTAGGGGGGGGGGAACTTGGAAGAAGCCATTCCGAATCCAATGTGCGTCGTTCAAGGATGGCCAGACGGCGGTCTCCGGGAAGCCAACCTCTGGTCCTCGGCAACACCGCCAATGCACGCAAACTACCGCGTAGTTATCATGTAGTATCGCGAACCCCCGGGTCGGTCGTACCCAATCCTTCGTAGCCACAGTGCACGCGATGATAGCGGGTGTTGTTGAAAGCGAGCGGGCCAATGGTGTGACATTGTGTTTGTTGGAAGGGCTGATGAGCAGATAGCGAGAGATATTGTACGTCTGTGTCGTTACTTGATCACATCGAGTAAGGCATGTTTAGCGTTGGGAGCTGTGGGAGTCTGCCCGATAGGCAGGGCGCGGGAGGCGGGCCGATGCAGAGCGTCACAGTGTAAGTGTTGGGAGTAGAGTAGATGTATGTTCAAGCATGTTATCCCTCGGTGTCCGCTGCGACTACATCTACTTGTTGTCATCTGTCCACTCTACGTTACTAAACAACTGCGAATTCTCCGGCGAAGCTAGCGAGAAAAAGGCGGAATAGATATGCATGTAGGATAGATGGTGCGGGGGTGGAGTCCATCATGTAGCTAAGCATCGTCGGACTTGGTAGCGAATACAACGTACATGAACCACCCTATCAAAACTTCCCCTTTGAGCTCTATATGCAAAGTATTGCATCAGCATTACTGGTTGGACAAGGAAATGCAAATGAGTATGGGGTAGGTTAGGTCAAGTTCGGTTACCCAGCGTTCTCACAAGGGCATAAACACACACCATCCAAAAACACCCGCCAGAATGACCACAAAATAGGCTGCGACCCGTGCAGCAATATATATTACACACATGATTTGCTTAAACTCTGAATATAATACAACTGGCAATCGCTTCGCCTCTGCCTCTTGCTACGCCACCACATTGCCTCCATCTCCCATCTCCTCTCGCCCCAGAAAACATTTCAGACTGTGACGGAAGAAGACAAAAAAGTGGCTCGCCAAGAAGATATAAAACGAAAATCTCCAGACAAGAACAGAAAAAAATTGTTCAAGTGAGTGAACCTCTGATTTTGCACACGAGAAAGAAAATAAGAACAAAAGGAAAAGAGGAGAAAGAGGGAGAACAAAACACTCCGCCACCCTCCCGCCTACCTCTCTTTTCTATATCCAACCCAAAAAAAACTCAAGGAAATAGATGAGGTGATGCTGGATTTGATTTCGTACGATCATGACGGACAAGGTCTTTGCGTGGACAAAGACCGGGTATGGGTATGAGTTTTGGGGAAAAAGCATGAGAGGCAGCAAGTATGGTGCGAGTGTGAGACAAGGAAACGAGTATCGAGTATCGAGCAGTCGGTCGGGTCGGGTCGAGTCGAGTCGATCCGAGAAAAAGTAGGGGACAGATGAGAGGAAGAAAGGGACCAAGTTAGGCCGCTTGACCATAGGCAAGCCAGGCATCATGTGCCTCTGTCAAGACTACATCCGTATTAGCATTCATTCTCCGCACACACCTCACTCGCAGGGATGCAAGGCCAACAAACTTACTCTGCAGAATCTGGCTCTGCGCCATGTACGTCTCGCATGCACACTGCAGCGTCCTGCCATCGACAAAGTCCAGGACAACACTGTTCGGGAGTTCCTGGCGATCTTGGTCGGGAAGGTAGGGAGCGCGGAATTCGCTCAGGTGGAAGCGCTTGACGACACCCTTCTCGTTGGAGCGCGAGGGGCTGAGGACAAGGTTGCCCGAAGCATCGATTTCAACATATCGGCGTTTCCAGAGCTGTGATTTGATGCTATTAGTCAATGTAATATCCAGCCTGTGAAAGAGCCACTTACCAAGGTATCCGGAAACTGAATGTTCAGATCGCCAACATGCACCGGAGACGGTGGCTCTCTGAGAGAAAACAAAGAAGATGATCCGAGGCCCTGCTCAGGAAGTCCGAGATTGTTGCTCGAGCTCTTCCAAGGCATGGACGAAGACATGCGCTTGAACATCTTGCTCGTCCTCGAGTCCTTCCTTTCCTTCTTCTCCTTCTTGTCTTCGCCACGTTCATCGCCGCCATCGTGGCTGTGGATGGACCTCGTTTCGCTCATTCTACGACCGAAAGCTCTCCATGTACTTTCCGAGGATGTTCGTGATGGTGCGATGCTTTGCTCGCGTGAGTGTGAAGACGAAGGTGGTGCTCTTGGGGAGGCTGTCTCGGGCCTGCCACGAGTCGGGCTCTTGGGCGTCCAGGTGGGTTTTTGGTGGTCGATGATGAGGGGACTTTGGTGTAGTTCCAGAGGTGTGTTTTCGGTAGGCATTGCCAGCGTCGGCTTCGCAGTGCGCTCATCGCGAATGATACGAGCCGTAACCTGCACGGATTCGGGCTTTTCGGCTCCACGGACATTGTAAGCAGTCGACTTGACGGGATCAGACTGCTGCTTCTTCTTTTTGTCAGGTGTTGAAGATGCAGAGGAAGTCAAAAAGGCCGGGCCTCCCAGCCGTGAGGATGACCGTCCATTGGGCGATGTCTCCGTAGGCGTAGCTGCAAAGAAGGAGGATTTGCGTTGCGCCAGTGTCGAACCTGGCTCGAGCGAGTTGCTACTAGCATTGCCCGGCGTCTGTTTAAGTTCGCGACTAGACTTTTCTGCAAGTGCCTTGATCCTTTGGGAGATGCCAGACGAGACGGTAATCTTCTTGGCCGCCACTACGGTGTCTGATGTCTTTGGACGAGGCGGCCAGCCACCCGATGCCTTGCGTACTGAGAGCTCAGGTGAGCCGCCTCCGATGCTTCGGTGTGTCGATGCTGTCCCAGGGGGTGTCATATTGGAAGCAGATGACTTGCGTGAAAAGAAGGGCGTGATGGGGGACTTGGACACAGACATGGGCTTCGCTTGGTGTACTGTGGCGCTCTGCAGCTCTTCCATGAAGGAATCATCGGACAAGTACTCGGTCTCTGACTGTTCCGCATTGAATTCGACAGGATCAACCAGACTTTGATGCGCCTCCTTGGTCTCGAACCAGCTGTGACTCTTGGGAGTTGGCATGAGCATTGACTCTCTGTTCTTCCTCTTGAAAGCCTCTTCATACCCAAAGCCTTCGCCTGATGGCATGTAGATTCTGGACTCTCGCTTTGATCGTCGTGCACGCCCATCGTCTCCTTGCTCAGCTGGCATGGTAAGCCCACTGGCATGGTTGTCGAATGCTGATGAATCTGTGACGGTAGTCTGTGGAATCGTGCTTTGCAACGCTACTGAAGCGGCTGGTGTCTGACTCTCGGGGACGACAGTGGGTGTGCTATCGACTGATTGGCCCTCCTCAAGGGAATCTGGGCTGCGAACGCCAGAGGCCTCTTGCTGATCATTCGACGTCTTCAAGCTTGCATGTTCGTCGTCGTCGTCTGAGAGGGATGACGGTCTGGTCGAAGGTGGAGCTGATGATCCCTGTGTCTGTGCGGACATTGGGGACGATACTGAAGCAGCAGAGTTGAGGTCATCCATTTCCATTTGGCTTCCGGTAAAGGCCAGACCAGAATTGTCCAAGCCCGACGGCGACAAGTGGTCCTCTACAGGCGAGGGGATGGCATTAGAATTGGAGATGCCCTCTTCCTCCTGTGCAATGGCTCGTTCATCTCCTGTGTCTGATGTGGTCCTTGTCTCTAGGTCTGGATTCTTTAGCGATGCATCAGTTTTATCCTCAGGAGCAGGGGTGTCTGCCTGCGATTCCGACGCAGCGGCGGCATCTGCAGACAGCTTCGCTTTCTTCTCCTCTTGTGCCTTTTGTTGCTTTTTCCGCATTTCCAGTGCCTTCATCAGCCTGGTCTTTTCCTGCGTCATACCCGTGGATCTATGCTGGCTAGAGTACACAGACACGGCGGGCATCGACTTTACACTGGCAGGTGTCCTGCTCGAGTATGCGGGCGAGACGGGAGAATGTGGCATGTCGGGCGTTTTGGGAATCGGTGGTGGAGGCGGGATGGCGATGGCGGGAACGGTGCTAGAATTTCTGGTCTTGGACTCTTTCTTCTCCGCGGCCTTTCGAGTGGCAGAGCGAAGACCAGGGGGCAAGGATGAAACTGGCCTTGCAGCGTCTTGTGAGCCGCTTCCCGAGGTGGACGGTCTCCTTCCGTCAGTCGAAGGGCGCGGCCGTGGTCCCAGCTTGACCTTGGGCTTGGTGTACTGGGCGTAGTAGTGTTCGTAGAGCTCGTTGTAGGTGGGACGTGTCGTCTGAGAGGAGAGACGAGGCTCGGGCCCACCTTCAAACAGCTGATCGTAGCTCTCGAGGGTTGCTTGTAGGTCGGCAAGGTCCTTCTCTGGCGGTGTCATGGGACACTCAGACCGCACCTGCGTCGAGACGTGCGACTTTTCCGGCAATGCTATGGATGCGGGTCGCACTTCTGGCTTGGCTTGACTGCTCTTCTCCTCGAGCATCAGCGGAACCGTCTCTGTCTGCGAAGTCAAGGAGCCATTCCGCAGCGAGTCGTCTTCATTGCTCGACCGAGGCTCGAGGATGGTGGGTATGGCCGATTTTGCAGTCGTAGGCCGCAGTGGGCTGGTACCGTCCTCGTTGGTGGTGTTGTTGTGTCCCTCCTCTGCCGCTTCTTGTATCCAGCTGAGCTTCTGATGGCGTGAGGATCCGCTCGAGGAGGAGCTCGAGGGGGCAGCGGTGTGCAGGGTGCACGCAGCGGCAAGGGCGGCGTCGCTAAGCTCCTCTGGGGACGTGATGGTGAGGACAATGTCGTGCGGCGCGAAGCGGTCGGTGATGGCGAGAAAGTGGACGGCGACGCGCGCTATCAAGGCACAGATGTCAGCAAGTGGAGAAGGGTGGAGGGTAAAGGGAGCCAAAGAGGAGAGAGAGACAAAAGTTGGGCATACATACCCTGTAGCAGGCGTGAAGTCTCGTCGGGCACGTACTTGACCAAGACCTTGCGACGGCGGTATAGCAACAGGCCATAGAGCGGTGACTTTTCTTGATACTGTGTGACAGCAACGCGTGCCTCTCCAGCACCGCCCGTTCCCCGGGTCAGCACCTCTACGGCATCCCTGGACGTATATCGCAGCAGGAACCTGTGTTGGACGCGCCAAAACGTTAGCAGGGTGGCCCGAACATGCGGAGAAGACTGGCTTCAATGGGCGCGCCGTACCATCCCCCAGCCTCGGCGAGGGCGCTCTGGTACGCCTGTGTGACGGCGACACTGTCGAGGCCGTTGAGCGACATGGTCTTGCTGGCGGCGCAAGGCAGCAATTCCAGGGCCCCAGGGGCGACGAAATGCTAATCAACTGCTGGGGAGCCGTGCCTTGGGGAGCGGAAAAGAAAAAAGAAAAAGAGTTGAGTTGTGGGCGGCTGGCGGCGTCACGATGGTCGCGCAGGCGGGAGGTGCAGGGCGGGCGCAGGGGGCGATGCTGGAGCCAGCTGGGGGTCAGGGATACGGTAACGTTTAGCAGGCCGTTGGGGTGTAGGCCTTGGTAACCTATCTACGGTACATGGCAGTAGTGTGTATGTACATGTATGCGCCCCCGGGCATTCCTTTGCCGGCTACATGTAAATACAGTGGTGGTGGTAGGACTGGGAGAGAGTAGGTATGATAATGGTGGTGGTGGTGGTGGTGGTGTGTTGGAGTAAAGAATGGGCAAAGATTTGAAAACAGAAGAAGAAAAAAAGAAGAAAAAAAGAGATGGATACCTAGTGGCGGGATCGAATGTCTCTCCAGCGCTCCAGCTCTCCTCTCTTTTCCCCCCGTCTGTGTCAAGCGAAGTTCGGGCAAAGGCTTTTGGGGGTGAATGGTGTGTTTCATGTTGGACAAGAGAAGAGGAGAGGGGTCCAAGAAACTCCAGGGAGCTCTTTCCAACCTCAAGCTACGGCAAGGCCTAGCGTGCCGCTCCCGAACCCATCCATCCATTCATTCCAACCAGGCCGAGCCATCTGACGAAATGGCCCCTCGCCCGTCCCTGACTACTCTAGTTGTAGAGGAGACGACCAGTAGTGGTGTGCTTGGTATCTGTCCTGTCCTGTCCTGTCCTGTCCTGTCCTGTCCTGTCCTGTCCTGTCCTGTCCTGTCCTGTCCTGTCTACTTTCATCGTCGATTCCCATCGTCCCGTCTTGGGGGGCGAAGCTCACCCTTCTCTCTGCACCCAGTTCATCTCGTGATTGCTGAAGCGCTTGCCGTCTCAACCCGGGCACCATGACGGCTTTTTATCCCAAGGGAGAGCGAATGGGATTTCAGGACCATTCATGACGCATGACTGTTTGGGTAGGGGACGGGAAGCGAGAAAGGCAGTAGACAAATACTCCAATAACTCGGTAAGCTACCGGGTAGTTGCAACTAGGGACTCTCCTTGGCCTCCCAGACTGGCATTCTATACACCTTCAACCTTGATCAGACCACCTAGGTTACCAGCGTAGAGGGTATCTTTTTTACGACTGTATGTACACACCATCGAGCGCTGAACACTACACCCACAACCATAGTACCAGACGGATCGCCGTGGTTGGAGTAGTCTGGTAAGAGTATGCCCCACCCTCTCTCTCTCTCTCTCTCTCTCTATCGATAACCCACCCATCGACTCTTTCTCCCGGCCCTTGCAGCATCCATCCCAAGCCCACACGCCTACATTCCCTTTTAGGCTTGCGCTCATCTCAACCTAAACCCTCTTCCCCTCTCTACCCAGGACCTGCCTCCGTTCGCTTACGGACGGCAGCGGCCGAATCTACACTTGTCACTAGTCTCCTAGTCTCCACCTCCCACCACCCTGCATCCCCCTAAACACTACAAGATGGCCCCCAGCTGCAACCAGATACAACACCTACCTACCTACCTACTCCGCTTCCACCTTTGGACCCTTCAAACCTGATCCTACAAAACTCTACACACTCCAACCCTATCCCCAAAAAAAAAACTCGTTTCAACCCACAATGCCCACCCTCCCCCCAATCTCCACCCTCCCCAACTCCCCCACCCAAACCCTCACCCAAACCCTCGACCTCCTCTTCGAACCCTCCCCCACTCTCCACACCCTCACCCTCCCCATCCTCCGCTCCACCACCTTCCCCACCTACAGCCTGCTCATCACCGCCGTCGCCGCCCAACTCACCAACCTCGCAAACGCAAACGACCCGGCCAAGCTTCAGACCCTGGACGCCATACTGAGCGCGCATCCGCGGTTAGGCGAGAAGAAGGTGGAGAGTGAGCAGAGTCGTAGGGAACAGGCGGGGTTGGGGGAGGGGGAGGGGGAGTTGGAAGCGTTGAATCGGTTGTATGAGGAGAGGTTCGGAGGGTTGAGATATGTGTATGTATTTTTGTTTTATACAGTATTACTGTTCTTTTTGTTCTTCTTCTATTCCTCCCTCCCCCCTCCTCCCTTCCACCCCTCCTTCCGCCTCCCCTGTCCCAACACCCAACCCAACTAACCCCCCTCCCCCCCCCCTCCCAGCGTCTTCGTCAACGCCCGCCCACGCTCTGAAATCCTCGACGACATGCGCGCCCGCATCGCCCGCGGAGATATCCACCTAGAGCGCCGCGAGGCTATTGCTGCAATGTGCGATATTGCCGTCGATCGGGCGGGGAAATTGCAGGCTGGGGATGGGGTGTGAGGGTTTGGAGGATTGCAGGGATGGGGGAGGGTGAATGGGAGTGGGTGAAAGGGGAGGATGGGGAGACAAGGGGATGCAAGTTGGAGATGCGAAGAGATGAGAAGAAAAAGAATAACAAGAGATGAGAAGAATAACAAGAGATGAGAAGAATAACAAGAGATGAGAAGAATAACAAGAGATGAGAGGAATAACAAGAAATGAGAAGAATAACAAGAGATGAGAAGAATAACAAGAGATGAGAAGAATAACAAGAGATGAGAAGAATAACAAGAGATGAGAGGAATAACAAGAGATGAGAAGAATAACAAGAGATGAGAGGAATAACAAGAGATGAGAGGAATAACAAGAGATGAGAGGAATAACAAGAGATGAGAGGAATAACAAGAGATGAGAAGAATAACAAAAAAGATAAAGTCCACACATCAAGAAATAAACTACAAAGAACCCCAAATCCATCACCCCTCTCAACCCCCCCACCAACGAAAAACACTATACACAACATCCAACGCCCCCCGCCCCCCCAGAAGAATATACACCCCTCTCCTACTCACTCACCCGCCTACCAATTTCACTTGATTTGATCTACACATCACCTGCCCAAGCTCAACGCCAGCCTCGTCTTCATCTCAGTCGACCTCACTCCACCCACACCCACACCCCAAAGCCAAAGTATCCCAAAACAATAAAAAAAAATTCTCAACTTCATAAACTAAAGATTTCTACAAGATTAACCTCCCTCCCTCCGCCCCCTTCCTGCTCAAAGGGAGAAACACTTTGCTCTTCACCATGTATTGCAGGACATACAGACACCCCAGTGAAGAATCACGACAACAACAATAACAACAACAATAACAAAGACAAAACAACAAAATAACCCCTCATCCCCGCCGCCCACCCTCACGACCAGACTGCGATTGTGCATCCCAGACCACGGCGTTGGCGGGATGACTGAGCGGAGACGCAATGCCGATGCCGCTGCGCATGGAGCTTGTATTTTGGGGTGGGCATGGGCATGTTCGAGGGAGTAGGGGAGTTGGTCTTGATGTCAATGTTGATGTCGATGTTGATGCTAATGTAGTCGTCGATGTGAAGTTGGGAGATTGTGAAGTTGGAATAGTTACGAGGAGGTTCGAGCTCAAACTTGGGCTTGGCGTCGTAAATGGCGATTTCGTAGTCAACGTAGAGGTAGATGGAAAAGGAGGCTTCACTGTCCTCGGGCCAAGGTTCGGTGACACGGCAAAAGAATCCGTGCTCCTTGTCCATGACGCGCCCGTTTGTGCTGGCGCGAGTACAGACGGGAAATTGGGTGATGTAGAGCCGGGTGACAGGGCGGGAAGAGGTTGGACTTGTGGAGGAGATATTATCGTCGGCCACGTCTCATCCACGCTGTCGTCGACACGGTCGTACGCTCCGAAGACGGAGTCGTTGGGATCGAGGGGCTTGAGGTTGGGGGATAGGGGTAGGAGGGGGCTTGGTATGGCTTGGTCAGTGCTTTTTGCCGCCATTGTAATGGATGTTGATGTTGCTGCAGAGGGGGAGAAGGGTACGTCGTCGTCGTCTCCATCGTCATCGTTGTAGGGGATCAGGAATTGCAGTTCGTCGTCGTCATCGTCGAAGCGATTGTATCGATTTGGACCTCCCTCCCGATCGAAAGCGTCGTAGTTTGAGAGTCCAAGGGGTGACGGAGGAAGGGGGGAGTGGTCTCGGCACGAGGCTTGTGCTCGCTGCGGAGAGAAGGCGTAGGCTGCATTTGGAGAGCGGTAGGTTGGCGTTGATGTGCTCTTCTCTGGTTTTGCTTTCAGGGGTGGTGAGGAGGAAGTGGGCGAGGGACTGGGCGAGGACGATGGAGAGGCAGAAACGATAAAGTGCTTGCCTGTCCTGACAGCTGCAGTAGGCGGGACAGAATGTGTTGTCGAGTGTACGGGGCGTGTATAGGTGTCGATGGCGCCATGGTCGAATTCCAGCTTGGCCAGTTGCAATTGCTCTCGTTCCTTCTCTTGCTGCACTGGCGATCGGCTGTCCCGACTGCCTCTTCCTCGACTACTTGCGATGGTTTGACGCCGTATTCGATTCAAGATTGCCGCTTTGCGCAGCAGGTTCCTGCCAAGCGCTTTCTGCTTGGCCCATACGGCGATCTTGGAGCTACCCCGATCGACGATGTTGGTGGCGGGGTGAGAAAACTGTGGCGACAGTCGTGAAGTGATGAGGAGCAATCTGAGCCGGCGTTTCTTCTTCTGCAAACAAGAGTGCTCGCCGTCAATATCAGCGGCTGCACGACTGCGCTTTCCCGCTCGAGATGGAGACGGCTGGGGCAGGAAGGTAAGAGGCATGTCGAGAGGAGGAAGCAAGCCAACAGGCAAAGAGCCCCGGGTGACTCCTGGAATGAACAGAGGAGCCAGGTTTGGCCCAGTCGTTGTCGTTGCGTGGTCCTGCGTCGCTTGCATTATCCACCGTTACCTAGTGGCAAGTGCCGACTTCGAGAAATAGTGGGGAGCGCACGATGCAGCATACTCGCACAAAAGGTGTTATTTCCGGCACTGATTGGCAGTGTACGACAGCAAGTGATGGAGGCGGAGGGGTTTGTATCAAGCGGAGAGTTAAAGGAGTTACTGCGGCCAGGTCGCGGCGACAATCGATCGTGGTTGAGTGGTGGAGTAGTAGTGGAGTCGCTGGGGTGCTGTGTGCTAAGAGAGGGAGCGATTCTAGCTGGGGTAGGTATAGGGCAAGTATTTCACGTCTGGAACTTCAGACTGTCACGAGACCCCAAATGACACAGCAGCCAAACTCGGGCATCGCACTGCGCGTGTAATGGAAATGATTCGTCGTCCGAGAAGAATTGCGAAGCCGGGGGGGAAGGATGTCGTCAGAGTCCCCTGAGCAAGAAGGGGGGAGGGGAGGAGTTGAGGGAAACGAGGTAACAGGGCAAGTAAGCTGTCAGACCTGAAAAGTCATATGGATTCGCTAGCCAACACAGAACAGTAGGGTGTTGTGAAGGAGGGGTTCAAGGTAATTTCGCTAATGTGACTGTACGGTACTCTACTCTACAGCATTGCGAGAGAGCGTTTGGGGGACACCGACAGCATGGAAACTGCGGGGGATGCAAGGAAGCTCCAGCGCCCCCCCCCCCCCCGCCAGACTAAGACTGAGGTTGTACAAGAGGGACAAGAAGAAACAGGTGACTATGTGCCCATCAGCCGCGAGCTGCCCTATGCCCTATGTCTGCGCTAACCATGCCCTCATCACTGATGTCCAATCCGAGTGGACAACGTGCCACGACGAAAAAAAAACGCAAGCCACTGACGTCTGGAGCAAGACCGACGCTGCGCCTGTAAGCAGTAACTTGTCCGTCGACTACCTAGTACTCTAGCAGGTAGCTTGTGTGTGAGGCTGCAGGCGTTTGGAAAGAGGCACAGCTGTTTGTGACGGAGGAGGGCGCATGAACAGGAGCCCCCATTCGGCGAGGGCAACTGGGCCACACAACGGCCTCGAACGCAGTCGTCCGCGCGGCCAGATGCCGTTGTGGCCTTGGAAGGTTTCGAAATGAGGCTTAAAAGACTGTCAGGGGAACGTTGCCGCGTCTTGCTTGGCGGAGGATTCGTCGCGGGGGACACTGGAGCAGTTCCAAGGTGGCATGGAGCATGCATCAAGTCCGACTTGACCTTGGTAATCCCTCACTCAAACTCAGACTCAACCCCCTCTATCCTATGCTACTCGACCCTTGCTACAGCACAACACGAGAAGAACGATCAGCCACCCTTCTCGAATCACAAGTGCAAACCCTCCCGCCGAAATCCTCTGCCCGGTGGCAAACAACGCCAATCGAGCAAGGAATCAGGCCCATTTTTGATCCTCGATATCCTTGAGGGTTCCGTCTGACGATCCGGTAATCCTGGCTACATGCTGCATGTCGAGCATCAGATCGCCTCCAGCACCACGAGCACCACATACGAGGCCAACAGTCTGGACGAGCTGTCTTGTCCCTCAGGTCCCTCGCTCTCCTCATCTTGTAGCGTGAGTGCGGGTTTGTCCGCACCATGATCTCCCATGTGCATGTATACGACGCCAGCCTGCGAGCCTGAGGGCTATTTCGAACGGTCAAACTTGAAAATCCCTGCATAGTGCTGGGCTGCAATGCATAGCCTCCATAATCTCCAGGTACGAGTTCATATCTGCTCTCTTGAGTCTCTTCTCGCCAACCAGGCTACGCTTCTTTTCAAATCCCTCCCCCGCTCAAGGATTCCCCAAAGCCACACACCTTTTCGATTACGCAGAATGTGATTGGCCAGTTGCTTGAACGCACAGGTATGCACTCCACCTTGCACCGCATAACACCACTGCACTCCGCACTTGTTGCCCAACACCACGCATCTCCATCTCACTGGCTCGCACCCTCCATCTTTTAATTAGCACGGGTCAAGACGGCCTTGTCTACCGAACATTCACTGCTTCACGGAAAGCATGTGCACCGCATTTCTGCACCCTGAACATCACGTCCACTTTCTCTGTAAGAGCAGACTACTCAGCTCTCCCGCCACACCCACCCGCTCACGTAACAAAATTCCAACCCGCCACAAATGAAAAAAAGAAATACAAGCAAGCAAGCGAAAAAGAAAATGCCCACACACTAAACTATCAACCCCCCATAGCAACCCCCATCCCACCATGTTGCAGACTACGCCACCCAAAAAGGCCCTCCCAATCACATCTCTCAGAGAGAGAGAGAGAGAAACCTACTTCTCCATCTACTACTACCATACACCATATAACTCCTAAACAAGCATACAGCGACCCACCCATCTCCCAACCTCCACATTACCTACCCCGACATCCCCACTTCGCGTGGATGGCTGGGTGGTGCTGTGGTGGCAAGGGGGTGTGTTTTCGTGGGGGAGGGGGGGATGTGGGCAAGGAAAGTGAAATGGTAGGGTATGATGTGTTTTGATATAACATGGTGGATTAGAGGTAGTGAGATAGGATAGGAACTGACAAAACAATACAATACATCAATCCCCCCTTTGCAAATTCCCCCATATGCCATACATTTAGTCAAACTTGGTTGCTCAAAAAACCATAGCACCTCACCTCTTTCGTACTATAAACAACCAGTAGAATTGTGAAAAGAGGAAAAGCCTGGCTCAGACGCCTAGATTTATCTCAAAGATATTCCCTCTCCTCTTCACTACCCTTCTCTTGCCCTATCCACCATCTAAAAAAAACACTCTTCGATTGCAACACTCTTCCCTCCCCACGCTACAGACACAACCTACATCATCAAATCCGGATCCGGCTGCCAAAGCAACAGATCCCGATCCGCAGTCGCCACCAAATTGGTGCGAGGATTATAGCCCACAATCGCTGCCTTGCCCTGTCCTGGCAACTTCTCCATCGGCTCGTTGATGTGGTTGCTCGTCGGCGGTTTTGAAATGTCCCAGATTAAGAGGCCGTCTTCGCCACAGCCACCCATCAGGTACTGGCCATCCGGGGTGAGGCAGACGTCGCCTTGGCCATTGGCGGGCGTGCTGCCATTGGAGGTAGAGGCGTGATTCGAGTGCGATGACCCTGGCGCAAAGCGCCCCGAGGATCCAGCCTTGCGGTAGCAAAAATGGGCAATCTCGCCCGAGAAGGCGTCGAGGACGAAGTGGCCGGCGCCGTTTGTGGCAATGACGAGATGTTTGCCGTCGTTGCTGAATTCCAGCTTGGTCCATTCGCCGCGTTGGCTGCCGACGAAGCGCTGTTCGAGTTCGAGGAGGTCAAAGGTGGCGAAAGGGGGTTTGTCGTAGTTTCGAATGTCGTAGAGGAGGACGGATTGAGTTTGTGGCGAGGCAATGGCCATGACTGTTGCCGAGGGGTCGTAGGCGGCAAGGTAGGGGGTGTGCAGATTCAGCAGGCCGACATAGTTGGGGGACGAGAGGTTCCAGAGCCGGACAGTGTTGTCCTTGGAGCAGCTGAGGAAGGTGTCGCTCGAGGGGCAGAGGGCAATCGATGTCACGGTGTCGGTGTGGCCCTTGAAGTAGCGGATGTAGCTGTTGTCGTGGGTGGAGAGGAAGCGAATGGTGTCGTCGACTTTTGTGCTCGCGTAGATGATGCTCTGGGCATGGTGGGAGAAGCGGGCAAGGTGGACGCCATATTTCTGGCTCTTGAGCTCTTTGGCGTGCTTGCCTTCTTTGCAGTTGTAGATCTGGAGCGTGTCGTCGTCGCGGGCTACAATGGCCAGTTCGCCCGTGTCGTCGAAGTCGAGTGAGGTGACTGATGTGCTTTGGCTGCCTGGCTTGAAGCGCTGAGTAGAAGGTCGTTAGTGTGTGTGTGTGTGTGTGTGTGTGTGTGTGTATTTTGAGCGTCTAGGGAGGTGTGGTATATCGTACTCTTGACGGCCGGAAACTCGTGATGACGTCGCTCACCTTCTGTGTCGGCGGGCCTGCAGGCGGCGGAGGTGCGCCGGGGGTCGCTGAGCCAGTCGCCATGGCAGAAGCGTGGAACGTCTGGACGTCTTAGAGTGATATAGTGGCCGACTGCATTGTCCACTTGATTCCTTGACGAGTCGGACAATCGAACAATTGAACCACCACGGAACCAGAAGAAATCAGAAGAATCCGCGAACGAGTCAGAGTCGACGGGAAGAGGTCGACGCGTCCCTCACGCGAAATGTTAACCCCCAAGAAAGCCGACAGGATGGATGGGCGAGAAAGGCAGGCGAAGAAAGGCGGCGGATTAGCTTGAACCCTGGGCTTGGCATGAATTGTGTGTCCCGGCGCCGACCTCGGGACTGGACCGTACACTCGCCCAAAAGATGATTCAGAGTCAGTCCTCATCATCACAAAGGCCGCTGTTGGATGACACACCCGACTGGCAGCCTCAGCTAATCCTCAATTCCCCCTTTCACCCTCTCTTGTGTGCCGCCATTCTTCTTCTCTCTGGCCCTCTTTTTTCCTTCTACATAGACTAGAGTTTCGTTGTTATAACCCCCATTACCGGTACCGTACCCTTGCCCATCAAAGTACCTACCGGTACCACTCAACCCGCGCCTTCCCCGGAATTTCCGTCAGCTCGCGCCGCTCAATTTTTGTCGCATATAAAAAGCCAACATGTCCACAACCCTTGGGTAGGCACCACTCTGGCACTCTCTGCTCAAGCGGCGACAAAATCAAATACTAATCATCACCAGCTCCTTCATCGCCGGCGGTATAGCAGCCTGCGGTGCCGTCACAGTAACCCACGGCTTCGAAACAGTCAAGATCCGGTGCGCAAAGCTCTCCAGCACGCCCAAGCCCGCTCATTGACTTTTCTCTCTCCTACAGACTACAATTACAAGGAGAGCTCCGGTCAAAAAACGAGGCGCCGCGGTTATACAAAGGCGTCTTCCACGGCGTCAGCGTTATCCTCAAAAATGAAGGACCACGGGGCTTGTTGCGCGGTTTGGGCTGTGCTGTATGTCTTGCCAGTGTTCTTTCCAGGCCAATTGCTAGCCCGAGGTGGCAGATACAGAGGACCTGGCTAACGATGCGCAAACAGTATGTCTACCAAATGACGCTCAATGGCTGCCGTCTCGGCTTCTACGAACCGCTCCGCAAATCCGTAACCAGCCTAATCTACCACGACCCAGCCTTCCAGTCATTCGGTATCAACATCTTCTCGGGCGCTGCCTCCGGTATCCTCGGCGCAGTCGCAGGCTCGCCCTTCTTCCTCGTAAAAACCCGCCTGCAATCCTACTCCCCCTTCCTGCCCGTCGGCACACAGCACATGTACAAAGGCGCACTCGATGGCCTGCGGCAAATATACACATCCGAGGGCGTAAAAGGGCTGTACAGAGGTGTCGGGCCTGCCATGGTGCGGACGGGGTTTGGCAGCTCTGTACAACTACCAACATACTTCTTCGCAAAGAGGCGGCTCGTAAAACACTTGGGCATGCAGGAAGGGATGCCATTACACGTGGCGAGTAGCACAGCGAGCGGCTTCGTCGTGTGTTGCGTCATGCACCCTCCAGACACGATCATGAGCCGCATGTACAACCAAACCGGCAATCTCTACACCTCGGCCTTTGACTGCCTGTCGAAGACGGTCAAATCAGAAGGTGTCCTAGCGCTCTACAAGGGATACTTTGCACATCTAGCCAGAATCCTGCCACATACGGTACGTTGGAATCGCAGATTCACATGGCAATTAAAAAGTTACTAACGGGAAACCAGATTCTCACGCTTACGCTAGCGGAGCAGACGATTAAGATTATGCGCAAGGTGGAGGATAAAATACTTTCACCTGAGCTCAAGGAAAAGATATGACCAGCAAGGAAACATGAGTAGATGGAAGTCGAGATGAAAGCCGAGGACAAAGTCGAAGAGAAAGATGCCCATGACGTTTGAAAAGAAGGTTGAATGCCATGACGTTTGCAAAACACGATTTTAAACGCGAACGATATACAAATACCCCTCCCTCGTGAATCCAGGTCGGAATCACGTAAAATCGCCATCTTTCACACAGTCTAATCTATCCGTGCTGACCTCGCTTCTATCATCTGCAACGTCAAACTATTAAAAGACACATGTAATGCTACATCTCCCTCTAACTAGGTTATGAAACTTGTGGGAGTCCTGCCATGTATAATGTGCTGGTATTGTGCGGTACGGGTTATGCGAACAAGGGGGGGTGGGATAGGATGTTGTAGCGTTGTAGTGTTGATGGATGGGTTGATGGATGAATAGATCTAGGTACCCGACAACTAAGTAACTCTATACCCCTACGACACATACAACCAGTATACCCAGAACACGACCTCTCATCTCCCATAGTTTCTCGGCCCGACACGTATAGCCTTATTCATCGTGTGCTGTGTATTGCAACGTAGTTGTACGAATAAGAGGGTGTGGGAAGATACTGTATCACACACAATCACCCCAGAAGAGCTCGATGGCTGGTCGTGCAAGTATGGTGGTATGAAGTTTGTATTGCAGGGGAGTTGACGAGTGATTCTGGACAATGTGAATGTACACCTACAGCTACATGTATACACACAAGCGTAACCAAACTCAACCCTGGCTATCCTCTCCATTCCCATTGCCCACCTACTCATCAGGCTCCAAGCCCACAGGCATCCAACCAATAGGCGTAGGATTCCAAAGACCAAGAACCTTAGTCGGACCAGACAACCTTTCGCTTTGTGTTTCGCTCTGATCAGAACCGGCGACATTATACCCGGCGTCTTGAAGCCGTCCAGTCTCCTCAGCAGCCTCGATATCCATTTCAACAGCGGCGTCGACGTTACCCCCAACACTCGCATCCGCCTCTGCAGCATCTAAAAGCTCGCTCCAGATGCCCTTGCCCCGCCAGTCTGCATGCCGCAGTATACTCCGCGCCAGTCTGAGGTTCCAGAAACTCGGGGCGGAGAAACACTCGACCAGGATGTGTTCGAGGAGTTTTTTCTCGCTGGAGGGTGCACGCAGGGGCGCGCATTCGGGGGCGCTGAGGAGGTGCAGGATCCAGTCGTGTAGGGCCTCGCGGACGGGGTCGAGGTCTGGTGGGGTGGGGGTGTGTGGTGGAGTAGGGGAGGGGGTGTTCATGGTGTGGAGGAGGTGGGTGAGGAGGGTTGGGAGGGGGATGATTGGTGTTGTGGGAGAGGGCGGGTCAGGAGGGGAGCAGAAACGGAGGAGGAAGGGGGTCCAGATGAGGAAGGCGCCGGACATGGTGGTTCCGAGTTTCTTATCGGTGGGAAGCATCATTTTGTTATTGACGAGGAGGTCGAGGAGAATGTCTCGGATGCGTGGGGGTGGTGCGGCGTTGTGAGGGCCGCTGAAGCGAAGGGTGTATATGGAGAGGGCGTTTTCTGCGGCGTTGAGGCCTGTTTTCCTCGTCTTGATTGCGGTTTTTCTTTCCTTGAGGTACGTCTTTAGGAGGCTTTGTAAGCGCTGCTTGACCGACTCCAGGCTCTCGATTTCGCCGTCGTCGACGAGAGGGGGAGAAAGAGAAAAGGCGTGGTCGAGTTGGCTCCAGTACCATGCCCATAGCCACTCGAGGCTTTTCTTTGCAGCACGCTTGAGTTCAGCCAGGGAGGGGAGATGGCGATGGACGATGCGGTGGCGGACTTCGAGTAGAGCAAGGGGAAGCTGGAGTGATTTGCCGGGTGGGAACCATGACGGGCGATCGCGTATCAGGTCAATCTGGGTGTCTGCTAGGCCCGTGACGAATCTGGGCGGATTAGTACCTGCCTGATGGACCTTGATAGGTGACGTTTGGCTGATGTGGCGGAGTGATAGTCGGGGGATGCAGTCTAGACCAGAGAGAAGAGAAGAACTGACGTGGAGAGAGGTTCCGAACTAAGGGAATAGGAGACTAAAGAGCTCAAATAACAGTAAAGAATAGCCAAATCAAAAGACAAAGCGACAGCACCAAAGGAAAAAAACTCAAGTACCAACACCAAAGAAAATCCCCAAAAAACATATCAAATATCAACACCAAACACTCCCCCCCTCGTCCAACCTCCTCCCAGAAAATTAAGAAAAGGAATAAAAACCTACCTCGCAACCGCACTCGCATACAACAACCGCACCGCATTCCGCCCCAACCCCTTCCCCTCCTCTTGCACCCCAACATCCACCAGATCCGCCGTCGCCTCCAGCAGCAACGGCAATCCCTCTGGCTTGCGTACTCGCCAGGCACAGACCTGTCTTGTATCAGCATCAACATCAGCATCAGCATCAGCACATGAGCAGAGAACTACTTCGCAGCCTTGATTTCCCGGAACAACAACGTAATCATCAATATCATTATGAAGATTTTCGGAAACAAGGAGACAGTGAAATAACACAAACGCAGAAAAAAACCCACCTTACCAACACCGCGCCCCCGCCTCCCCATCTCAGAACTATACAAGTCCTGTCGCAGCTGCAGCAAGTCCTGGGGATCGCGCCAGGCGGTAACAACGAAGCGGGTCTGCGCCTCCATGGTCCTAGTGTTTGCAGTTTGGCAAGGCAGAGGGTGTGGGTGGTGAGTCGGGAAGGTGTGGTTGCGGGTATCCTGGATTGCTGGATTGCTGGAGTGTGGGAATGACTGGAGGTGGCTGTGGCGATTGGGTACTTTGCGTGCGTGTGGGTTGTATGTATGTATGTATGTATGTATGTATGTATGTATGTATGTATGTGGTGGATCTGTAGGTGTAGAGCGGTTCACGTGAACACGCGCGCGTGCGGCGTAATTTTTCATCGAGTCGCGTCGGCTTATCGATACGAGTCGAGCAAGAGAAAATAACCCAACCACCACGCTTTCACAAATCACAGTATGACGTAAGCTGCTCACCGCCCCTCACCCCTCACCCCGCCAAGCAAAGAGCAGTCAGCCCTAGCAGCCGAAAGAAAAGCAAAAAAAAAAAAAGTTTGAAAATCACCCCATCGTCTGGAACCTTTTGCTCTGGAAATCTTAAACTTAATCTGCGTGTTGTGCCTAGCGTCCGGTGATACCGACAGTGTGGGAATGTGCGGTCTGTAGGTACTGTGTGATCACTAAACAATGCACACACACAAATGACAGAGCGACAGGCTCTAGTCCACGCCTCAGTCCACGCCAAAGCACGAGCACGAGCAAGCCAGCCTTTTCCCCATCCTAGCGCTGGTATGTTAGCTAGCGTATTTGCTGAGTTTGTGCGAGCGCTGCGTGGTTTGGGGTGTGGGGTTGTATACGTGATACGCAAGTAGCGTGGGTGTTGTATATACTGTTATGCTATGTACATGACATGTAGCGTACCGATTTGTATCGTATATAGCGTGTCCAAGCAGAGACGAGTCGGTTGGAGGGGAGGCTGGTGCCGGCTGGTGCTGGCTGGCTGGCTGATGCTGATGCTGTCAGGTTAGGTCATGTCCCGAAGTCATACCCAAAGATTCAATGCTCCCACAAACCATAGGTAGCTATTTAGCCAGCCAGCCAGCCAGCCAGAGCAAAACAAGAAAAATGAGTACATGCAGCGTATGGCTGTCTGCTAAGCCTACAGTTGTAGATAGATATGGTACAGAGTACACGGTATCAGTTACGGCTGGAAATGTTATAGTATCTATGTTTCTATTTTTCGGTTGGTGGCGTTAGGGGTGGTGGTGGTAAATGGGTCATGTATAATACATACAATACAATACGCCCTACCCAATTGTACTGGTCGAACAAGATAGGAAACAAGATAAGACAAAAAGAAAAACAAGACAACAATCATACATATCAAGGTAGAAGTATGACGCCTGAATATATAGACATGTGAAATGTACAGCACACGCAATTCCCTCTCCTCTCCCATCCCCATCTCCCCTACCCATCACTTCCCCACCATACTAAGTATACCTAGCGCGAAAAAAACAAGGACAATCTTGAAATCCCAACACCGAATCAACACTGAGTACTCTCAAAAAACCCAATCACACAATTCCATCATTCTGAACTCGGAATTCTCAATTCTTAATTCTCAACTATCCAACTATTCAACTATTTATATTTATATTCATCTATATACTCAAGGCCTGACAAACATGTCAAACCATGTTCAACACGACATGAGCAATCGTGCTCGTCTTTTATAGCCACTGAAGGCTGGAGGGGTATCTGTAAAGCTAGAGCTCGAGTGAAATCTCAAGAATTCCCATTTCAGGAAATCTTGAGATGAAAATGCAAAATGCCCAAAAAAAACGCCTGGCCATGTATACACAAACATCTACTAGAAGAAAAAATGCCAATCACGTGCCCGAAAATAATACCGTCCAAAATCTACAGCCAGCCGTAGCCGAGCCCAGTGTCCCGCACTGGCATCGTCGGCTGTTTGAGCTGTTGGTACCACCATTCCTTGGAGACTGTTTCGTCCTCGTCGAAGAAGAAGCTCTGGCCCTCCATGCTGCCTGGAGTCTGCGACTTGACGTGCACTGGAATGTGCTGGGTGCAAGGGTTGGCCAGGGGAAAGGGTGGTGATGGTTCCTCGACACTGGCCTCTGAGCTGGCATCGTCACCGTCTTCCTCTTCCTCCTCGTCCTCGTCGTCGTTTGGTGGCTGCCATGTTTCCTCTAGCTTGAGTCCTTTGCCAGTTGCTTCGGTAGCTGCGCCCCATGTCAACGAAGGCTCAGGGGCATCGTAAAGACCCAGCGCCACGAGCTTCTCGCCCTCTTCTTCTTCCTCCTCCTCCTCCTCCTCTTCTTCCATGTCTTCGTCTTGCCCGGCGGGATGTTGGATTGGCAAGAAGTCTGTCGAGCGTGTATAAGGGTCCATCATGGCTTGTGCTTGGTTCTGCTGGGCCCATTGCTGGAGGTACCAAGGAAGGGGCTCGGCCATGGGTGTGTTGACGGTCGAGTGTGCGTATCCAGAGTTTTGCTGTTGAGAGGCTTGCCAGTTGACTTCCGAGTCGTCGGAGCCTTGGTGCCTGCCATAGACGGCCGACTGCATGCCAGCATTGGGCCTTGGTTCGTACATGGAATCATGGGTGGAGAGAGAGTAAAAGTCGGAGCCGTGGTGGGAATTGCGGGAAGACGGCGAGTATTGTTGTGAGCAAGGCTGTTGGGGGGTGTGATCAAAGTACGTCGTCGGTCGAGATGCTTGGAATTGGCTTGAACAAGGATGCCAGCTCACAGGCCTGCTGGGTTGTGGTCGCTCCTCCTCGACTTCCTCTGGGGATACGCCAAACATCATCTTGAAATGATCATCCAGGGTGGCATAGAGCTTGGTCTCTGTAGTCGTCTTTCTCCTCTCCATGGATCGCGGGCTGTTGTGGTGACTCTTTGATTTCTCAACGCGTGAAGAGCGGTGAACGGATGGGGTGCCAGAACCGCGAGAGGTACGAGGTGGTAGTGGAGAGTGGATCATCTGGCCTGACATGTCGACGGTGTTGGGAGAGAAGGGCAAGGCCATGGGCGTGTGTGCAGGTGAAGGGTGAGGGTGAGGGTGAGTAGGTGTATGGGTGTGCTCAAACGCTTTGTAGGTCGGTGGTATGGGCGAGCAGGTGATTCAGTCAGGTACCGTCTCTTTCTGGTCGAAGAGTGGGAGGCATGGTAGGATATCTGGATAGGCGGATGGGGTGCCAAGAGATATAGACGGATCGGGAAGGGATCATGGGGAAATTGAGCAAGAGCAAGCTCACGGCAGGAGTCATGGTACAAGGAATGCCAGGGCCGGCCTAGCGAGAGTCGAAAAGTGGTAATGGCGGAAGAAAGAGGCAGGACAAGGAAGGGACGGTGGTTGGCACTATAGACTGTACGGGGCCACCAAGGGATGGCTCGGTGAGGGAGCGCTGTGACGACTTGGGGCGAGTGGCACGGCTGGGACCATGGGTGGGGGAGGGGTGGGTGTGTGCAGAATGGGGTGAACAAGCAGGCCAGGAATGACTTGACCAAATCACAGGACAGGGAAGAGCAGACGAGGGAGGCGTACCGATTGTATCATCGGGCAATGCACGAAAGCATCCGTGCAGGCAGACCAAGACGTCGGCCGACGGCGGACCGCCATGGAAGAAACAAAGGGTGCAGGCAAGGGCAAGGGCGAGAGCGAGGGCGGCGAGGGCGAGGGCGAGGGCAGAAAGCAGCCGCTACACACGAGGAGGATACGACGATGACAGAATACGGTGGTAGTGTGCGAGACTTGGGTTAGGCGTTCCGGGACAGCTTCGCAGGTTACGACTCATCTGAGCGCAGTGGCCACAGGGGGGGGGGAGGGGGGCAAGAGAAAAGGTGGAGTGTCTGTCTGTCTGGTCTGTGTACAACAAACAACACAACACAATACTCTACAATACAGTACAATATGGGGCGGGTGGTGGCCGCCCTCGTACCAGTTACTGTACCGATAGGCAGGCGGTCAAGAGCCAACCCAGCTGCTAGTCAGCCCCTGGCGGACGGGCGACACGACACGACAAGACAAGACACGGACATGGACACGACGAGGAGCGGCGAGCGCATGGCCATGGCCGCACTCGGCAGCGTCATGTTTTAGCCGCGCCTGCGGAGGGAGGGGAGCAAAGAAAGATGAGTGGGGAAGAGAGAAGAAGGAAGGCCGGTGGTACTATGGCACTATACTCAAGCGCTACTCTATGGCAGAGAGGCTTGGGAGGGGGGAGGGGGGGGGGGGACACACTGCGGCGGGTGGGCCAAGGCGCAGGCAGGTGCTGGATGGTGGTCGGTACAAGTGATGCGAAGGAAGAGTACCGGGAATACAGTACATGACGGGCCACCTCCGCCTCCACCACCAGCCTGACGCGCAAGCCTGCAAGCCTACCTACAGTATACTACAATACTATCATGGGGGGGGGGGGGTGAGGTGCGGCTGGTGGGTGAGGTGGTGCATGATACCCAGCACCTACCATGTTGCACACATCGTACCTGTGTAGTATACTTACAGTCCCTATAGAGGATGGAGGGGTGGATACAAATGAAAGCATCATCCATTATCCATCATCGCCAGATCAGCCATCCAAGGGGAGGGGGGAAGAGAGGAAGAAGTTTGGGGCCATTCACCTTCACACTCTCCGACGCCGGTGCTGTGACTTGATTGGGCGGTGAAGGGCCGGTGGACAAGCGAGTCGTAGCGCCGAAGCATCAACATGGGCTTTTCGTGCCTTCCACTCATTCCGAAACTACTGCACCAACCAAAGTTTGACCACCATCCCTCCATCCCTCCATCCCTCCATCTATCCCTTCCCTTCATCCATCCATCCATCCATCATCCATGATCCATCCATGCTCCCTCCCTCCCTTGTCATCTCCATCATCTCCCCCCTCCCCCCCACCCATGGCCCGCAACCCAGCACTCCTCGCTGGGATGCGCGTGCAGCCGGCAAACCATGCAGCTGGCCCATGGGTGTCCAAGCGCGATCTGGGGCGGGCGCTGTCTCTCTGCTTTCATTCGCCTGCTCTCTAGCCGAGCGTTTTCCAGAAATCGCCATGCGGCCAGCCCCTGCCACAATGGCTGCCTGCTCCCCAGGGACAGCGAAGTCGACGACATGGGCCTTAAAACTTTTCGAGGCACGGGGGGAGGGGGTGACGGATCATGGATGATCATGATCATGGTGATGCTGCTGCTGCTGCTGCTGCTGCTCCTTCTGGACGTCCAACGTTGGCACTGCTGTCAGAGAGGTCACACACCCAACGGCGGGACAGCCACGGAGATTACCACCTACCTGAAGCAAATCTGCACATGCCAGCTGCCAGGTAGGCGTAGTAGGTAGGGCAGCTATGGGATGTAGGCACTGTACCATCGACAAAGCATAGCATCGCATCAGCCTCGCCCCTCCACTGGCCAGCTGGCCAACTGACCACGGACATAGCACCGTACTACCTACCACCTACGGACCTACATAGTACCCTATGACCGTGTTGGACATGGTGGAGTACATGCCTACCATACGCCTGCGCCTGTGCCTGACCACTGTCTGAACACACCGGACGCGAACAGCCAGCCCTTTTTCTGCCATCAGCTCGGCGTGCAAGTCTCTGTCCCGTCACAATGGCGTCCCCCCTCGCGTCCGTATCGCGTCCATGACCCTGTCGTATGCTAGGCAGCACTAAGCAAAAACCACATTACCCTTGACATACTCATCGTCGTCCACCGAGCACACCTGGGAACGGGAAGCCATGTTCGCGCTGCCAACGTCCAACCCACCAGCCTGCTCTTCCCTTTCCTCGTTAGCAGATTTCCGAGCCCTTGTGTCGTCGATCAGAAAGTTTGTGTACTGGTACACAGTGCCTGGCCAGTATGGCTGGGCACAGTACTCTAGAACACGGGCACAGGGGACCGCCAGGTCAGCATTCACAGGACCCTGAATCAGTGCCAACACGATTGGCCACTGACCCAGTTGCATGTGGCAGCCACAGCGATACGCGCGTTCTGTTGCGGCGTATTCTCTTTACAACAAGACCGTCTCCCCATTTTCCCGCTACGCAGTCGCAGACACACACTTCTACAAATAGTCCAAGTTATAGACTAGGTAAAGGCCTGTTATAGCACGATCCATCAAAACTATCGGTACACTATTCACCGTTATTGGCCTTTGGACCCGCCCGTCGGTAAGTGCTGCTGAATGCAATGCAAAATCAAACGACCATCTGTACCAAGGTCGGATTTTGAATCCGTGGCTGGATAGCTTGTATGCACAAGTGAGAGATCGTCATCGACAAAGGTCACCACCTCCTACCTTACTCTAGGTGGTACAATATATACCGAAGGTAGGGATAGGTACACATGTACTGCACCACACGTCCTACTCACCACGATCATGACACGGAGAGATGCCGACGGCATGAGGCACAGTTGCAGCCTCTGCCCTGCGACCCCACGTTTACCAGACCGGAAATGGCAACACCGTTCGATGACGAGAAATCCCCGGGGCGTGGCTGATGAGATGCAGCCGAAGCGCCGAGGGGGAATCCTGGTTTCGTCCCGCCTGAATGATCGACAGCGGTCCAACGCGGGCGCAAGGATGCTTTGGCTGGTTCAAACAAAACTGGGCCATGTCAGGGGGGGCCTGCGTCTTGTCGCCAAATTCAGCCTACCCCTCTACCCTACCGTCGTGTGTGTACATGGAAAAGACCCATCTTGGGCCTTGCATGGGTCTGCTTCACGAAGCGCAGTTCCCAGATAGACTTGGCCGCAGAGGAGGACGCTTCCTCATTTCGGTTGTAACTTCCACATCGCCATCTAATTACTATGGTAACATGTGCCACTATGAAACTGCAATCCTCTACCTACTACACACAGCAGCCGATACCGTCTTCCCTGCCTGACCAGCAAATCATCCAGATCATACCATGGGCTGAGATCTTATCATGCTAGAGTAGCCCCCCGCCCAGCAGTGCTCACACCCGCTTTCTCAGACGTCGGGGTTGTCAATAGTAAATTGCGATTAGCGCACTCATCGCATGGAGCGAATCAACTGCGCCAGAATCTGCATTTCAGCAGTGAGCAGTGAGCAGTGAGCACATCCCACTCATTGCACATGAACTGGCATGACTTCAGTCTCCCAGCAGGGCGGCCTCGGTTTACATATTTGACGAAAATTTTGCGGCACAAGCGTACAATACTGTACCACCTTCCTGCATCACGAGACTCGGGCGCACAAGCAAGCGGCAAGCGCCGAACTGACACCGGGATGGGTTGGTAGTGTCTTGCGACATATCGACTTGCTGCATCGTGTCCTGCGAACGGCATCCGATCGAGGTGTTTAATGCCGACCTGCATCATGCCTTGGTCACAGTGTCAGCTGAAAGGTCGGACAGCCACACCATTGAGCACAACACAGTTACAGAACCTTTGCAACGTCGGTTGGCACCCCTTGTTAGAGGCTATCGGTGTTTTATGGTTGCTTTCGGGTTGGCCTTGAAGATCTGTCCCAGCACTGACGGTGTCATCCGTCAGGCCTGCTGCGTTGACGAGGACAGGGCCCTTCAAGGCCGAACACGACCCTTTTGCTGACATCTGCGACACGGGAACCTTACCGTGAATGACGTACGGCTTGCCGGCCCACGAGACGGGTGGGTCTGGAGTTAACGTGGCGTTGCATTACGGAAAAAGCTGTCTGCCAATTCAAAGAGGCGGTATGGACGGCAGACTCTAGCCAGCAACCGCAGACACATGCAGAGTCACAGGTCGCTATCCCTTGCGGTACAGAATTTCTTCCCCCGTCTCCACGTCTCCACAGCACTAGCTATTGTACTTGTACTCGCCTTGGTCTCTCTCGATCTCACGATTGTCTAGCAAGTGCTTGGTGTTCCTCAGGCATGCCCAAGTGCGAAGACCAAGATGGGCGCGACCAGTACCATTGCCATGACACCCGACGCCTACCTCCGTCGCACTACCGCTCGCACAATCATGACCTGCACGCAGCGACCGATAATGAAGGAGTTGCATCAACAACAGATTTCACTGGACTAGCTGCATTATTTTATGGGCGAGGACGATCCTTAGCAAGAAGCCGTGGCTACTCATAAACCGCAGGTTCTAGACTCTCCACTAGAGTGATGTCAAACAACCGAAATGCTTTTCGGCCATCCATGGGCACGCATACTGTTACGGTAATATCCTTGACGCAAACATTAGCCTTTTATAGCCCGAGCGCGCGACAGCAGGGTCGGACTAGCCAATTGCTGAGCATTGTTGGTCTCGCTTTGCACGCCATGATCGACGGCCGCGTAGAGGTAGTAGTGAGCCTCCTTTCCATGTGTATACTAATTACCATGTATGTGCGATGTATTGCCAGTACTGTGGCCTTGTGCCAACGGTCCATGCAGCCAGCCCTCGAGGTTGGCGTCAGCACTGCGGTACAGCCAAGGTAGGTAACCGCGAGAGCTCCCGACTGCCTGGACCTCTCGATTTGGTATGTGCTGGCACCAAGGAGTTTTGGGGCCAAAATTGTTGCATTTCTCTCCAGAAAAGGTGCAGGTCGGAATCCACACGAGCAAGAACTGTGTCTCTAGGGACATTGCTTGTTGCCCAGTGAAACTGTGCCCGTTCGTGGTATGTACACGCCAGACCTTCACCATGTACGCATTGCAAAACGCAAGGCCACCAACCTACAATTTCCATGGGCATCGCTCCTCCATGTGCGATCTGTCTGGCTTGTGACAGTTCATTACTCGTGAAAGCTATTGCTGCTCCTACTCTGGAGCCTGGGCTGACAAAAACCCACCCATCTCGTAGCTCCCAGGCAGAGGCGGCCATGCAATGCAGCAGCTCAAACCTGCTACTGCGCGCTGCACCCGGTGGTCTTGCTCGACCAGTGTCGGCTCGTCTTTGGGTTTCAACCACAAAAGTCGTTGTGTGTTTTCCGTCTTGCCGCTACACCGCAATCCGGGGCGGCTTGTCGCACCCCTTTCCAGGGTGAATGTGTGCTTGCTCACACCGTCACGCCGTGATCGATGCGACACCGAATATACTGGGATAGGCAGCGGATTCTCTCAGGCCAGGTCATCACAGCCCAGGATAAGATTGCGGCGCTTGCTGCTGCAAACTTGAGTCGGCATCGCAACTAATATAGAGCAAGTTTCTCACCCAGCACACGTCTTGAGTATCCGGGACCGGATCAGCTTGGGCTTACCCTGGGCCTTACCGAGAACGGTTACAACACCGCTACGAAGCTTGTGCGACCACACCTCGATCCGGAAATCTTACTCCGCCTTAGCCATCTTCAAGGTATCATGGTGTACCCACCTGCACCACGTTCCCCCTAGTCGGAGTTAACCATGCTCAAAGTTTGCTTGTAAGAGATACACTTTGATGCATGCCCGCAGCGCATCTCTCGACACTAATCTGGTTAGCATGCCCAAAAGCAACGCGCCGATGCTCCTCAGCGCACCATGTAGCGGCTGACCAGGGCGACTCCTCTGTGTCCCGCACCTCAGCGTGGCCCAGCAGTTGATGAGGCGCTTATGACCGCCTACATCCATGTGCAGGAAGCTTCTCGTCAAATGTATAACGGCGGAATCCATCCGGGAGAAGCGCCATGCATGCAACAACCACTCATTCTGTGCTTACAGATTGTCAAATCGCCTGTTGTCTCATTTTGCTTCTGCACCACGTCGTCTAGGCTAAAATCGATGGAGCGCTTGCCGACGCCCCTCGTGCTCCATGGAGCGGCAGCCCGAACTACTTGTACAGACCTGCTCCATTTGCGTGTGGAGACGCGCAGAAACAGTCGCACCTGCATAGTCCTGAACTGCGACAGCTCAGCCCTCGGTATCATACTAGCCGCCTATTTATGGGCTGAGACAAAAGATCTGATCGCTATGCATACAGTAGTGGACTCCAATGCACGACCACGCTTATTGCCCGGCCCACCACAATTACACCTTTTCCCTCATCCTGTCTGATGACCACGGCAGCCCGGCTTGCTTGCTTGGTTTCTAACACACCGACCCTTCACGAAGCTGCGGCTGGGCACTTGGTCAGCGCCCGCAATGCCACCCCTCCATCCGCACTTGGAGAATGCATGACCAACCCTCGAATACTACAGACAGTCCGCCAAAAAAAATACATGCAGCACTACCAGCATGTTGTCAAACCGTCAAGGAGCGTTTCAAATTCACTTGGCCCCATCTTTCTCTCCCGCGATTACCGCATCTAGGCACCAGAGAGAGGGACCGACCATTTCCTTAGCGAGAAGCGATCCTCGTGCGGCCAAACTTTCACAAGTACGCGGCATGTAAAGTATGTACAAGTAACCCCACCCACCAGGGAGACATTCAAGTCGCCGCTTACGCGCAAGAAAAACAAAATCCAAAAAATCCCTCGACGATTTTTTGAAGGGTTCGCTGCGCACGGCGCTCATGCCGTCTTTATCGTACTATGGTATGTACCGTACGGGCAATTGCCCTAGCCCATCTTACTTACTCTACGGTCATCTCTCCACATGGCCCGAAGAATAGCCGCCTTGCCGCGAAACGTTTGGCGTACTTCGCAGTACAGTGATGGCAGAGGATCGGCGAGGAACGCGGCTTCCCCGTCGGTGTCTTTGCGGTGTTGTAGTGTACTTGTACGATGGTGTTTGTTTGACATCTCGGCTGCCCTGTCCTGTGTCTATGGTGCGGATGGGCTGGCTTGGGAGTACGGTGGGACTATTGTACACTGTGTGTGCGCGGGAGGGTTGGAGGGGGGAGGGAGAAGAATTAGGTACGATACGATACAATACAGTACAATACAACACATGCTTATTTACACGGATATGGTTTGCTGCGCCCCTACTGTACGTTGAGTTTGAGACTCGTGTGCGTGGAGGATTTTCGCACGCATACACATGTTGTTGTACCAGGATAGTACTATTTGAATTAGACTAGGTAGAGTTACGGTTGTGTTTCTTGCTATGTATAAGATGTAGAGTGTAGTGATACTGATGTGTTATGTTATGTCATGTTACCGGTATGTGTTATGTATGAACGTTGCTGGTGCATGTACGTTCACATTGGATGTTGGGGATTGCGCGGCTATGTATGGTGGGCAGGTTAGGTTTTTGGGGTGATGGGTGGTGGATGCTGTTTAATTCTTAGAGTTGGTTGGCTTATTGGATCAAGGTTAGGAGTGTAAGACGTCACGGTGTGGGATAGAGGTTTAGCAGTAGATTAGGATAATTGTCAGGCCATGGCAGCGTGCGCGCGCATGGTAGGACTATGGGGTATGGCGTGCCCTGCGCCCATATATACTATTCTATTCGTGAATAATCCACTCATGGATTATACGCACCTTTTTGGTTGTTTGGCGCAGTGGGAATAGACACCGTGTCCTAACAGATACAGAGGGTTTTTAATACTACGACAGTAAGAGTGTGCTTCTAAAAGGAGTATCAAGAGGTAATCGAGTTGAACTAAATGTAACTATTGCTTGCTCGTTTACATAATTTGCACACGATCTACTGTAACGGTATCTCGTGGTTCCTATATACTGATGTACTGTCCATGGCTGGTATGTCTTAGCTGCATGGTATGTCACGTGATCCTGGACACGTTACACGGTTGGTCCGGCGTTGCCCCGCCTTCCTCCAATCCTTTGCCAGTAATCGTAACACCCCCATACAGAAAACGGGTTACGGTTACAGGTTACGGAGACCTGTGACTCGCAAATAAGCCAAAAACCAAAATCAGTACCTTAGCAAACGGCGAGTGGGACTGGTATCTCTATAGTCTCCTGTCTGATCAGCACAAAAGCCCTTAAAATCACTGTTTGCGGGATACTGTGTTGCAATAAATGTACTATAGCTGTAAGAGGTACTGTCAAGTTGATAGAGACAACCCCGCAAGCACGTGACCTTTGCATGTACTTGTCACATACAGTCTCATAACCGTATAGCCATTTTTCGCGCCTTCTCTTGATGTCAAACCTACATCAGGACCATGTAACCCAACATAGACCAGCAGTGGCCCTGCGCGCTCACAGTTGCTCCCTCGTTGAACAGAGACTTTGCTGAACGCAATTCAACCCCATTCCTTCTCCCCTCCCGTCCCCACCATGCCCATCACAGTGTGGCGGATGACAGAAGCCGATATAGACGGCGCGATTGACACCATACAACAAGCCTTCGCCAACGACCCTTACAACCTATGGGTCTATCCCGACCGCTCCAAGCTGTCTTTGACGCGTAATCGAGTCTCCCTCACCCTCCGTTGTCGCTGGGGCATCCAACATGGCCTCTTCCACGTTGCCCGCGACACCGCAGAACCCCACAAGATCCTCGGTTGCGCAATGTGGATGCCACCGCGCGCGCCCTCCCAACCAGACAGCTGGTCGCTGTACCTCTCATACTGGTGGCTATGGGCCAACCAGATCCGCATGAATCTATGGTATGGACGTGGCGGCTTGTCAGTGCAACGATATTGGATTTGGAAGGCGAGACAGGCGGAGGCGCAAAGGGAGATTTGGACTGATCCCAAAGGTTACTATTTCTGTAATATCGTTACCGTGTTGCCGGAGGCGCAGGGGAAAGGCGTGGGTAGGGCGCTGATGGAGGAGGTTTTGCGCGTGGCGGATCGGGAGGGCGTGTCCTGCTATTTGGAGAGTAGTAGGAGGGAGCCGAATGTTGCGATTTATGAGAAGTTTGGGTTTAGGCTGGTGAGGGAGATGGAGTGTAGGGATGGAGATGAGGATGCGGATGCCATTACGCTGTACTGTATGCTCCGGGAGCCAAGGCCCGTTGCGCAGTAAAGACCGAGGCAGATGAGTACGCCTTTGATGAGTTTAATTAAGATTTACCATGCTGAGTTTGTTGTTTGTTGAGATACAGACGCAGCACCTCGTCGAAACCATCATCACCCAAATCCAGGACTTGGTCGAGTCTCCCACTCTGCTCTCCCGGATCATCTTCCCAATCCACGCCCTCAAACTTGTCCAAAACGTTCCCTGCCGCCACAACTATTCCCACTGTATCAATTCCCTTCAACAATCTCCCATGCACCCTCATGCCATTCTCCATCGCCCAACCGCCCGAATAAACCTTCCAACACCCAGTCCAACCCACCAGCTTCTCCGTCCCAGCTCTATCATTGCGAACCACCCTACTAACGACCAAATCTTTCCATTCGCGCTTTCCTGTAAGCTGCGAAAAGAAAAACAATGCGGTATCGGGAATGACGGTCGCGCGGATGTGAAAGTCCAGAGGTGGAAGATGGTGTCGTAGTGAGTAGGAAAGTAGAGGAGAGTGCATGTGATACTGGGAGAATTTTCTAATAGTGGAGCGCGAGTGACTAGACATGACTTGGCGTGCTGGGGCGCTGGAGGAGCTGGCTGCTTCGGTGACGGGGCGGTAGAATGGGAGACGCTCTGTAGGTATTGAGAATGATGGGTTGGCGCGGATTGGGGATGCTGGGTTGCAGTTCCCAACGGTATCGTTGAGATTAATGGCATCAGGTGTGGAGCGTGAGACGTATGCGAATGTCGCTGAAGTGTTTGATTGTACCGTGGATGTGAGGCGATGGCGGACAGGTTTTTATTGATGTATTCTGGGAGTACACGCTGACAGATTTGTTTGAGTGCAATGTCTACACTGATGGTAGAATTTCTCCACTTAGTGTACTATTGCTACTGAGATATTCACAGTCATCAGCAATACACGTACATTGGCCTTCTTCCTTATGCCCCTGAAGCATCCGCCTCCTAACGTTCAATAAGCATAGCCTTTACTAGGAGATGTACTAATGCAGTTACAATAGATAACCCAAAATTAAACCCCATAGAAACTCCCAGTCAAAGACAAAACACCATTTCATCGCCGCTTCGCCGTACGTAATGGTGTCCTGATCATCTCACCATGATGAAATAATATGGGGATTTCTTGTATGGAAATTTCACAGCTTATAATCTGCGGGAGTTTACATAACGAATTATGTAGGTCAAACTGGACCCTCGCTTTGGTGTCGGGAATGTCTGTCAGGGAAATTGCATCAGACGCGATATGCAGGCCTAGTAGGGCAATAGTGTAACCTTGTGCTTTATAACAAGCTTTGGAAATGGACAGCTATGTGGAGATGTTTTAAAAACTCTCATGGCGATAAGCCGAAGAATACGATGTGTTCATAAGGACAAGGAAGCACTAGAGTTACAATCTAGAGCAAGGCGGTCAGTGGCATTCCAAACGATCGTCGCTCTTTTGCTGCAAACACGCCTTATAAACACAGTGACGGAGATTTCCGTGGCGTAGCGTTCCTCGAACCCAGAGAAAGACGGGAGATTACAAACACATTCAGGTGGTTTGTGCATTGGCGGATGAGAAGGAGTTGTGCTTTGGTCTGGGCATCTTGCGCTCTAGATACACATTAGATGAGGAACCTTGCACTGTTGCTGAGAAGCCGAAGACATGTATATACAAGGGCGATGAAGAATATATGTGTGGAAGAGCGATGTAGACTGAGCCCCTTTGGTGTTATTGAGAGGCGTAGTATATGAATTCAATGCGTTAGTATTCTACAATTCTAGAGATTTGAAACTGGATATTTATAGCACATCGTTTTTGAGTTTGGAAGGTCGATGGATGGCTGAAGTGCAGCTTGGATCAACAGTGTAGGATGTGTGGAGCTCAAAACTACAAGCTATGCGTTCCTGGCGAGAAACTGGCGTTGATGACGAGATCTCTCCAAGGACAATAGCAGAGTCGTCCACTCAACCGTAGCCAGCCATCACCCTATAAAACAGAAGCTCCGCTAGCAGTGTCGCTGGATTACAGTGAGTTTTGGACAAGTAGCCAAGGGGCACTCATTTGACGTTTGGCTGTATTTTATAGACCTCTAGTCACGCAGAAGTTGCGCAAGTAACCTCGTCTCACGCTTATTTAGATCAGGATAAGCAGAAATAGAACGCAATTCTAATCAGTAGTTGCGACCTGCTTGGTGCTTGGTACGCGTTCAGTTTGTATATAGTATCAGTCATCGCTACAATAGTCAAGGATGATTGCTAGGTTTAGAATTGTGGTATTTTCTTTTAAGAGGCGGAGATTCTGGGCTTCAAAGCTAGGAAGTTCAATTGATCGCTCTATCGCGACCTAGCTGGATGGATGCTAAATACGTTTTTGCTGCAGCTGAGTATGTGCTCGAGATTTACCTCGAGTTGAATTTTACTTTCTTGCAGAACCATTCACCGCCCATGTGCCTCGCGTGAAATTGCTGTCTCCCTCACAGCTAAGTGACTGGTTCACCGTTGACGAGATATTCTATAGACTACAATCTTCAATACGTGTATGACGGGGTAAGCAAACAACGTCTTGGGTGATATAAAGAGTACTGTAGGCCTGTCAGTGTACATTCTTGCTGATAGTCCCTGTTCCATGGTGTCACTGGTAAGGACTATAGTATATACAAAATACATTGATGTTTATTACTTTAATGGCTTACACCACCAGTTCAGGCAGACATAGTATAGTTTCGAACCTAGCTAGTATATGTTTTCACTAAAATCGTACGCTCGAAACCTACAAAGGGGAATTAGACCGTGCATACATCGTTTAAGCTAAGACCTTGCAGCAGTGTGTTACATTTCGCTTGATCACGTATAAACTGGCGTAGAACAGACGTGCAGGCAAGAGGCTTAGCTGGCTGCCTTACTTATTCAGGTGAAGGGAATATAGATTTTTTATCCTTTCTACCAACTAGGTACAGCTTGTTTATGTATTTGCTTGCTTGCACTAATGTTGTACGCTACTTTATACGGTAAGAATCTTGGTCTCTGCGCGAATTCAATATGAACAGTATATCGATACTGTCATACTTACACTGTTCGGCAATTTTACTTTTGCTCTATATGAATCTCACTGCGGACTGGATGTGTGCTTGTTTGGCCTATATAGCGCTTATGCCGCTGATTTTAGTGAATTTACAATACCGTGCCTTCCTGCCTACACGCATGGGAGATCACCACTGATTAGCAGAGAGAAAAGGCAGTCGTAAGATCGGTGCTTGTGTTAATAACTAACGAGAGGGCAATACATTATACGTTGATATCCTGCACTAGACGTAGTAGGAAAATTGATGGCAAACACTTTAGGATGACGCTACTGCATAGTAGAAACGAGACTTCTCATGTGTGGCCGATGGCCATGCTTAGAATCTACTTGATACACCTGCGAGGCTTAATGTCACTAAGTAAAATGTGCGGCGGACCTTCAGTTCTTTCTTCTTGATAACAGGCCTCAGCTTCATTTCTTACGTCCGGCTGAGGGTCTATTAAGTAGACGCTTTGTGTTCTCCATCAATACCTCTCCGCTCCAGCCCTCAACATTGTCCTCACCAGATTCTGGTACCAAGTTCTTCTACAGTCCTGTCGTACCTATGTGCATACAACAGAGAAGCAACGTAGTCCATGTAGTGTCGCCGTAAGGTCACTAGGTACTGTTTCCCATGGGTCCTTCTGCACACACAGCTGGCACTAAACTAACTTTAGGTGTTTGTAAGCCTGGTACTAAAATTACGGTAATATAAACAAGCCTGAACCTATGATTGGCTCCAATCCAGGCGTAATCGGCCTAGCCTCTTTAGCCCACCTGTTCGCCACCGGTTATACGGTACAGTCGCAAGGTCTGCATGCAGCATCAAAGGACGCAGACAGTTTAACGCAGCAGGAACAAGACGAACCAAAGCGAGGCGATCAGCAAATGCACAAGCACTTGGCCCAACAGTGTGGAACTCGGCGCACGCTCCAAGACCCAAGCATGGCGATGTCAGTTGTGGAAGAAATGCAAGCGGGCTGTGCAAGTTGCGGTGGCGGTAGCGGTACATTGCAGGGCGAGCTCTCCTCCACCAACAGTGATTCGACTGCATGTAGAAGGTGACGGTTGAGCAGAGTACAGAGGGACGGTAGGGTACGAGAGAGATTACAACGGTAGATGCGGCTAAGAAGGCCTGGCAAACAGCTCGCGGGAAGCCTTCTGGATTGCCACCGAGAGACAGCGGCTCCGTCCCAATGCAGATATGAGGCCGGCAGCTGCAATGCCCTGTTGTATTGGTGCATCCAGAGCGGGTGAGGGATGGGTGGATAGTGCGGGATTTTTGATGACGCTCGAGGACATCGTTGTGTATACTACTCTATGTACCCTCTCTGTACATACTTACACCGGCCCTGAGGATAGGCGAGGTCTGAGGCCTGCTTATGTGAGTAGTGACGTTGGGTAGTACTGGTGTGGTACACGGGTAGTGCAAGCCGCCAGTCATGCTGCTTCGCCTGCCCTGGTGGCTTGTGGCGGAGACAGCTGCGACGACTTTGGAGTCTGGAACAGGTTGCAGGCGAGCCTAAGTGAGGGAGGATGCATGTACGGTACCGTAGATTGCGTAGAGTACTGAGAGTACTGTACCTTAATACACAGTTGTCACGTACACAGCAGAGTAGGGGTCCCATGTTCGGTGCAAGCCACTGTGCTTATGATGAATGTTGGGCAATGCAACGGCAGCAGGAAAGCCTTACTCAACACGGGACTATAGTATGTATAGGTAGTAGACACCATGATGGCAATTACTATACTCATACGTAGCACATGTGCATAACGTAGGAGGGCCTGAATCGCACCTCGGCCACGCTCCGACACTCGAGTGGTGGCTGCTTTCGCACAGGAGGCATTGGACGTGCATCACCACACACAAAAGCATCCACCAGGGCCAGCCGTCAGTCCCGGCACCAGGCGCCTTGCCCTCTCTGCGCCGCAAAGACGAATTTGCGGACCTGGCTCAAGCCTAAGAGTGTAGCCGCTTCTCAGCTCGTCTGCCTGGGCGGCGGTAACCCCCCCTGGACCGTCTATGTATTCACAGTCTTGCCCGCCATTCTTAGCTCGAGCGAATGGTTGACTACCCCATGTCCATCCGGAGCAATACCTACCTACCTACTCCATAGCACACCCTCTCTTGCACTCCATCTTCATTCTTTTAGGCCCTTTCCCTCTCTCAAGAGAACCCGACCCCTCCTACCTCTCCCTCTGCATGTATTGACCGTGCTGCTCTGCCACGGGTTTGGCACGCGCAGACAAGCTCCTGTGGGAATCTTGGCTACCGCCGCGGACCCAGACGAACGAGCCGATCGAAGCGTGAGGGCGCAGCTAGTACTGTCACAGTAGGTAGTCGACGCATGTACGTAGCCACACCATGGCGCGTCCCAACTTCAGTAGCAGACTGTCGCTCCCCCACCGCCTCAAGGGCACGACTTCAACAACAACAACAACAACATCAACATCAACATCAGCAACAACAACAAGCGCCTCAACTACGTCTACCTCGCCCTCTAGCCTATCGGCGAATCGCAACGGCAGCCCCAAGCGCACAATGGCCGAGCAGGGTCGCCCGCCCGCGCTGGTGTTGAGGGCCAATGTCATCAAGGTGCGCCTGCCAGTGCCCCACGCATTGATAGTCAAGCCCACCGACTAATTGCCTGTACAGGGCAGGAATCTCGCTGCAAAGGACCGGAGTGGTTTCTCCGACCCGGTGAGTACGCGCACCAGTACACCGTCCCTACTCGGGACGACGGAGCCACGCTTGTTTGCGCCTGTGCTTGTTGGTTGGAATGCACGAACCGACACGACACGAGACCCCACCCTGTCATTGACGAGTCGTTGATTGCTGCAGCGGAAGCTGATTTGATGTCCTTTTTGCACAGTATCTTGTAGTCACCCTCGGCGACGCTACGGAAACAACCCCTACTATCAACAAGACGCTCAACCCCGAATGGAACACCATCCTCGAACTGCCCATCATCGACGAACAGAGTCTCCTGCTCGAGGTCTACTGCTGGGACAAGGACCGCTTCGGAAAGGACTACATGGGCCAGTTTGACGTCATACTCGAGGACCAATTCTTAAACGGCCAGGTACAGCAGGAGCCACAGTGGTTTCCTCTCCGCTCAAAGCGGACGGGCAAGAAGAAGTCTGTGGTCTCGGGCGAGATCCAGATCCAATTCTCGCTTGTTGACCCTACGAACCTCGCTGCGACCCCCGACCAGATTCTCTCCAAGTTCCTCGCCATTGCAGGCCAGACACCGAGCCCAGACGAGGAAGACGAGGAGCTCCTGCTTCGTGGCGACAGCAATGCTACCGACAACGACGACGATGACGACAGTTCAGACGACGTTGGAGGCGACGAATCGAAGAAGGCCGAGAAGAGGGAAAAACGGCGGAGGAGACTCAGGCTGGCCAAGCTTAGGCGCAAGGCCAAACAGAGGAGCGGCTACGAATACTCGAGCAACGGCGATGTGGCAGGTGTGCTCTTTTTGGAGATCCAGAGAATCACAGACCTACCACCTGAGCACAATGGTGATTTATCCACAATCCTCTACATGGTAACATGTGCTGATCCTCCTCGCAGTCACGCGGACCTCATTTGATATGGACCCTTTTGTCGTCACCTCGCTTGGAAAGAAGACGTACCGCACAAAAACGGTGCGCCACGACCTGAACCCTGTATACGACGAGAAACTCGTCTTTCAAGTCCTCAGACATGAAGTCAATTACTCTGTCAGCTTCACAGTCGTGGACAAGGACAAATTCTCGGGCAACGACTATGTGGGCACGGTCAACTTCCCACTTGACAAGGCACTTTCCGTGGCCCCACAAGCCGACCCGGAGACGGGTCTGTATAAGCTCCCAGAACCGTCGGATTCACCAGGGGCTCAATCAGACGGGGAGAAGGCAGCACGGCGGTCGCGCTTTCGTATACCCATCTCTCGTTCGTCATCTACCAACAGTCTGTCCCGTCTCAGCCGACCATCTCTTAAGAAAGAATCATCCACGGGTTCTCTGTCCGTTAAAGACTCGAACAGTGCTCTACCGCAAGGGCCTACGAGTACCCCACAGGCTCACGCGGCCGACTCTTCGGGCAACTTGACTGTAGGTGGGACTGCCAACATTAACCCTTCAGCTGTAGATGACGAAGACTTGAAAATGTACACCCTGCCCCTGGAGATGAAGAATAAAGAACGGTGGGAAGCCAAACACAATCCAACCCTGTACATTCGAGCCAAGTACCTACCCTACAAGGCTCTGCGTCAACAATTCTGGAGGGCTATGCTTAAGCAGTATGACGCAGATGACAGTGGCCTGCTCGACAAAGTGGAGCTCACTACGATGCTGGACACTCTTGGGTCCACTTTGCACGAGACGACGATTGACAGCTTCTTCACCAGATTCACGGCCCAGCATAACGGCGATGAGCTGCTGACCTTTGACGAAGCCGTCATCTGTTTGGAGGATCAACTGCAAGCAACCGAAGACCAGCAGGCCAAGCGCGTAGGAAGTGGAAAGTTTGGTGCCAGTGGCTTCTTCACGCCAGGTACCGAAACACCGTCTCTCGCATCTGGCCAACTTACGCCTATCAACAAGGATAGCTCGACCACCTCGATACCCGTATTGGAGACGGACACATTGGGTGTGGAAGGAGAAGAAGGCGACAACATCAACGTAGACGACTTGGCGGATGACAAGGGTGTAGAGCACGTTATTGAAATCCGCGAATGCCCCATCTGCCACCAACCGAAGCTGAACAAGAGATCAGATGCTAATATCATTACTCACATCGCTACGTGCGCCAGCCAGGATTGGAGGCAGGTCAACAATATCGTCATGGCTGGATTCGTCACATCTAGCCAAGCGCAACGAAAGTGGTACTCCAAGGTCATCACTAAGATATCGTATGGTGGCTACAAGCTCGGCGCCAACTCTGCCAATATCCTTGTTCAAGATCGTCTCACTGGGCAGATCAACGAAGAGCGTATGAGTGTATATGTTCGACTTGGTATCCGCTTGCTGTACAAGGGTCTCAAGTCGAGCAATATGGAGAAGAAACGGAGTAAGTGATTACCATAATTCTGCCAATAAAAACCCCTGGTTGCTAATCTACGATAGTCCGAAAACTTCTGAAATCCCTCAGTTTCAAACAGGGGAAGAAGTACGACGACCCTGCTTCATGTGCGGAGATTGCACCCTTTATCGCCTTCCATCAGCTTGACATGAGCGAGGTGCTACTACCGACCGACAAGTTCAAGAGTTTCAACGAGTTCTTTTACCGAGCTTTGAAGCCTGGTGCTCGCCCCTGTTCTGCGCCTGATGATCCTCGTGTCATTGTTTCGCCTGCTGACTGCCGTTCCGTCGTCTTCAACACGATTGACGCTGCGCAGGCCGTCTGGGTAAAGGGCCGTGAATTTACCGTGGAACGTCTACTTGGTGATGCCTACCCTGAAGATGCCAAGCGCTACCATGGCGGCTCGCTGGGCATCTTCAGACTTGCGCCGCAGGATTATCATCGCTTCCATATCCCAGTAGACGGTGTCATGGATGAGCCCAAGCTAATCGAAGGAGAGTACTACACTGTCAACCCGATGGCCATTCGTTCGGCGCTTGACGTGTACGGCGAGAACGTTCGTGTGATTTGTCCGATTGACTCTGTGGCACATGGCCGCGTCATGGTCATCTGCGTTGGTGCCATGATGGTAGGTAGCACTGTGATTACGAGGAAGAAGGGAGACCACGTCAAGCGAGCTGAGGAATTGGGATACTTCAAGTTTGGCGGCAGTACGCTCTTGTTGCTCTTCGAGCCTGGCCAGATGAGGTATGACGATGACTTGGTGGACAATTCCAACTCGGCGTTGGAAACACTTGTAAGTTCCACTATGATGACTGGGCGAAAGTGGATTTCTAATCAAGATCAAGATCCGCGTCGGCATGTCCATTGGCCATAGCCCGAATAGACCACCTCATGTGCCCGACATGCGCAAACAGAACCCCACAATGGAGGAGAAGCAGGATGCCAAGCGCCGTATCGAAGGCAGTCTTGCACCCGAGGGCGTCACGGGGCCAATGCCTGGAGCTGGCATGTAGAAGGACTTTTGAGGTGGTTGAGTCTCAAATAGCAGGGAGATGGAGGTATAGCACTAGGCTGTAGGTCTGGGCTTGAAGTTTTTGCCTCGGTGTTGAGTGGTTGAAGTGACGATTTGATACGACTTGATGAACGGCATGAGCGTATACTTATGGCCCAGCGTGCATGTGTCGAGCGGACACAACGTGGCTGTTTTGCAGAGGCTGGTTGTATATACATGACAGGCGAAATCCGCTCCTTGGAAACCTACCGTAGAAACATTATTATAGACATGCAAGATGGAGGTGTAATCTTGGTGGTTTGCTGATGCGAGCCCTCCATCTGTTTTATGATTGACATGGTACAAGGCGGGTGATCACGTGAACATCGTTTGTTTACTTTCTCATGTTCGTTTTGCCTGTTTGGGCCAGGCTAGCTGTGGAGGAAGCAACGCAACCCCCCAATGTGCCCTGCCACTGCTACCCGTGCACCCTTCGTCACCCGTCACCCGTGACCACACGCACTCCTCGATATTCGCATTACCGCACAACACGCCCAATTGTTACGCTCGGCCTACGAGTACACGCCGTAATAGAACGCCAACATACATAGCCTTTCACGGCCACCCCCCCCGCGCTCTCCCCGTCCGCCCGCTTGTTGTGCCTCGCTCGCCGCGCCCATGCACGCGCTTTGACCGACACCCCGAATCACGACCAACACATCAACAGCCGGACTCATGTCCACCATCTTTGCCCGCTCTCCCCTCCAATCGCTTCCTATGGCCACAAACAGACCGACGACGCGACGACGCAGCGTAAAACAAGCATTCGAAGACGACGACGCGCCGGCGCCCAAGCGCCCCAAGACCGAAGTAAACGGCACCACCAAGCGGGCAACGGCCGCGACGAAGAAGACGGCCAAAGCTGCAAACTACGACGAGGACGACGATGGTTTTACGTTTACGCGTCGCACGTCGAGGCGGACGACCAAGGCGCAGCCTGTTGCCGCGCCCGAGCCTATACCAGAGGAACAAGTAGCCTCCTCGACGCGAAGTGAGAACGCGCTACAACTGCAGCCCAAAGCTCCCGTGCGGCGGAAAAAGACGTCAATGAGGACGACAACCATTGAGGTGGAAGCTTCTGGGACACAGAGAATCCGGCGATCAACGCGTCTGTCTGCAGACAAGACACAGCTCCAAGTCCGCCCGAAATCTGCCTCCGTCGAACCTACCACGGCCCCAAAGCGCACAAAGAAGAGTGTGCCAGCGGAGAAGGAGCGCAAGAAGCAGAGTACGCCGGCGGCGGAAGCGCAAGCAGAAGAGAAAAGTGCATATGCGGGCGTGCAAACACCGACGCACAATGAGCTGCATGTTGCCAAGAAGCGCGATCCCAATGCGCAGAAAATCATGCTTCCCTTTGCCGATACGCCGGTGATTACGCGCAACAAGGAAATGCGGAAAGGCAGCAAAGAGGGGCACAGGAGGAGCAGTACGGGCTTGCGTGGCAGGCGGGCCAGCTCGCTTATTGATAGTGGCATGTCGAATGGTGAGTGGACGCAACATTCGGCGCTGGTCTGACAGTGTGGAGTTGAACTCGCAGATTCTGCGCAACTTGTAAGGAATTCGACTGACAAGCTCCTAGCGCTACCACATTCCGAAGTCGAGGTCCGCGATTTTTACAAGTACATTGAGCAGAGCTTGCCTGAACCGAGGCGGATGAAGCAGCTGCTTACGTGGTGTGGATCGCGAGCGCTGCCAGAGAAACCGTCGGGCGATGTTAAGAACGCGAATGCGATTATGGCGGGTGAGTTTGTACACGCATAGTATAATGAAGGCGAAAGACTGACAATGTTCATAGCGCGAGCGATACAGCAAGAACTCATTACCGACTTTGCGAGCAGGCCAGAGCTATCCGACTGGTTCAGCAGAGTATGTGAAGCCTTTTGTAGATTTGAGGAAGAATGAGGGACTGACTGCGACACAGGAAGAGACAGCGCCTCCACCCGTGGTCAAGAGGCCAAATCCACAAAACGACAAGAATAAGGCTACGCTAGAAGACCTGGAAGAGGAAGTGAAACGGTACGCTGGATCTTAGATCTCCTGGGTACAATCAACACACTAATACCATCTCCAGCCTCGAGGAAGAAAAGTCCGCCTGGGAAGCCCTCGCGTCTTCCACATCGACCACCATTCCCCCACCTCCCGCACCCTCAATACCACCCAATATCACCCCCGCACTCTCCGAAATCGACACCTCCCTCCTCGACCCCGCACAAGCCGCCATCCTCTTATCCCTCCAACAACCCACCACTCAAACCCAACCCCAAACCCAACCAGAATCACAACCAGAATCACAACCAGAATCACAACCCTCCACCACCACCACCATCCACCCCCCCCAATCCCCCTTCACATTCACATGCCCCTCCACCCTCCAATCCCACCTTTCCCGCCTCGCCACCTCCCTCGAACCTACAATCGACCTCTTCGCCGACGGCGTCCACAAAATAGAACAATACCGCGCCACGGCCGATCGCGTGGCCGATGCCGTCCTCGGCTCCGCTAGTCTGCGCCTCGATGAGCGTGAGCGCCTCGTTCGGAGTAGGGTCGGTGCTGAGGGTATTGGGGTTGGGGATGTGTTGAGGGGTTTGGCGGGGGTTTTGGGGAGGGGGGAGTGATTGGGGGGGGGGGGGGGGGTTTCTGGGGGGAGTTGAGATTAGGGGTTACAGGAGGAAGAGTTTGTAGATAGAGTGGGATTGGGAATTGTTTATGTATGCATTGCGTGCAGGCTGGCGCAGCAAAGATGTGTGGATGGGTTATACCTTGTTCCTTTTATTTGGTTTGGTTTGGTGACTTGGACTTGAGCTTGGGCTTGGGCTCCGACTTGAACTTTTGAACCTGGAGGGGTTTTTTTTTTGCGGGTATGAGAATGCAATGTGGATATGGGACATGGGAATTGGGCACTGCGATTTTTTTATTTTTTTTAGAAATGAGCATGAGGATGAGAATACAGGCATGAGCTTTATTTTTATGTTTGTTTTTATTTTGTGCTTTTTTCTCCTTGTGGTACTTTACTCCTTGCCTCCCTCCACCTCCATCTCCCTCTCCCTCTCAACACCCCACCCCCCAAACCGCCAACCGCGCAATCTCCTCACCCCCCAAATCCAACACGAACCCCAAGCTCACGCGCAAGAACAAAACACGCTGTTCGAGGTAGCGCAGACGGGGGATGTCAGTGGCTACGAGTTGGGCGGGAGTGCGGCCGAGGAGCTGGGACCAGGCGGTTGGGGAGAGGATGAGTTTGCCTGGGCTGAGGGTTGCGGTTTCGTCGAGAAGGGGGCCGAGCTTTGGGGGGGGAGGTGTTTTAGTGTTTTGGATAAGTATTGGGGGGGGGGGGTGGGAGTGGGATGAGAGTGCAACGGAAAAGGGGGAGGGTACGACGTACAATGCGGGGATTGATCCCCAGCTCAATATCCCTTTCACACTGCTTACATGTTGCCTGCACGGCGTTGTCGAAGATGGGGATTCCGCAGCATTCATTGCTCATGAGCATGTTACGCTTGAACGGCGTGACGATGTTGAGTTGAGTGATGATGACGCTGAGGTAGCCGACTATTCTCTCTCGCGGATTCGAGCGTGCAAAGTCATCGACATCTGCCAGCGTAAACAGCGGGCGTTGCGCCGCTCCCTCAAACGTCTTGACAATTTCCCTCATCTCTTCTGCTGCAATGGGAAAAGGCGGATTGACATGTTCCTTCTTGGTTAAGCGCTGTGCTAAGGCGCGTAGACGGCGGGCGTCCCCGAGGTTGGGGTCGATGTCTATGCGGGAGTTTGCGTTGAGGGAGAGTTTTGCGGTTTTGTCGATGCGCCAGCCGGGGTTGGAGATGAGGAGGATGGAGTGGGAGGGTGTGAGATGCGAGGCGGATGAGCAGAGGGAGGAGTACAAGTTCAGAGTTGCTTCGGCGGTGTTGTCGAAAATGCCCAGCGAGAGTACGGTGGAGGTTGTGCCGTTGCGGTTTAGATCTGTTGTAATTTCTTGTTAAAATGCAATTCAACGCTGAGAGTCTACTGGGGTGGGAGACAAGAGTAATTGGGGAAGCAGCAGGTTAGAGGGAGAATTGAGAGAAGAGCAAAGCACATACACTTCTTCTTCGCCCCAATGCTCTTGACACACACCAACACCTTTGGCTCTTCCACATCATACCCCCCATCCGTAAACCCCTTCAACGTCATCAGCCCTTCCAACACCTTCGAGTCTCGACAGCCAAACGGCCGCCTAAACTGTGTCCCATCGTCGCTATTTTCATGTAACATGACAAAACAATTTCTCTCACCCTCAGGAAATAGACTAGTAAAAAGTGGCGCACTGCTCGGCGCCAGCGAATTGTGGTCAGAGCTGTTGCTAACGTGTACCGTCCAGACCGTAAGTAGCTGACCAAGCCGAATCTTGTACATGGTGTGGGCATACCAGAGACGAATGGTAAGGACACCAGTGTCGTCTGCTAGCATAATCTTCAGGCAGCCTTGAGCGGCTTTGTGTGATTTGCTGGGTTTGGCGGTGTCGTAGTAGTTTACGACGCGGCCCATGAGTTGCAGGTTGCGAGGACCAGGCTCGAGATCACCAAGGGAGACCTCTTCATACTCTAGTACTGGCTGCTTCATGTCAGTCATCTGAGAGCGGGATGTGAGGGGGACGGATGGGTTCATGTACAGTCCATGTGCTGGCAAGGGTAGCTCCTGCTTCCTCCAGCGAAGACTGTAATTCTGCCGCTGTGAAGCCATCGCTATTTTTTGTTGGCGACGAAGAAGACGTGAAATAGGACTGTATTGAAGACGAGGCTGGCATCATTGCTTCGAACACTTCGTCTCGTGTTTGACAGACTTGGGTGTTCAGGTGAGGATCTGATGTCGTGGAAGGAACGCCCCTACCATTCATGACAGCTCCATGAACCTTGGCAAGTTACGATCTTAGCAGCTCTCAGTGACTCCAAACGTTTGAGTTCTTCCACGCCTTTGTGGCTGTTGACTGGTTTCTGTTTTGATAGTGTCTAGCTCACCCTTGTCTAGGACAGCGAACTCTACAGACTTTCACAGCAGTAGCAAATGCGGAGCGGGTGAAGCGGATACATCTCACGTCATGGAATCCATCTAGTAACTCGCAAGTGTTGTGTATTGGTTCAATGAGCGTATAGAGTTGGTCAAATCAAATCGCAAATATCAAAATCTTCGTCTCCGGGTCTGCACTTCGTAATACCTCCAGTGCTCGTGCCCTACCTCCTTCAGGTAGTCACCGATCTGCCTACATGAAGAGCTTGTGCTCAAGGGTCATGTCGTTCTCAGGCTCAAGACCGACACAGGCACGGAAGATGTTGGTGAGAGCCGCACGCTGCTTGGCAAGAGCGTTGACGACAGGAGTCCCAGGAGGAGTAAGAGGTGCCTAAAAATATTAATGGGTGTCCCTGGTAATCCTTGCATGGTGGAAAACATACCTTCAACATGTAGCTGAGCACGCTGAGCACGCTGTGGAATCCAGCAAACTTGGCATCGCTGGCCTCGCCACTGTGAGCCTTCCACTGGACACGGGTCATCATCTCGGCAACCAGGACCAAGTCGATGATCAAAGGCGAAGCCAGAAGAGAGTCCTCGCAGACGTTGAACATGCTGATGGTCTGGTGACCATCCAGGAAGATCTCCGCATAGTATTCATCGAGTGCACGCTTGTCGTCTCCAACAGCAGGCATGTACTTAATGACGACGCAGTGATCAGGGTGTTCGCCATCCTTGTAGAGAACATTGTTGGCAGCAACCATGTCGTCGACAACATTGGATTTGGAAATCTCCTTGGAACGGAACTGCTTCTGCGAGCTCAAATTCATGCCATCATTATTCCCGAGATGGTTGTAGCTGGCAATGGAAGTGAGCTTGATGCCGGCGTTGATCATGAAATCGACAAGGGCAGACTTCATCTTGGTCTGTCCAGACTTGAAGTCATCGCCACCAATGAAAGCGTTGTGCTTCTCGGCTAGCTGGATGGCACCTGGAACGAACGTATTTTGAGGAGACCCGTTGATGAAAGGAACACCCTCGAGGATCGAGGCCACAGCGAAAACAGTCGAGGGTGCAACCTCCTCATGACCAGATTCGATGGCTTTGAGCAAGTTGTCTGCAGTGTCATTGACGCCCTCAATTATATCAGCGAAACGCTCCGTGTTGGCAGTCCACTGCACGATGACCTTGTCCAGACCGTTGGCTGCCTTGAAATCACTGTAATTCTGTCAGTGACGCAATCGTCTTTGCCAGAAGAGTTGGACTTACCGAATGTCCTTGCGGATCTGCTCAACATGAGCCATGGAGGCCTTGGTACCCTCGAGCACATTGTCGGCGCGCTCCTCCTGGTTGGCAGCAATGAAGTCGGGATAGTAAATACTGGGCAGAGGTTTCATGGCGCTCATCTCCTTGCGAACGAGAGATTTGAGCGAAGGAGACAAGACCTTGGCGCGATCCATGGCTTCAGAGAGGTTCATGCCGCTGATGTCCCAGCCACCGACGACGAGATCGTTGGGGTGGACCATGGGCAGAAGATCATGGAAAGGAATGTAAATGTCCTTGCCAGTCTTGCTCTCTACACCAAGCTTGGTAGTAGAACTCATGATGACTGATCCGTAGTAGTTGGCGCTGCGCTTGCCCTCCTTGGTCTCCCAGGTGAGGTTGCGTTTGTTGGCAATGATACCGGCCGTGACAGTGGTACCGTTGTTGCCACCCCAGCCGACGAGCATCACTCCGACCTTGGGGATCTTGCGGTCGACTTTGAAGTCGTACAGGGTCTCCTTGGGCACGGCGACATACTTGCCGTCGGCGTTCTTGACAACGTCCGTGGTACGGTAAGTGTACTTTGACCTGATGCTCTCTTCGGTATACTGGACATTGGGTGAGTCAACAACAAAGAGATCCCTGGGGGAGTCCGTCTTGGTGTCCAACCCATTCGCATTGCCGACGCGTTCTTCCGCGTGAGGTGCCATGATTGATGTTGATAGAAGTCTTCTTGGCTTTACAGCGAGATGAACTTAATTGCGGAAGTCTAGATCCGACGCTGCCCCAGAAGGAGAAGTACGTCGGCCGGCGAATGGGTTGTGGACGCTGGAAACTCGGGTCAGTCCAGGAGTCCAGACAGGAGCAAGTGAATGCTGGAGGGGCTATACATACGAGCTGAGGAGATTGGAAAACGTCTTGACTACTGGGCAATGGCCCTGGAAGATGAATTTGTGCTAGATGAGGTGGAGAGAGATTCGAAAGCCTGTCAATTGTCTGGTATCAGGATTGAAAAGCCTTTGATGGGAGGGGATGAAGGTCACAAAGGCAAGGAGGCGGAGGTCGCGATATATAAAGTGCCCCTCGGTCCCGTCGCGGCTACCTTGGGGCACCTATCGCTAAACAGTACGGTACCAAACTTCTTTGGCGTCCGCCTGCTGCCGGCCATCGTTGACTACGCCCACCGCTTCTTCACCTCGCGCTCCACTTTTCCATTCAACCGCACGGCGATGGCTTGTTGGCAGCAAGGAAAGCCAATTGACAGTAGTGAACAGGTCCTTGACGTGCTCGTCGCGCCCCGCTATCTATCGCACGCCTAATGTCAGCATGCAGCAGCTTCAACCACAGTGGGAAGGTAGAAACGAAGGACACATCGACACTGCCTGGAGACTTGGGCCTTGCAGCGGAAGAATGGCGATCTATGAGGAGTGTTGAGTTTTTACGATGATGGTGGATGGAAGAGTGGACGATTGCCAACAATGTCCATAACGCCAGCTCTCCTCTCCTCCACTCTCCTCCACGAACTGGGATGGGACACTGAGAAGTGTTCAACTTCACTTCGACAAGACGAACGAGGGCTACTGGTCGTGCGCCGCTATCACGTGTTTCTGCCTTCTGCCCAGATCGCAGCCAATTTTGGTCAGGGATCCTCACTCGGGTAACTGCACAAAGAGCATCTGGCATCGCTTCTGCACAACTACCACGATACACACTTGCCCTATCCCATCAAAGCTGAACTTTCCTTCACTGCAACAGCACCAAACAAATCACCCAAGTCTATGTTGTCATCTCTAAGCATGTTTTCGGAGGAAGCGCATGTGATGATGGCGTCACAGCGAGACAATACCAGTCTGAGACTCCTTCAGCGTCAACTATGTTTTCGAATTCGCAGAGGCAGCCACACGACACTCGTGCCTGAGGGGAGAGCGTGAAAAATCCGTCAGAACATGGCCGTATCTTCCGCGCTCCCATCGGCTGAATACATACGTACAATCTGGTCTAAACTATCTAATCGAAACCCATGGGCTTGCGGATAAATGTCCATAGAGTACTCAGCATACAACAGACAGTGGACAGGAAACACGTCCAGAGTTGAACGTCCAAGACTCCAAGTCGCTTGTGGGGCAGACCGATGCGGCAACCTGCATATGAAATTGGGGGAGACGATCCATTCCTTAGCCAGGTCACTAGGGGAACCATGCAGCCGTTCAACGGAGGTTGCACCGGTCTTGTCAGATGCTATGCGGTCAACACTCATGTCAGACTGATAGTCGTCTGACGATACTCTGGCGATACTCTGGCGATACATTGTTTGAAACTTAGTCCTCTGGAGCAGGATGACGGGGTCGTCTTGTGGGCCTGCTGGCAAGGAAACGGCTTTCGAGAAGAGCGCAGTTTGCAGTCGTCAGCCATGGCAAAAGGGGTTGTGCATTGCATCAATAGTCCATGCATCGACCACATGAGCGCCGATCGGAAGATGATAACAATGTCCAATCAAGTGCAAAGTCAATATTCGGTACGAATGATGATTCCTGCGCATGGACAGCTTGCGGCTCTATTCGTAAGCCTCCCAATCGCTATTGCAGCCAGCTTGGCCGTCTCGTGGAGCTCGCTGCCTTGCGAGTACTTGTACTACCAGCACTCGGCACGAACGAGATCTTCGAGCTGGAATCTGGATCGAAGAATACTCTCGTCATGGGTTGCGATACGCACGAGACACTGGTCGGCGGGTAACAGTTTCATCACATCTCTGGTCAGTCAAACATGTCTGACTGGCCTGGGCGTAGACACTAGAGAGTGTGGAAGCCGCCACACCGTGCACATCCAAGCGTTCCTTTGGTCAAATCATGCGAGTCGCGCAGTACCACCACCAACGCCACGACTCAGGGACACACGGGTTACGTGCAGGAGGATTAGGGACCTCGAATTGCGCGCGTCTCTCTGGCCAGTTAGAAAATTGGCCTTGATGAACTCGAACGCTTTACGCCTCACTGTGAGCTCTGTGTGGCCCGTATGAGCACATTTGCTCCAAGAGTTTCCTAGTCAACTTTCATAAGCAACCAAACATCCAACATTGGGAGTGTCGCTTGTGGGGCTTCAAACGGACCATGGTGCTGATAGAGACACGCTAGTTATTTTCCCGCTGCCATTGTCAGATCCAAGCCAATTCGGCACCAATGCCACATCGTTTCCCCTGATGCAGCAGGTCCCACCAATTCCGGAGATCAGACAGCATTACTACCTATAGTAGGTCGCCCAGGGTAACTTTCTCGGCGTACACACACAGTCGTCTTCGAGGGTCAGACGCAGGCATCTTCACTCCATGTCACTGACAACGAAACTGTCCTACTATTATCTGGCAGTCGCTAATAAGTCAGCTTTCACTCAATCAGGCCAGAGTGTTTGTCGACAGACTGACACAGTATATTGCTCGCCAATATGGACCGAATGAGCAACCTACCAACTATCAAATGTTCTTCATGCGCAACTGAGATCGACATTCTACACCTTGCAGACCATGTCTGTGCCAAAACCCCATCCGCAAGTGAGTACAGCAAGTACTGAACATTGACTCAAGCTGATAGACCCAGCGACTTCAAACCAAACACCGTCCTCGCCGACGTCATCGGCTTCAACACTGTCCCCAAAATCACCGGGCATCAGTCGCGCTGCTACTTTTGGCGGCCCAACTTTCAGGAACAGACCAGATGGCTCGATACCAAGAGGGCGCATGCCCCTCCCCCCTCAGATCGATCCCAACGCAGCGAGTAGGTATATCCGACGACCTCGTCCTAGTGAGAATGCTGACGGCCTGCAAGATAAACCATTCCGACCAGTGGAGCTTTCGCCTAAGAGCAACAACAATGATTCATCGCAGCGCTCAGCAAGATCTGCCGACCTGCAACCACCCAAGTCGCCCTTCCCCATGAACCGCAGTGCAACAACTCCACTGCCGCGAGCAACCGCACAATCCTCGCCCGACCTCAACTCAAACTTGGACTGTGCGTTCCCTCCATTCCCAGGAAAGAGCGAAAGTCCACGAAGTAGCCCTCGTCCAAGAGACCGTCTAGAACCAAATGCGCAATACGGATATGCCGCACCGAGCCCATTGTTCGCTCCGCTGAGTCCCCGTATGAATGCGGGAGAGAATATCTCCAGACGATTAGACACAATTTCACCTGGACCGTTTGATCGCCGGCCAAGTACGGCAAGTGTTTCCGCACCATCTGTGAAAGACACGCCAGCACATGGCCTAGTACGGACCAATACGCAGGATAGTGTCAAAAGCTATGGAAGTACACAGCCCCAGAGAAAGTCATCAGCATCGAGTTCGACCCGCAGTTCTGCGTACTCGACAATGTCACCAAGACACGGCTTGAACCGGGGGGCAGCGTCTACACTCGCGTCCACGACCGAGCAGACTGAGGGAGAATTAGGCATCGATGCGTTTCTTCAGAGTCTGCAGAAAGATACTGCTGAATCTCCACAGCCAAGGAAAGATAGCCACTTAAATATGCAACCTGTGCGGCCGACAAGTCGTGATCGAAGACAACCACCACCACGACCCAGAAGGCCGTCTGAGCGCGACCTTCCGCCGAGCAACATGAATGATCTGGCTGCCTTGGAGATTGTCGCTCGCTCACACAGTCGGCTTCGTTCAAGGGACTCCGGCCGAAACGACTCGGAGGTAGAAGTAGCAAGAAGCTCTGGACCTGGCCCAGCGTTGCGACCACCACCGCTGCTTACATCAAGACCTGCCATTGAAACCTCCTTCAATTCACTCCACACTCCATCCGATTCAGGCTTGTCAGACGATTCGTATGCGAGCTCTGGTTTCCGTAGCGTGGCCAGCTCGCGGTCAAGTCCGTCGAATTCTGTTGTCGGACCATCCCACGAACCTTCTAAATTGAGCCATACTGACCACGATGTTGAGAGGGTCCCAAGAACCGAAAGTCCTGGGTCGTATAGCGATGCTCAACCTTCTAGAGGAGCAAGCAGTCATACCCGGCAAGATGGGCCTCGTATAGCTCCGCGTTCATTGTCTCCAGGATTCCCCAACCCACCGGAATCTCCAATGGATCCTGCCATTCAACGTGGTACTTTCGTTAGACGTCCAAGCGAATTGGCCCCCGCTGTAGACCCTGCAACGATCCAAGGACGGAGCCCACCGCGCACTGCCAGCCCCGATACACGACAACCCGAAGGCCGACGACCGAGCGCTCCGAGCAGCAAAGGGAACTGCCGCGGATGCTCTCAACCCATCATCGGGAAGTCTGTCAAGGACTCCTCTGGTCGTCTGACTGGTCGTTATCATAAAGAGTGTTTTGTCTGCCGAACTTGCTCGGATCCCTTTCCAACTGCAGAGTTCTACGTGTTTGAGAATGCTCCTTACTGTGAACACCACTACCACCGGCTCAACGGGTCCTTGTGCGGAGCTTGCAATCGCGGTATTGAAGGTCAATATCTGGAGACGGACATGCGCCGCAAGTATCATCCTCGATGCTTTACGTGCACGACTTGTCGCATGGTGCTTCGCGACGGCTACTTCGATGTCAACGGACGTAGATACTGTGATCGCCATGCACAGAGTGCAGCAGCTCCGCCACGAAACCACTTGGGGCCTGGAGGCTACAAGCCACGCAACCTCCAAAAGCGAGGAACGCGACTGATGATGATGGCATGAGTATAACCTTTTTCGTTGTTTGATCTCTTCTCAACAATTCATGTTTGCGTTAGCGATTTCTCACTTAGCGGTTTACATGTTACCCCCTGTACGATCTTCTATATTCGCTATACGTTCTCATACCCGGCCAGTCCGGCCCTTTGCGTTTACTATACCCCTTGGACGCTACCTTCGTTACGCTCTTGTAATCATGTTCCATCCTGATACGTTTGCGCTTGCTGTCCAGAGGTGGAGCAGCTACTGTTGGATATACCCCATTTCTCTTGCCAGACTGGCTGGCCCTGTTTTGGCTCCAAATATGCACACTTTGACTCGACGTCATCTAATTTCTGTACGTTGATTAATGTCTATTTTGCATGACTACGTATTATAGCATCAATCTACCAAACAATTGAACCTCCACTCGCAATGCTTGTTTGCGTGACATCCGATTCTCGGACTCCAACGAGACATGGTATAGACCATCGAGCACTCACCCTAGGATTGCCCAATGTGAAGAGAGCTCTTGTTGAGTCCAACAACGCACACCGTCCACCAGCCGCAATAGCTATTGATGTACCCCCTCCATCGCAGACCAAACTGCTTCCCATCACCCACATACCTCCCCCCTACCAAGACCGTTCCATTACGCCCCCTCTATTCCAGCATTCCCCCCTCAACAACTCCTTCCTTGGAAACACCACCGCCCCTTGTTGAACCAGTCAAGTTCTCATTGAACAAGCAACAGTCAGTGCAGTATACACCCTCACCCCACGAACGAACTTGCCCCTGTCTTCACGATATACACACGTATATGCTATATCTGCATTCAATTCTTGTAGAGCAGGAAAAGTATATAAACTGGGGCTGTGGCGCTGGGTTTTTGTTTCGGTATAACGGAAAGAGCGAATTTCAGAGTCTACGGTCAAGTATAACGAGAACAAGGACAACGGGAATTCACTGCGAAAATCATAAATACCACTGCGGAAACTACGAAAACTACGGCGAAAGGCACATTTGCAATCTAGTACTACAACAGGCCTACAACAAACTTGTATCACATCGTCTTTAACACACTCGCACAAACCCAACCCAACTCTCCGTAATTCCAACAACCTTGATCCCCAACTCCCACCCCATTTACAAAAATGTCAACTCTCTGTCTTTCGCCTGTCCCTTGTGTAAGTCCCCCCCTCCTTTTCCCACCAACAGAGGGAATTGAATTGTGTCGTGGTACTAATGGATGGATGGGTACAGGGCATGTCTTATAGTTTGGATCGGGGTAGGCTTTGCGGGTCGGTGTGGTTGGATTGTGGGTTGGATTGCGGGTTGGGTTTTGGTATGAGGGATGGAGGTTCTGGCCCGGACTCTCCGTCCCCTCCCTCGCCTCCACCACCAAGCCCAAGCAAGAGGAGCATTGGACGAGGATCCCCCTCTCCATCCCCTCCACCTTCTGGTCCTCCACCTAGTCCTAGCAGGAGGGATGGTGGACTAGACTGTCCAGACTCTCCGTCCCCTCCCTCGCCTCCACCACCAAGTCCTAGTAAGAGGGGCAGCGGACGTGGTTCCCACTCTCCGTCTCCTCCGCCTTCTGATCCTCCACCCAGTCCCAGTAAGCGGGGACCTGATTCCCCCTCTCCTCCTTCTGCTCCTCCGCCAAGCCCGAGCAAGAGGGACACTGGGTCAGACTCTCCAGACTCTCCAGCCCCGCCGTCTCCTCCGCCTCCCAGCCCAAGCAATAGAGACTGTGGACTTGATTCCTCTTCTCCTCCACCACCAAGCCCAAGCAAGAGGAGCATTGACCGTGAATCCCCCTCTCCCTCTCCTCCGCCTTCTACCCCACCCCCTACTCCCAGCAAGCGAGCCTCGGGCCCAGCCTCGCCATCTCCCCCCTCCCCTCCCCCACCCAGCCCCAGCAAACAAGCTTCCACCCCAGACCCCGCGGTCTGGTAAGCCAGGTGCAAGACAGGACGTAGCCGAGACCGTATAAAGAATCGAATCCGTTCCGTGGTTCCGCGGTAACCCCCCAACCTACAAAACAGCCAAAAAAAGAAGAAAAAAGCCAATCCCAAACCCTTCACATGAGTATCGTGACATGTAGGGGAAATCGGGGCGGAGACAGAACAGGATGGGATGGGCAAGGGCAAGGACAAGGGGAATTGGTATGGAATCGGAAACGGAAACAGAGCAGGATGGGCAAGGGCAAGGAAGAATAATAAATGTATCCTGTATATCCCATGTATCCCCATCATATCCTAGCAAAGTATTAAAAACCCCTTGCTTATACTTGTCCTTTTTTGTATGTGGATGTGTGGATGTATGTATGTATGGATGGATGAGAAAGGGGGCAAGAGAGGAAGAGGAGGAAGTGAAAAGCGAGAATAAAAATAAAAAGGTGGGGATATAGGAAGAGGAAATAGGAATAGCAAGAAGAAGAAACAGAGGAAGAAACACAAGAAGAAACAGTATACACATTTCACCCATACAAACACATCCTAGACTTGTTTTTTTCCACGGCCTTGGTCAGCACTAGCTTAATCTCCACCATCTTCCCCGTCCTAACCCATCCATCCCATCTTGCCCATCCCATCCAACCCCTCAACCTCCATCCCCCCACCCCCACCCCAAACACCTCTCCCAATGCGCCACCAACCCCCCCCTCCCCCTAACACACCCCCCCCACCCCCCCTCCCCCACCCCCCTCATCACCAAATCCGTATACGAAAAAACACTTGCATCCAGCAGCCCCGGGCGCCCCGCGCCAAAAAACCACGAATCCTGGCCGAGCAGGGCGTCGAGGGCGGCAAAGGCTTCGTCGGCTTGGGCGAGCAGGGTGGAGGGGTGGATGGTGGGGGTGTGGAGGAGGAGTTGGGAGGTTGCTGCTTGGCGGAGGGAGTGGGCTAGGGAGAGGCGGACGAGGGGGTTTGTGGTTGTGGGGAGGATGTAGAGGGGTGTAGAGGGTGGGGAGTTTGGGGGGGAGAGGTAGATTGTGTAGAGCTTGGGTTTGTTAGTGGATTCCTTCTTTCCCTATAAGAGGGGGTACATACCCAAGCTCTTCTAATCCTGTGCTCGATGAGACTGAGATAGGCCTCGTATCGTATATCCCCAGGCTCCTGAATTCCGCCCTCCATCCCACTATTCAGCATCGCCCATCTCTGCAGTTTCGCCGACGGCACGGGCTGGCTCTGCGGCTTGCCGTCTGTCTGGGCGGGGAGTAAAAATGGCAATGACCCACTGGGACTCGCGTGGTTATTTGAGCGGGCGATGCGAAATGGGATCTTGTTGAAGCGGAGATAGGCCTGGTGTGGTATTGCATGGAAATTAGTGAAATGAGATCTACATAGGTATTGGATACTCGGTAGGGGGAAAACATACCTCCCATTTTAAACACGCTGGGTGGAAACTGCGGCTCTCCTCGCCTGCGAAGACATACAGCACATGCACATCCCGCTGTCGCGGTGCCCGCTGCGGCAACCCGTTCGCGGCGTACGTTTGGAGCGGAAACTTGTCGAAGAGGTGTTTGATTGGGGCGGGGACGGTGAAGATGCTGGTGGTGGAGGTGGTGGCGGTGCTGCTTGTGGTAGAGTTCATGTCACCACTCTTGCCCTTCGCAGGACTCAAAGGTTGGGCATCGCGACTCGCAGTGGGTGAGCGATGCGACATGCTCGAAATGGGGGACTCGTCTCGCTGCGTCTGGTGCGTTCGCAATGTTCGGCTTCGGCGCGGGCTGGAGCTTGGGTCGTGGGTGTGGGATGGCATGTCGTTGAATCCCAATGGCAAGATCGCGTCGTCGAAACCCAAACCCAATATCGCCGTCGAAACCCAATCCCAATATCGCCGTCGAAACCCAATCCCAATATCGCCGTCGTAAATCCCAATCCCAATTCCAACTCCAACACCCCTACCAATCCCGTAAAAAGGCGTAAACAAGTAGTTAGGTAGACAAGCAGAACAGCCAGACAAACGTTTACGCGCGCCCCCGCGTCATAAAACATCCCTCTCGTTTCCCGCATCGTTATCGATAGCCAATTCCCCTTGCCCCGTCGCACGCAGAAACTGGGGCAAAAGTGATGACTCTCTACCCCAGCCCGTTTGTGGGAGATGTATATCCATTGGGATATGGTGGGATATTGGTTTTTGCGACCACTTCTCCATTCACCCTTCTGCCCAAAAATGGAAGCACTAGCTGCGGTGTGCTGCATTGCGCTGCACGCATCACATGACATGACATTGCAAAATGCAGAAGAGACAGCAACTCGCCCAACCCTGTCGATTTGCAGATCTGGCGCCGTGTCTCGGGCACAGTCTGGTGGCTGGATAACATGACATGGCGTGTGAAGGGTACAGCCACTTGCACCTCGATTCTATCGATTCTGCCAACAAGAGGTTGCATCAACTTTCAAGATAGTCATGGGAGGGCATCTGTAGAGAGCCCATCAATCACGCATACTGCGGTACATCAATGATACGTCTCCAACGCATAGCTTTGCGATTACGGCTAGAACAATGTACTTTGATTGACTTCTATGCCTTCTCCTCAACTGAGCAAACCACTTGAACCCTTGCCCGACCAACTTTCCATCAACAGCCCTCTAAATGAGCTGCTCAAACGCACGGTCAAGAGGAGAGCGCAGGGGCTTGACATCCTTGTAAAAGTCAATGGTCAGCTTGGCCCGCTTCGCAATGCCCTCGGGTGTGAAATCAAACTTCTGTTGGCTTGTCAGCTTCTCTTCCTACAACATCGACACTGCTTCCTCAAACGGGAAAACGTACCTTGTAAACCTCCTTGTAAGGTCCCGAGGCACCAAACCGGTTCAGACCAAACTGCTCGTGCGAGTACTTTTCCCATCCGAGCGTCGACATGACCTCGACGCTGAGCGCTGGGATGCCACCTGGAATGACCTTCATCTTGTATTCCTTTGGTTGCGCGTCAAAGACCTCTGTGCAAGGCAACGAAACAACGCGGGCCTTGATGCCCTGCTCCTTGAGCGTCTGGACAGCCTCGAGACAGAGTGAAACCTCGGAACCAGTGGCAACGAGCGTGATCTGGGCATCCTTGTCCTCGAGCACAGTGTATCCACCCTTGATGCCATTCTCGAGCGTCGAGCCCTCGAGCTGTGGCAAGTTCTGACGGGTCAGGGCTAGGATCGAGGGAGTGTGCTTCGACGTCAGTGCCATGTAGTAGGCAGCAGACGTCTCGTTGCCGTCAGCCGGGCGCCAGACCATCATGTTGGGCAGGGCACGGAAATGGGCAAGAGTCTCAATGGGCTGATGGGTTGCGCCATCCTCTCCCAGGCCAATCGAGTCGTGCGTCGCAACGTAAATGACACGCTGGTGTGAGAGCGAGGACAGGCGGACAGCGCCGGCGGCATAGGAGACAAAGTTGAGAAAAGTACCTCCAGCGGGAATAATGGTACCGTATGCGCACATTCCGTTCATGACCGCAGCCATGGCGTGCTCACGGACACCGTACCTGAGGTAGCGGCCAGACCAGTCACCGATACCGAGATCCGGAGGCTGGAAGTCGACTGCATTCTTCCAGCGCGTGTTGTTGGAGCCAGTCAGATCAGCAGAGCCAGAGAGCAGCTCGGGAACAGCGTCGTGAATGGCCTCGAGAACGCTCTCGGAGAGCTTTCTTGAGGCGATTGCGGGGTCTGAGGGCTTGTACGTGGGGAGCTTCTCGACCCAGCCTTCGGGCAGGTCGCGGTTCAGCCGGCGCTTGAGGTCAGCAGCGAGTTCTGGGTGCTCCTTGCTGTACTTTTCAAGCGTCCTGTTCCACTCCTCCTCCGCAGCGGCACCCTCGGCGGCGTGCTTGTGGTACATGTCGTAGACCTCCTGGGGAACGGCAAACGTCTTGGCGGGATCGAAGCCAAACTTCTCCTTGACCTGCTTCACATCGTCGGCCTTGAGGGGGTTTCCGTGGACACCGCCGGTTCCCTGGAGCTTGGAGCCGAAGCCAATGGTGGTCGTCAGCTTGATCATCGAGGGCTTGTCGGTCACCTTCTTGGCCTCGGCAATGGCCTTTTCAATGGCCTCGAGATCCGTGTCGCCGTTCTCGACGTGCTGCACGTGCCAGCCATATGACTCGAACCGCTTGGAGACGTCCTCTGTGAAGGCGCACTTGGTGTCACCGTCTGCAGGTCACGTCAGTTGTCGAGCCCGACCGAATGTCAGCGGCAAGACTTACCAATGGAGATGTGGTTGTCGTCGTAGATGGCAATGAGGTTGCCGAGCTTCAAGTGACCGGCCATGGAAGCCGCTTCGCTGGCAATACCCTCCATGGAGCAGCCATCGCCGAAGAATGTGTACGTGTAGTTGTTGATGAGCTCGTAGCCGGGCTTGTTGAAGACGGCGCCAGTGTGCCTCTCGGCAATGGCGAGACCGACAGCGTTGGCAAAACCCTGGCCGAGGGGACCGGTTGTGACCTCGATACCGGGGGTGTCGTGGGACTCTGGGTGACCAGGTGTGATGCTGTCGATTTGCTGCACGAGGTTAATTGGGGGTTCAGACGAATAAGAAAAGTGGTGGGGTGGGGGAACTTACACGGAAGTTCTTCAAGTCGTCAATGGTGACCTTGTAGCCGAACAGGTGGAGCAGCGCATACTGGAGCATGCATCCGTGACCGTTGCTACAACATCAGTCAGCCATTGTCGTTTGAGAAGAAAAAAGCCGGCAAGGCGAGCGCAGTAGGCAAGAAGTGGGCGAGTAGTGGATGCGCCCGGATGTTCGAGATTTCATAGTGTCCGCAACCGCCGAATGGCTCAGCAAGCCAATCTCCCACACCCGCTGTTGTGGCAGAAAGGCGGGAGAGCCCCACTTGCACCCGTGATGTCCGCCCAACAGCTCCCCATGCGGCGTCTGGAGCCTCCGGATAGAAGATGTGGGAAAACAAAAGGGACGTACGAAAGCACAAATCGGTCGCGGTTAACCCAGTCGGGGTTCTTTGGGTTGAAGGTCATGAACTTGTTGAACAAGACATGAGCCACTGGGGCCATGCCCATAGGGGCGCCCGGGTGGCCAGAGTTGGCCTGGAATGTGGCATCGACCTGGATTGATTCACGTCTTGGTCAGCAATTGCTTCTCTTGTTTCTTTTTGTTTGTTTGTTGTTGTTGTTGTTGTTGTTGTTGTTGTTGTAGTGGGATGACTTTTGCCTCTTCAGGTGTTGGCCATGGCGGGGTAGCTTGTTGCTGTGCTGTGCTCTGCTATGCTGTGGTGGCGGGGCTCAAAGTGTCGAGGTGGGGGAGGGGGGAGAGAGAGAGAGGAAGGATGGATATGGCTGAAGGAAGCCAGCAACGGAGGGGCAGATGGGGCTCACATACCGCAAGCGTGCGAATCGTGTTGATGGCGAGCTCGTCGACCTTTCCGTACGGCATGATGGGCAGACAGGCAGTACTGGGTAGACTTCTCTCGTGGTGTGTGGAGTGTGGGAGTGGGAAAAGAGAAGAAGAAGAAGAAGAAGAAGAAGAGAGAGAAGAGAGAGGAGAGACAGAAAAGGTGGATGCCAGATGACGCGGGTCGTTGGGGATGCGCTTAGAGATTTGTACGGGCCCCAGTCTTTTCTCAACCAGCGATTAGTGGGGGGGGGGGGAGGGTTTGCAGTGGACGTGGACGGCGGAACAATCAATGGGTGATAGGGTAAGCCACTGGATGATTTTCATCTTCATGGCCCGCCGTCATGGCTGCCTCATTCCGTTGCCTCCAATGTATGCAGGCTACGAAGAGTGGCGTCGTGGTATAAACCCCCGGTGCCCTATTTCATTTCAAATGCCGACCTTGCCATATCCACCCCCACCCGAGACACGCACAATACCGTACAAGCACCGCCAGAAGCAAATTCCGTCCCCATAACTCCCAAGATTCCCGCTTTCTAACCGGTGGCATACACGCTCCCCCCCCCCCCCCCCGCCAATCAACCCATCCACCTATCAAAGCCACGGAATCGGCGCCGCGGCCGAATCGGAGATGTTGGATTCTGTGCAGACAACCACAAGATAGTACAACATCGGACATGACCCGCCAACTGATATCCTACCATCTCCCATCCCAACCCCCAAAACAGTGTGAGCAAAAAACGCCCCTCCTTCACAGCCAACGATACACAAATCCCAAACCCCGTCGCGTGCCAAACTCGACTCAACTATCTCGGCTCGAAACTACCGGCTAATCTACCCACCCCAACCAACCCTCGCAAAATTGGCAAAACCAAGAGGAGAAAAAATAAAATAAAAAATAACCAAAAACTCGTACTCCAGACTTAGCCCCCCCCCCCCCTCCCCCCGCGGTGTGAGTGTGAACAGTAAACAAGACAGAATGCGCAGGACCAAGTAGAGATACTAGAATGTACAAAACAAAAAAGGGGAGAGGGAAAAAGTAGACACTCTGCTACTTGGAGGCTACAGATTCCATGGTATGAGGACAAGGAGAGATCAAGTAAAACAAACAAGAATAATATAAATGCAACGGTCTACACCACGGGTATCTATCTGCCTGATAATTGTACAAGACGCAAAGAAGAAAAAAAAAAGGGGTGCATACGACATCCGTCATCCTCGTCACTTTCTCCGCTCTCCGCTCTCCACTCTCCACATTCCACTCTTCCCATCCCATCCCATCCCCTCCCCCGAAAAGAAGAACAACTTTCCCGGAAAAAGGAAAGATTACAACACAATACATATATATATATATACGAAAAGAAAGAAAAAAAACCCCTCTCACCACCCAACTCGAATCCACAAATCCTCCCCCTTCCTCGTCGGCGTCAACCTAGGAACCCAAACTGGACTCATCAACTCCCCACCCTCTGGCCCTGCTCTTGCAGATCCAGCACCAGCACCAACACCAGCACCAACATCTTCACCACCAACACCACCCTCCTCCCACCTCCCCCTCACCCTCAATGGCCTCACCACATCCCGCTCATCCCCCATCCCATCACGCCCAACCAACGACCCCACATCCGCCAACCCCGCACTAACACTCCGCCCATGACCCCTCGCCCTCGCCGGCGAAACAAAAGGGTCGCGAGGCGGACTATGCAGCCTGGGCCTCGACTCCAAGAGAAGAGGCGGGAGCGCGCTGTTGCGTTTGGAAAGCAGGGATGGAGGGGAGATGGCGCCGCGACGGGCAAGGGGTACCGCTTTCTTGGTCGGCGTCGTGAAGCTGTTTGGCCCGCGATTCATCAAAGCAGGACCGAAGCCTGCGCCCGGACTGCGCGGAGAGCGCGCAACGCGCTGGTTCGAAGCACGCGGCACCTTTGGATAGCGGAGGTTGGAAATTGGGGATTCGGCGACGGGGGAGAGCGGCTGTTGAGTGGGATCGCTCGAGAGCTGCTTGTCTTCGTCCGAGTCTGGTGTTGAGTCGTTGGGATCGGATTCAAAGGAGGTTTGCGACGAGAGCGAGTCGCGGGCATGATTGTTGTTCTGGTTGTTCATGGCTGACGAGGCGCGCGACGAGAGACGGGATAGGGTGCTGAGGGACTTTTTGGACCGGATTTGGATGGTTTGGGGGGAGTCTTTGGGGCGGCTGAATGGGGCAGGACTGGCTTTTGGGGTGAGGTTTTGGGGAGACGAAAAGTAGTAGTCGATGATGTCTCCGTCGCTGCTTCCGTTGCGCGAGCTTGCTGTGTTGGCTATGGACTCTTTGGACGAGTTCGCTTGAATTGGTGGTGCTAACCGAGGACGCAGCGATGGAACGACGGGTCTCTGTGAGCTGGTCGAAAACACATCTTTGGTGATCATTCTCTCGGGCTGAGGACGTTGGTGACGTATGGGAATCTCCAGAGACAGTTCCGACTTGCGTGCTGCCTGGCGATTACTAACATCGTATGTAGGTGGTGATCTTGATGGCTGCAGATTGCGGATGGGAGGGATTGGTACTGGTAGTTTCGGAACGAGGACTGAAGATCTGCGGCATGCTGGAACATCGTCCTCCTCGAAGACTGTCTCTTGTGTAAGGGCACTGAAAGGTCGAAACGGCACGCCAGACTGTGCCTCGTCACAAGGGCGTTGTTTTTTGTCAGAGGCAGCATTCGCAAGCGCCTTCCTTGGGGCAGACATTCCGTCGAGCTCCGCACTGATTGCTATGCCTATCTGGTCAAGTGGCAAGGAGGAATTCGAAGAAGCGTTGGAAGTTCCTACGCCTAGCCGCTGTTGCGGTCGCGCGGTCCTCAGGCTGGCTGCATGGCCACTTGGTCCAACTGCCATCTTATTCTTTCGAGCTACCGGTGGAGGTATCGTTGGAAATTGCACACGAGACTCTGGCTGGCCCCCGAGTGAGAGGTAACGCGCAGACCGTGCGGAAAGCGACCTCGATTGCCCACCTAGACCCTTCTCATCTCCATCTACATTGATCTTCCGTTCCCTTCGTCTTCGTAGACACACGCTCAAGGCCATGAGACCAATAGCCATGATGAAAGCCGCCACAGCAGCCACTGACAGCCCGGCAATCTGTGCCGGTGTCATTTTTGGCGGGGCGACACCTGCATCTGCAGTTGGCACAGGTGTGGATGAGCTTGACGCAGTGGCAGGTGGGAGGGTCGAAACCGTATCTGCAAAAGCAGACTGTGTTGGAGTTGGTTGGGTCTGAACCGTCGTTGTAGTGACCGAGGCGCTAGACGCGATTGAACTCTGTGATGACAGCGAAGTCGGGCGAGGTGTGCTACTTGCAATGACAGTGTAGGTAAGAGCTGTTTTGGTGGGCATCACAGCGTCCTTTCTACCCAGACAGATACCATAGGCCGCATCGATACGATCTAGTGATGAGCAAGACGCGTAAACACAACCCACTGCGACTTCACCCAATGACTCTCCTGTATTACTATAATGGGAACATAGACAATCGACATCCCCCTGGACAGTACATGCTACCGGAAACCTCTCGTCCAGCGAAGAGCGGACGCAAGACTGAGCGCAAGAGGGAACGTTTTGCCCAAGGAAATCTGAAAGTGACGCTGGCTTGGTTGTGACAGTAGGAGATGCCTTGAGCGGCGATGCGAGGAGAAGCAGGACTGATGAAAACCATAGCCTTTTCAAAGGGCTTAAAAGCATAGTTGTACAGGATCTTCGCACATGGTCAGCTACATTTTTCAAGATGAAGGCAAACATGGAGTGAAGAAAGAGTATACTCACTAGAAGATCTAGACATGGGGCAACACAAGAAAACACTGAACCAGCAGCAGAAACGAACAAGGAAATTGAAGGAGAGAACTCAAGGAAATTCGTAACTCGCGCTCCGTCTCATGAAGTTTTGTCGATGCAGGTAAACAGCACCCGGGCGCTGATGGTAGGCTGACAATATGTATCTAGCATCTTTCCCAGCCGCCTTGTCACAGCCCTGCCTGGGCAACCGCTGAAGGCGTTAACGCAGCGGAATTTCGATATCATTGATACCCATGGTAAGCGCTCGGAACCAAGCTGCAGATTGATTGACTACAAACTGATCGGATGCATGCTGTGGTGATACAAACGTGCCTATTTTAGGCGCTGGCATCGTGCGCTAAGCGCTGGGGTCTATGTTCGTCTACATCATCAGCCAGTCGTTGCACAGCTTTCTTGTACTTTTCGCGCGGAACACCAAAATACAGTCTTGGCGTACGTATACTCTCACAGTACTAAATATGCTGTTGGCTACCTTCTTGCGACCAGATCCATTGCGTCCGCAGTGGCTCGTACATGACGTGAGTGATGGCCTGCTCACCATTACAGCAGCCCGATGTGATGCGGCAAAGATACCACCCTGTGACTTTGTTGACGCTGTTGACAGCAGGGACATGACGATGAACTCGGTCTGGATGTCAGTTTGCGAACGACCCATCTTGCAGCTGCAGTGACGTGTAGGACGAGACTTGTAGAATTCAGTCACTCACTGGTCTAGTCCTTCTATGGTGACAACATGCGGAGATTTTATTAGATGATCACTAACAGCAAGAGCCTGCATGGGGCCCAGGAAGCGTAAGGTGCCTACTGTGTTACTAATGCGCAGCTGTTGTACCAGCAGCGGGTCTCCGCCGATCACGAAGCTCCGTTGGACGTTGTGCTGTACAACAAAAGCAGTCAAACTTCAACTGTTCAGCATTGTCGTCGCCCACGTCATACCAATACGTCTTATGTTAATATGCCACTCCGGTCGGTCCGTAGTCGGAGCATACGTTTGCACGCTCAAGCCAGGTGATGACCCTGAAAGTTTGGGATGACCTCACATTGAAGCTTTGTGGCAGTAATTGACTTTAGGGAAGCCCTACACAATATGCAGGTCCGTAGATCGTTCGGTGTTTCACGTGTAATGGTGCTCCCGAAATCCTTCCCATCGACAATCGCAAGCGAAATCGAGCACTCGATGCGATTGCGGCACCGTCTTGTAGATGTCCATCCTCAGCTTGGCAGGGAGCGATACAACCGGATATGAAAGGAATAGGAAGAATTCCCACGCTCAGGCGGTGAGGCTTGGTAGAGCTGGCAGAAACCGAGAATGGCTGTGCAGGTGAAGTGAAGTCAGCACAATAAACTGTCTCTGAACGTGATTCACAATGCCAAAGAACAGGCTTGAGCATCGATGAATGTCTACCTAGAGGCGAACCCTGACATGGGCCTCTTCTCAGGAGTCGATTGGCAATTAGTAAAGTATATACATACTTGTAGAAGCTCAAATAGGGTGATTAGCGTCGTTGAGCTATGGTTCCCACCATGTGGCGCTGCCTAGATGATGTGTCGTCCATGCGTGTGTCTTTCACCCACATTCATGCATGGCCCCGGCGTCCACGTGTCTTTAGTTGAGACTGCGTCTCCCGCCTTCCCCTGAGTCGTACCTTCCCTAGCAGATAGGGGTCGGCGAAAGAACTCTCGAGTCTCGAATGGAAGAACCGTTCATCACCACAAGGGTTTGGTGTGAGTAATGCTCACAACATGCATAAAAAGCCAGGACCGGCTAGGCTGGCAAGGGGTTTTTGGTGGTGCACTACTGGCAGAAGTTCGGTTGTAGTGCGTCGTTAGTGAGTTGTGGGTAGTTGCAGGTGAAATGGAGGATTCCTGGGATACGTGGGGGGATGGTGTTGCGAGCATGTCGACATAGACCCAGAGAACAGTGAAGTCCATTCCCAGGGTACATACGTAGTAGCATACCAGCTCGCTGGCTCTCTGGAACCAGATCGTCATCTCCAGATGATGCACAGCAGAAGGGCCGAAAGAGTCGAGGGGCCAAATGGCGAAAATCATCTCGTACCTGGGTGGGAAATGGGAATCGGAGCCGAGCTAGGAGGATTCAAAGGTTGCAGTGATTGGCATGATTGGCCAATGTCGAGTGCGAGTCGGGGAGATGAGAAGGCAATGCGACGGAGGTTTGGCGAGTGTTCATGTCGGGCAGACTAGACCATAAGCGGGCCTAGCGCAGGCGATGTGCCTGCTCCCCCTCCTTCCTCCTTCCCCCTGTCCTGGTTGGCTGGGATGCCGGTGGGAACGAGTTGGCTGGTCAAAGAGCTCCAGGGTGGGTCGTCAGTCGTGATGGTTCTGCGAATCTGCTGTGCCCCCAAACCTTGTTTTGCGCGCCAACAGCTGTTGACGAAGCGGAGAGCAACAGCTGAAGCAGCGGCGACAGCAAATAGTGCCTTGCAGCTTGCAGTCTGTCTGGCAAGGCCCAAAACGCCAAGTGTGAGACGTGAACAGGTTTTGTGTCACCGCAGCCAGCATCGTTTCAAAGGGTATTGTCACCTGGGGGGGGGGGGAAAGGCAAGACCAACTATGGAAGGTCACTGGCGGCGCCGAGGGTGAGGAGAGGCCCTCTTCTTTTTTCTGCGGGGCTTCACTTTCCACAAAGCTTCTAGAATGGCAGCTAGTGGGCTCTAAGCGGGACGGGAGACGCATCTGTTGGTGATGAGGACAGCGCTTCCATGTCGAACGGGGCAGCAGGGTGACAGGGCCTCGCGAGTGAGCTGAGCTAGCTGCCGATGAGAGAGAGGTGGATGGGAGACAAGAGAAAGAGAAAGAGGGTGGCCAATGCAGCGAGGGTGAAGTAAATGGACGGAGCAAGGCCTGTGATGGCTAGAGCCAATAATGGCGGAGCAAAAGTTACGGTCAAAGAGTTGAGCAGAGAGACGAACTACGGCTGCCTAGACTAGATAGGGAGGCGTGGTTGGTGGTTGGTGGGTGCTCTTGTGTCAATGGTATGTAATCACTTAACCAAGAAAGCAGTTGGAAAAGAGACGGGAGAGACGGGAGGAGAGTGGCAGCAAGTCTGTAGCATTGATGGGCATTCATAGTAGAGTATACAGGCCAACTGAATCCATGGAGAGTATGTAGTCTACATAACACAGTGGTACTTGTAACATATGTACAGTACAAGTACAGTACAGTACAGTACTGTACATAAGCACTTGCCTAGGCTGATAGCTGGCGAGAGAACACCTGCATCCATCCCTCCATTGAATGCCCAGGACCCAGCTATGTCCATTCGCTACCGCACAGGCCGAGCTCTTGCTTGCTGCACCATCGTCGTCTTCGTCGGCTTCTTCTTCCTTGTCGGATTCTTTGAACTTGCCTTGTCATCAAAGAGGGAATGAACAATGGAGAGACGGGCATTGCCCTTGGCCTTGTAGAGAGTTTCGTAGCAGCCGCCCGTGGTCCGCGTGGGGCTAGGATTTCTGGCGCTGGCGGCGGCTTCCTTTCATGGATACCGTGCCTTCCAACGAGGGCAAGCGCGACTTGACTCCTTTCGCACTCTTTCTCTCCCAAAACCCGTTCCTCTGTTCTTTCCAGGGCCCAGCTGCGCTCTTGCCTCTTGATCTCCTCTCCTGCCAGTCGCGCCTTCTGTCGCGTCGTCGTACCAGTCCTGCAAATCTCCCATAGTACTGTTACTGTTGTACTATCACTGTCACCGTTACTGTTACTGTTACTGCCACCAGCACTGTCACTGCCACTGATACTGTTCCTCTACCGTACCGTACCGTACCGTACCGTACCGTACTGAATTATACGATACTTTCCAACACGCTGCCTCTCGTCGGCGGCTTGCATCACATCAACCATCACCTACGCTCAGCCAACCAACCAACCAACCATCCATCCATCCATCCATCCATCCATTCACCCAACCCAACCCAACCAACCACCACATTACCTCTGTTTCCGCCCCAAGTCGCTGCTGTGCAACCCCTCGGCCCTTGACAACAACACCAGCAGCCGTTTGCACCTTTTCTTCCTGCCCGCTGCCCGCTGTCCGCCACCCTGTTGAGCGCTTTGGTGCAGAGACAGCCGTGGCCCCGTCGCAGCCACCCCCGAACCGAACCTTGCAGCCAGCCCTGAACCTGAGACCCGCAAGCGAGGCCGCCTCTCACTCGCCAGCCATCCTATCCATCCCTTCACCACCTGTCCAGTCGCCCCCATCCTCTCCTCTGCCTCCCACCGCCAGTGCCCCCCGATTGTTTTTTTGCGAGCGCATCTCGTAGTCACAGCAGGTGAGCGCCTTTTCCTCCCCCCACTCCACTCCACTACACTCTACTGCACTGCACTGCACCTTCCTGCCCTTGGCCCGCCTGCCATCTGTCTAGCAGTCGCAGTCGCAGTCGCAGTCGCAGTCGCAGGCGCAGTGGTCAGCAAAGCGCCGCTACGTCGGCCTAACACTCGCACCCCGTCTCGCCATCTCGCCTCTGGTCTCACCACGGGCAAACACGCCAGACCAGGGAACTAAACTAGCCCCATCGCACCTCTCCACGCTGCACTTCCATTGCGCACTTCACTCCTCTATTGACACCGTCTGCCAGGTTACCGCATTGGTCGACGTGAGCGATCAACGGCCCCCTCCCCCCCCCCTGCCCCATCGCCCTGACATTCAACTGGACGAGCGTCCGCAACAGCAGCCATGGGTTGTGGAATGAGCACAGAAGAGAAGGAGGGCAAGCAACGAAATGAGGAGATTGAGAATCAGCTCAAGCGCGACAAGATGATGCAGCGCAATGAGATCAAGATGCTGCTTCTCGGTCAGTTCTGCGCACGTCGTCCACGCCCTCAACAAGACTAAGAAGCTGCAGGTGCCGGTGAATCCGGAAAGTCGACGATCCTCAAGCAGATGAAGCTCATCCACGAGGGCGGCTATTCACGCGACGAACGCGAGTCATTCAAGGAAATCATCTTCAGCAACACCGTCCAGTCGATGCGCGTCATTCTCGAGGCCATGGAGTCGCTCGAGCTGCCTCTTGACGACCAGCGCGCCGAGTACCACGTCCAGACCATTTTCATGCAACCCGCACAGATTGAAGGCGATAGCCTGCCCCCCGAGGTGGGCAATGCCATTTCAGTTCTCTGGAAGGATGCTGGTGTGCAACAGTGCTTCCAGCGCTCACGCGAGTACCAACTCAACGACTCTGCCAAATAGTGAGCGTCACCTTGTGATCCCTGGTGCTACAGGCCACTAACTAGCCTAGCTACTTTGACTCAATCGACCGCATCGCTGCCCCCGATTACATTCCCAACGACCAGGACGTTCTACGCTCGCGTGTCAAGACGACGGGTATCACCGAGACGACCTTCATCATTGGCGACCTTACCTACCGCATGTTCGATGTCGGTGGCCAGCGTTCGGAAAGAAAGAAGTGGATACACTGCTTCGAGAATGTCACCACCATCCTCTTCCTCGTCGCCATCTCCGAGTACGACCAATTGCTTTTCGAAGACGAGACGGTCAACCGTATGCAAGAAGCCCTCACATTGTTCGATTCCATCTGTAATTCGCGGTGGTTCGTAAAGACATCGATCATCTTGTTCCTGAACAAGATCGACAGGTTCAAGGAGAAGCTGCCCGTCAGCCCAATGAAGAACTACTTCCCAGATTACGAGGGAGGCGCAGACTACGCCGCCGCGTGCGACTACATCCTGAACCGATTTGTCTCGCTAAACCAACACGAGACCAAGCAAATCTACACACACTTCACATGCGCCACGGATACAATGCAAATTCGATTCGTCATGGCTGCCGTAAATGGTATGTTTTTTCTTCCCCTAGACATGTTCCCTCGCTAATTGTGACAGACATCATCATCCAAGAAAACCTCCGGTTATGCGGTCTGATATAATTCAGACGGGTGGTGAAACGAATGAAAATCTTGTTTTGATTTTGAGTCACGGGTTGCATGTCCTCATGTCATCCACAGGCGTTGCGGACCCCACCAGCACTTCCTCGCACAATGAGTGGGTTTGCTCCGGACCCGGTCGCTCTTCTTTGATACCCTGCGGGCGGGTCTCTGGGCACACCGACCGACACACATACACAACAGCGAAGTGGGTTATTTTATTGTATTTTTTTCTTCTTTATTGCCTGGGCACACCCAAGGGGGTTTTTTCTTGGAATAGGCCACTACCGGCAGAGAGGATCCTTGGGTGTTTTCCTTGTTGTCTGTTCGATGTGGCGGGGGAGGGTGAGAGCTCGGAGAGCCAGGGGGGAGTGCAACGTTTAAGGCATAACAAAGCCGATAAAAAAGGCAGAGGGGGATGAATGGGAAGATAGAGAGATAGCTGTTGTTGTTGTTGTTTCCTTAATAATGTTTTTTTGAACACACACTATATTCCTCCCTTTTTATTGGCTGCACGGCTTGCTTATGGTACTAAGCTGTGAATCTGCGGGTTTGCACACGTTGCGCTCTTTGTTTTTTTGTCCGATTGATTGATTGATTGATGGAGGTGCTGTGGCGGGTGGTGCCTGGGAGTTGCTGGACCCTGTTTGCGGCGCCTCTATTCACCTTGTTTTCTCTTATTCAGGGGGGGTTCCTTTTTCTGGGAGAGGGGGGTAAGGGGGTAGATTGGGTGTTTTGTGGGGATGTGTGTGTGATGGTGAGGACGAGGGTGGGTGAGGGTGAGGGTAAGGGTAAGGGCAATAAATGGTTAAACTAATTAATTATATTAGATTAATTATATATAATTACTCATGTATAATAGAGTAGTAGTATGTTGTGCTCGTTATTGTGAATTTTAAGAGGGACAGGGTTAAGGGAAGAGTAGGGTTAGGGTAAGGGAAGGCGTCAAGTACGCTGGGAAATGTAAAGGTGCTAGATATGGCATAGTGGATAGTACAGGTGTGTTGATTTGTTCTTGCTTTGCCATGTTAGCTAAGAGGAGAAGAGAAGAGAAGAGAAAGCAAGAGCTAAAAACAAAGAGAAGACAAGAAACCAAACAAACACCAAGATCAAAACGTAGGTACCCGAGCCCAACACAAAACACTATCCACAATCCCCACAGCATCCAACCCCAACGCCGAACCTCCCCCCTCCATCCCAGAAGAGACCAACCCTATCCTAACATGTCATTATACATTATTCTCCTACTTTAAAAAAATTCAAGACTGTAAATAAGCGTAAGGATGTCTGGTTTGCATTGTTAGTGTGGCTGCGGTTTGGATGGGTTGGGTGAGTTAATGTTATTGTGGTGTATGTTAAATGTGGTATTTTCTTGGTTTTGGTGGGTTGGATGGATGGATGGATGGATGGGTGGATGGTGGATGGTGGCAGAGTGTGCACACTAGGATCCCTTGCATGGTATTGTTTGGTGATGTACACGCGCGCGGGATGGGCTGGGTTTGGGCGGGTGGGTGGTTGGGGGGAAGGGATGGGAGGGGAGGGGAGTGAATAATGGGGGCTTGGGTGGGGTAGTAACTAACTGCTACATATTGTAGCTAACAGGATATGTATTGGTCAGCGACGCAAGGGACTATTTTCCTAGGACTCTGCCCTGCTTAGGGGGGGGGGGTAAAAGGGAATAGGCAGTAGGATATTCTGTCTAGAGGTAGACGAAGCGAAGGGTGTATTTGATATCCCCGGGTTTTGTACATTTTCATGTATCATGTCATGTTTTATAGATTATAATGGCCTTCGTCTTATAGTAATCTACGCCTTCATTACGATACAGGCAGTCTCCAAGATGAGAGTTTTGATAGGATGTGATAGTCATTAGTCATGCTGTTTATGTCAGCTTGTATTAGTTTACAGCAAGATCGCAGCCTTTACCGTACGTTGATCCTCACAGAAAGTTGGTCTATAGCTAAGAACCTCCCACTCGCATTGGCCTCCCGCATACGCATTCAAATACGCGTGCTTGGAATCTGGTGAATGTAGAGAGTTGTTTTGGGCTTGGTCTCTGGTCTTGCGTTGATATGGGGGAGGTGTTGGTTATGGATGGATGTAGTGATTCTGTATGATGAGGTGTTACTGCGGGATTGTGTGGTGATGTGTGAAGTTGAGTTCAGTCAAATGTTCTGGGGAGGGGTAAAGGAGTGGTGAGTGGATAAGGAGGCTTGAGCATCATGGATGTGCGGGAAGGTGGGTAAGGGCTAGGAGATAGTAGTGGTGTTTGGTGGTAAGATGGTGAGGTAGTGAGAATGTAATGAGACGGGTCTGTCTTGAGAAGGGTGGATTCTTGTGTGAGTTAGCAAGTAATTTAGCTGGCGTTTAGTTAATACCTTGATTTTGTGGAAAGATTAGATGCAGGGATTGTGTGCTACGAGTAACCACATATTTTGAGTCCTTTTGCTAGGAAATATGTATCGTGCTCCCAGAGCTAGATAGAGTTTCTTTACTACTGTTTACCATCCTTCCTCCAGACATGTTTTTCGCAACAGGACAAAGAACCTGTACTTCCCTGGCGGGTTTATGGGTCACACTGTTGGATATTTAGTACGACATTTCTGGTGGTTTCGGTAACAAACTTTCTTACGCAGGCCATGTATTGCCACTACATTGAGTAGTCAGTACAATTGTAACAAAAAGACCAGGTACACTGAAACTTACACCTCCATCACAGTAAGCAGTGGTGGAATGGTTGTTTACTTTTACAATTGGCTGTTTACAATTTCCTCGGTAGACCGATGTCTGAGAAGTTTTTTCATAAAGACACTGTACAAGTTTAGAACTCTACTTTAGCCTGAGGAATTGTCGAAACAACATACACAGTATGAGGAAGCTTCGGGGTTCTACTGCTATTAGTGCTCCATAATGTGATAAGAGGGACTAATGCATACCGCACATCCTAGTACGCTGGGCAATGCTACTCCTTCGTTGCAGTACGCCCAAGTGTTTCTTGCTTCTGGCTGCCCATTTATTTGTGCTACCGTTAGAGCTGGAGCTAAGACAGAGACAAAAAGAACAGGCCTCATGTTGAAAGGTCTGCGGTTGAAATTGGTAAGAAAAACGGGTGTCAAATTGAAACTGTAGAGCGGGAGCAATGATGTTATAAACCACATCGGATATTCGTCTTTTTCGAGCACGGTTCTTCGAGCTTTGTTAAGCTACTCGTAGAGCCAAAACTCCGGCCTATCTCATGTTAATGACCGTGGGTTATAGCATAGACTATTAATCTACATGAAACAAGTTATAATAATACTTCTTCCCCAACGTTCCGACCTTAAAATGGTCAAATGATCTAGGAGATGGATCATTGGATTGTACCTAGTAGCTAGTATAATACAGTACTGTGGTCCTATAATATGCAAAAGTAGTACGTGTGGGGTCTATCACACTACCTCAGGTTATTAATATCCAGCTATGCCAAGTTAGGATAAATCTATATTATACGGTATCTAGAACTTTCTACAAGGTCTAAGCATCAATCAGAGACACTAATACTATACATATTAGTGAAGTTTTGCACGTAGTCTATCGTATTAGAGAGCTGACAATCTCCGCGTGCACGGTCACCTTCCTCCCTGTACCCGTACTATTTTTGCAACATACCACAATAGATAGAGCCCATTCATGCAGAACCCATGCTTGGCTACCTGAGGATCACGATCAGTACACCCATGCTATACAGGTGGGGGAGAAAGCACGAACGGACTGGTAGTGTTAAAGGGTGGCACTGGTTACCTAGTGGTCTTTTACAAGACTAGAGATCTCGACACTACCAGTCCGTTCGTGCTCCCTCTCTGTACCCGCTCCAAACAGGGTGTATCGGGATATTATGAGCTGGCAGCACCTTGGTAATAGTTGGCAGTAGATGCCAGCGACGGATCGAGCAACGACGTGTGGAAAGCGAGGTGCTTGATATGCTCTTCTGGCGAGAACAACTGTAACACGAACCTTGAGTCATTGGCACACCTTCCTCGCGAGACAGTGTTTCAGGATCTCGCCATAAAGTGTGCAGTATACAATACTTGGGATTCAAATTCTGCTCGAGCATGTTCAAATCGAACTGTCAAAACAAACCAGTGGGCTTTAGCATCATGCCAATTTAGGGCAGCAAGCTAATCGTAGAGAAAACCGGCGAGGATGAAAAGAATCTAGTATTTCTTGACGCTGAATAAAATATGCTATTTCGACTTTTGTCCTGCTAGACTAGCAGGCAACTTGCACGAGCCTTGGTGTTCAACGAACACAGTAATGGCCAAAAGTATGGTTTGATGTTGATCGACACAGGCGGTGGTTTGCTTAGACAGCCCCCACTGGATATGTGTGTAATTCAATTACGCGTCACACTGTGTATTTTTTTTAGTAAAGCGAGATGAAATGTTATAACAACTAAGTTGCTTACGCAGTAAACATACTACATTTGGATAGTTAGTAGGTAAACGTGACATAAAGACTAGGCACATGGAAACTTACGCCTTGATCGCATTTGTCGTATACAATCATATCCGTAGTGCCGTTTATAGTCGGTTGACACCTTCGCGGGACTGGTGTATCTCCACCTGGAATTTCAGTGCACTATACTTGAGCTTAGCAGTTTGCCCCAGTAATTTGTAGGTGTTTGAATAACCTACGCAAAATGTGTATTTTGCTTCTTTCTGTTGCTATTAGTACTTGGCAAGTGATAATAAGGGCTCTGCATTCACATACATGGCAGTTCAGGCCCTCTCGAAGTCCAGCTCCCGCAGTGTTGCACCACATGCCACCGACTATTAGAGCCTGAGCCAACAAAGCGACAATGGAAATAGTCTTCATGATTGAAGCGACTGAGAGTGGTGAGCCAAGGGTATAGATGAATTGCGAACTGTTGTGTAATCACTGAGCTCGAGAATGACTGAGGAGATGGACCATGAAAAGCTGGGATGGAGCTCGTTTACATAGAAGTCAACCTGCGCAGACTTGGCGACAAGCAGAATAGCAATCGATTGAGAGAGGGGCTGCCAGGAACACTGTCGCTTCTAGTGGTCTTGGTGCCAACGCAGTTGAGCGATCATGAGGCAGTGCATGAGAGCGTGCCGGTGGTGATGTAGGTGGTCAGATCGATGTGAGAGCATAGCGTCTACTCCCGCTGCGCCAAATAACCATGTCAGTGCGTATAATTCATCAAATGGATTATAGTCTTTAGGCAAGTGTAACAGGGTAAGTCTTGCACTTACAACCCAGGCTGTTACCGGTAGAGCCTTGGCGGTGGACCATACGTTACTCCACCGTTCGGTATAGCACTGAGTGGTCATGCAACCTTCTCGCAACACGAACAATGCAGGTATGGTTTACTACTTCTCTTGCCTGGATAGAAGGATGATTTACTTATATTCTGCCAAACAGACAGCTAGTTACCTAAGCCGTGGTCGGTTGGTCAGTTCATATTCATTCGCATCCGTTCACGGTGAGCCAAAGCCCCAAGCCTTGGTGTGAGCAGAGTAGTGACCAAAGTCTCGGCTCTGTTTTATTAGAGACATGCGGCCATCTTAGATCTACAAAATGAGACCCAAAGACCCACAGGACGCAAGTGCCCACTGTCGTGGCTGTGTAGAACAAGGTGCGTGTAGGTAGTTTAGCGGTAAGTCTAGAGTATCCTCCTCTACCAATTTAAAATTTGGACGCTGTAAGTCTATAGCGTATGCTTGTTCGCTACTACCGATGTAGTCCTGCGAAGTCGTCTAGCAATGATTTATTTTTATCGGAACGAGAGCTCCAAGTACCGGTATCACACAAGTAGACTGCCCCGCCATACTGACAACTCCTAATTACCGCCTTGAGACTTGGTTGAGCGCATTGCCAACGCCAAGCAGCGCCAAGTGTAGGAAGTTCACTTGGAGGCAGGCAAAACTTTCTGCGCCGGGCGGCTGCGGTGAATACATGTGGAGTAGACATAGTACTATCGGTACAAAATGCTTGGTCACTAAGAAAAAAGATGGAGCCCTAATTGCCCGAAAAAGGGGTGATTTTAGACGACCGGAGTAGAGTTTATGCATACCATATAATCTACATGACGAGGAAAGAAGGTTGACCGACTAGAAGCGTCAATGTATTCTTTCCGAACGGCCGCAGCGGCGCCGCTGATAAAACGGTATGATTCACCTAAGGTCCACGCGGTGCAAGACGCTGCTTGATTTTGTGTAAACATGCGCAAAATCATAGAAGAATAGAGCGATCTTGTAATCTCCTCCTACACACCCTCCAACATCACATCGAAGAAATGTAGTAATCTACGATGCCCTCTCTAACATCCGCAAAAACAGATTCTACAGACTATGCATAGTCAATCAGTATTGCCAAGAGAGATGTACATATGACGACTCTAATACTATTCATTCACCAGAGAATGCCAAAAAAGAAACACCAACTCGGTGTCGAACCTGGCCTGACTAAACCTAGGATCAAATCAGGAGCCAAAAAGAATGTCGAATGACCTAACCAGGGGTCGCTGTCCATTGTTAGTAATGGGATTCGAATCGAGTACGCTTTGAGCACACTTACAACCTGGAATCTCTTGATGTCAGACAGAGTCGTAGTCAAGCGCCTTGCCATTGGGCCATTAGGCCAGTGAAACTGGGTTTGATGGGTGCATTACGAGGTGATGATTACATGTATTGATGCTGATATGATGGTTTGCTGATGCGAGTACACACGACGGCTTAACATGGACTTGGTGGACGGACGTGTTCAGTGCGCTAAGCGGGGGCAGAGGAAGAATTCTCATTGTCTGGTGGAGCGGGGAGCGGGGTGTGGTGGTATGCCGCTTCGATCGCTGACGGATGACGCTGATTGGCTGATGGCTGCCTCTCGCGAAAAAAACCAAAGATCATTGAAAGTCGACACCCAAAGTCTTTGCACGTTGAGAAGATTCAGAAGTTGAAAATCAAGGTTGTGCTGCGTAACCCACCATCATCTATCGATACTCTAGAGTACAGCAGGGACACTACTCTAGGTAGTACGTTTGGCTATGATCTAGAAACTCTGAATGCAAGCCCGCCGCAGCCGACCATGACCGCCACAGCACCGCCACACATGACAAATCATCCAGCCGCCTCAACCCGACATCCTCCCTCCTCAACAGCACACGTTGCACCACGCCCTCGCACCACATACCACCAACCCATCGCTTGTATAACCTCGCCACACAAGACTCACAGCTCTTGAGTCACATCTCCCTCCCGGCCATCCCTCCACAAACCCCAACGCAACCCGACCATCCGTGCTGATTGGGTCGCACCAACGCCCAGTAGCCCATGTGATCACGCGCCCGCGCGTCAAGCGACGACGTGTTTTGTAGTATGCGCATCCTGCATCCTGTTGCCTGGGATCTTGTGTTGATGAGTCGTGTTGAGTCAAACCTGTCCAGCCGAGTTTGACCTTTTGGCAATGCCAGAGTGAGTTTGCGTGTGCGTGTGCGTGTGCGTGTGCGTGCGAGGCGCCTGAGGTTCTGTGATGATGGCGTGACGCCCACACCTGTCCCGTCCTTTGCACCGTACGTGCGTTGCGGGATGAGGCGGAAAAAGAAGATTGTACAAGGCAGCAAGGGACATGAGATGTCTTCACGCAGGCGGCGGATCTCGGCTCAACCATGGGTGGACCCCGTGATTCACTTCTGATGCTCTACTCTACCCTTCCTTTCTTCCTTCCTTTCTTCCTTCCTTCCGCCACGAGGATAGTTGGCGCAGGCCCGTACGTTACCCGAACAACACACCTAACCAACATCAAAACCCTTCCCCTGTTGAACAAAACACACACCACCCACCACGAACCGGACCATGCGCCAGCTATCCTCGCATCCTAACCCATAATCTCACAACCAACAACTCCCCTCCAGTCATCTACCGGTAACCCCATGACCCCCCTCCTCTCCCCTCACACCACATCATCCCCCCGTTTCCATCCAGTCCTCTAGCCCAGGCACCCAGCCAAGCCAACCGTTCACGCCCTTTTCCCAACTCTTGCGTAGGCATCCATATGCATGCGCGCGGCTCCGTTGGGTACCGGGGTGCGTTGGGATCCTGCTAGGCAGCCAGGGGGGTTTGACTTGGTGGTGGTGGGGGGTGTGGGTGTTGGTGTTGGATGTGGAATGGAATGAGGGTTGTGCTGGTGGCCAAGGGGGGGGCATATCCCGACGAGCAAAAGCAGCAATGGTGACAGGTATGCGCACGCAATCCTGATTTTCAAAAACACAGCTGCGGTGAATGAAGAGAGGCAGTGGGAACACAAGCGTCGGGGGGAAAGCAGCGCCGTTGCATGGTTCAGCGAGGATAATCTACATCTCCGAGTTCCCGTCTAGCCGGACAGCATAGGTGAACTCTTCCGTCAAAACAGAGTGAGGTCTCTACTAGTCTATTCCCTTCCAACCATCCAGCCTACCATCCATCTCCCAGCCCCAGCCCCAAGCCACTGGGTGCCATCATCGCTCGTGACAACTCAGTAGGTGCCAGCCCTACGAGGCAAACCTTGATACAATACAAAGGGAGAAGAAAAAACACATTAAGGTGTAGGAGATTCGGAATCCTCTTCAGTGTCAGCGAGATCCGCCCGGCCCAAGGACAAGGGGGGAAAAAAAGAGTAGCAAGCATAGAGTAACAGGATAATGACAACGGTATCCACCCACGCTGCCTTGATCGGTGAAAGGGGAAACAAGGAGATTCGTATCCATGACCGGAAGGGAAAAATGATGCAGTTTGATCCGCCCATGGCCCAAAAAAAAAAAAAAGACATTGGCATGCCGTAACCCAGTCGCGCATTGCACTCTGCGTTCAAACCCAATCATCGTCTCCCCTGCTGCAACGCCATGACCGCCTGCTCCAACTGCCGCAACCTAGAATCCTTCTCCTCATTCTCCAACCTCAACCGCTTAATCTCCGCCCTCAACTCCTCCGCCCCAAGCACCTCCCCGAGCCCGTAATCGCTGCCCCGCTTCCTCTTCACAGCCACATCCTCCTCCTCGCGAAACTCCAACGGCCGACTATACGGCGACACGGACGAGCGGCGCGACTCGGCAATCGAGGGTGCGGCGCTCTCCATGGCGCCCGTCATGGCCGTGGAATCGCGGCGGACCCTCAGTCCGTGCATGTCAGCTGACATGCTCGTGCGGCGGTGGACGCGGCGAATGTGCTCGGCCAGGTTTTCCTTGCGCGTGAAGCCGGCGCCAGAACTGCGTTTGCAGTCGTCAAACGGGCAAAAGAGTGACTTTTTGGTGCCGCCGTGCATCTTGTGGACTTCGCGTTCGTGCCGCAGTAGGCCGCCGCTGTAGGTGAAGCCTTGGAGTTTTTCGCAGCCCTTGACGTTGCATTTGTAGGGCCGGTCGTGCTTGTCCATGTGTTTACTATTGTTCAAGTGACGTTAGTTGTCTTGCTTTCTTCACGTTTCTCCAGGGGTGGGGGGGAATCTTACCTCCATTCACACCTGCGCTCGAATAGTAGTCCGGAACAGTCTTGGTGTTTGCAGATCATTTTTCCTTCTGAATTCCGCTCCGGCTCCTCGTTGCGCTTGTAGCTGTAGTTGATTCTCCGTTCATCATCGCCAGACATCGAAGAACGATCCTCTGAAACACGGCGACTATGAGTTTGGGGACTCGGTAGGATGTGAGTACGCGCATCGGCGGTTGGGGTTAGCGGGGATCGGGGGCCCGACGTGCTAACCGGGGTTGGCATCCCGTTCAGCGAGTTGATAGAAGAGGCGCGCTCATGCTTTACAGAAATCTGGGGAATCTGCATGGTTGCTGGCGCTGGTGTTGGTGTCGTTGTTGCGGCAGTAGTAGTAGTAGTGGTAGTAATAGTGGTAGTAGCAGTAGTCGGTGACATGTTTGGTTCGCTCATGATGTATTGTGAGGGGGAGAAAGTAGGGTTGTGGTATGGAGAAGGGTCAAGATTCAGTGAGTAGGCCTCAGGTTGCTGGCCTGGGTGGTATATATTGTCAAAAGCCGCGAGGTCTGGGTGTGGCTGAGCATAGACGTCGGTTCCTGCAGACCCGGTGAGTCGAATACTGGGGTTCTGAGCAGACGCGAGTAGATGACGACGACTGTCTTGTGGCAAAGAAGGGTAAGGATGCCAAGAGTTACTGTTGTTGTCGGTGCCAAGATGTACAAAGGCCGTGAGTGGCGCAGCGGGCGTGCCTTGATTATGAGGCAAATAGAAATTAGCGGGCGAATATGGCGGAAGATGTTGGAGGGCATCACGACAATAAGTATCTTGGCCTGGGCATGGTCAGTATCTGCTGTCTAGGTACCAACCAGGACCTAGTGAAGGCAACCTCGAGCAGGCTGAAACCCTGGTGGGTTGGGTAGATGGTTGGCAAAGTGATGTGAGTCAAGAAGCAGGAAGAGGACTAGTACGTACGTGGACGAGGCGGATGGAAGAGGCCCGCGGGTGAGGGTGAGGGTGAGGGTCCATGATGTCCATGATCTCCGGCCTGACCAGCCTCTAGTCTTCTCGGCAGCAGCAGCAGCCTAGAAGGGCACAAAGTGCTGAAATCGGACTGCACGTTTCCCGTGTTTTGCTGCTGTCGCGCTTGGTGAGGTTGTTGTTGCTGCTGCTGCGTTGCCTGTTGCGGCCGAGTGCCAATCAACGTTCGGCCGAGGTCGACGTCTGCCAAACTTAGCCACACTGAAACAAGGTTGAGAACGGATGGCAGAGTACGCGAACAAAAAACCCCCCCCCCCTACACAGTACGTACAGTCGGATGATGCGGGAGCGTCCCACTGGTCACGATCGATATTCTGGAGTACCTTGTCTAGCGGCCCGCGCAAACTTCCCCCTTTGGTCGCCTCTTCCTCGGCCGCCGCCGCCGCCGCCTGGTGGTGGTCGTAAAACATCCAGCAGACGCCCCAGAGGACGGCCAAGGAGGGTTTGATCGTCCATGGGAAGCATGTGCTCAAGGGCTGGCGGTGCTCAGCAAACTCGCTGAACCAGCTGAGCAGCTTGCGCTGTCTCTTGTCGTGCCCGCCCCGCAGCAGCTCCTCAAAGGCCCGGCGGGCCATGGCATCCATCAGATCCGTTTGAAGCCGCACGAGCAGATGCTCGTAGTTGGCGATGAAACTCTGGTCTATTCTCAACCCGAGATGCACGCCTTGGGCCACGAGCCAGTCATCGCCAAACTGTCGCCGGCACTGGGCCAGCACCTGGAGGGCATCATGCACGGCTGCCAACAGCTGGATGAGCTCGGTCAGGGAGCAGCGTTCAAAGAGGGGCGCGTTGTTGTGCTTGAGGAGCAGGTGGTCATCCCCTGCCACGGCCGAGAAGGCGACGCCTTTGCCCTCGCGGCTGAGCTTGCGGTCGACGATGCTTAGCAGACTGTGGAAAGCTTAGCAGGCGAAAGCAAACAGAAAGCTCCTGCACGCCTACTGTTGCGCATCATGGCCAGGTGCGTTTGGAGTCGTGGAGACAAGCGTTGCCGTCGTGTTCGCCCTTGGCAGCAGACGGACAGACTTCGGCGTCTCTGGACCAGGCTTGGGCCCAGTCTTGGAAACACCCAAACCCACCTCTCGCGGCGGCTTTGCATCTTCGACGGCGATCCTTGCCAAGCCATCCGACATGGACCTCAGGTTCTTGAGGCCGAGAGATGTTTCGGTGCCAAGATCGGTCGACTCGAGTGTGCCTTGCAATCCACGCGGCTTCACACGCCGTCGAAGCTGATTGACAAATTGTAGGACCTTGAAGGCGAGGATGATGCTCGTACGCGTACGTCTGCGCGGTTGCTCCATCGCCATTGCTAGCTAGTCACTTGGGTAGATGGGTATGGTAGGAACTGTTAATCACCAGGTATCGTATGTGAACGAGGCGCAGGCTGAGGTTTCGCAAAGAGGGAGGGGGTGGTTTGGCAGAAGAACGAGCTATGCCATCATACGTTCACACGTTCATCGAACACATAGCTATCTCTGTGGCCCTCCCACGACCGCAAGCCTTTTGTATATACTTCGCACGCATCCAGGCGGAGTAAGCCTGGGGGAAAGCCGGCATGCTCTGGTGAGGGAGATTATTATGGGGAGAAAGAGGGATGCTGCACGGCCACGATGGATTTGATTGGCTAGCCACAGCTTCAACGCCGGCTCAGCCACACCCGAACCGTAGCCTCGATGCCCGGGGCAGCCAGGCCAGGCTCAACATCGTCGGCTTCAACCTATCGCAGGCACAGGGAGGTGGAGGACGCGGTCAGATGTGCTTGCAATGAAGCAACCAAGGTGGCGCAGTATTCCCTTCCCCCCCCCGCAAGACTTTCCACCAGGCTGACAGAATTCATGATGGCCGTGCTGGATGTCTGTTGTTGACTTGCACCGCTGTTTCTTGCTGCCTTGAGAAGAGGCTTCTGTGTGTGTATGGCCATCCATCCACTATACCGGTAGGCACTGCAATCATGCGTATATGATTGGAAACAGACATCCTCGTCTCCCCAGCACGCCCTCACTCACAACAACACCATGTAGGCAGGGGATCTGCGTCTGGCATCTAACAAGCCGTTCCCATTAGTCCGGGTGGTCAGCACTCGCGAAACAATCTGATACGTGAGTCGTGCACGTTGATGACGTCTCAAACTCAATCACTTCCACCCCTCAACACCAACCCAAATGCGGCACCCTGAGCGACATACTCGCTTGCATGTATCCAGGACTTGCGGGGGAAAATGTACAATACACACCATATACACACCACTCTGCAAGGGGCAAGGGCCGCTGCCGGAATACGCAGTGTCCGGGTTTGGGTTTGCGGTTTGGGTGGTGCGGGGGATGGGGGTTGGCGGGCGGATGGTGGTGGTGCCGGAGGGGTGTGTGTGTGTGTGTGTTGGGGAGTGAGGGGGGACGGGAGATGGGAGTGTGATTTGTGATGTGTAGTTGAGGACGGACCGTGGATGAGATGTTCTCTGGTACTGTGTAGATGAGGAGGCTGTGGGAGAGTGGTGTGGTGATTGGGCGAGCGGATGGCTGAGATGGATGTGCTGGGGCTGATTGAGACTTGGAGATGATGGTCTTCCAATGGACGGGCGTGCAAGACTCAAAGCGGTGTACTTGAATGAAAGCAGCCTTAGTACCACGACAACAACATCATCATCATCATCATCGTGATGGAGAAGTGTATATTTCAAATCTTCATTTCGTAATCATACATCCAAACCCCCATTCTTTTCCCCCACCAAGAAAGCAGAGGAGCGATTCTCTTTATTCCCATGGATACAGATCCTGCCACTCATGCCATTCCAACACGCCATCCTTTCCATCTACACACTCTTCACTCTGCCATCCCACCACAATTCAGGCCATCAACTCCTCAGGCCGAGCAAGAAGTTGCCGCCTCCGCCCTTGCCACCCTCACCACCGCTCCCACCCGGCAAGTACGAGATATTTGGATTCCGGCTCAACATCTGCGCGATATCCTTCTGCGTCTCGATTCGGCGAATCAACACAAGGCCATCACCACTCTTAGCCACAGCCTTGCTAATCGTGTCTGCCGCCTCGGCCTCGCCCTCTGCACGAATGACATTGGCCTGGCGCTCCTGCTCCGCCTTCTCCACAATGAAGCGCGCGCGCTCGGCCTCCTGCTGCGCGATTTGCTTCTCCTCAACCGCCTTGGTGAACTCCTTGCCAAAGGTCATGTGCGTGATGGAGACATCTTCGAGGGCAATGTTGAATTCGTTGGCGCGCTTGAGGAGGTCAGCACGGATCCGGTTGCTGACGGCTTCGCGCTGGGTGATGAGTTCTGCGGCGTCGAATTGGGCGACAATGGATTTGAGGACTTCGTTGCCGATGGAGGGGAGGACACGTTCATCGTAGTCGAGACCGAGATTCTGGTGAAAAAGTTGGTTATCAGCTGCGATTCCGAATCTCAATGTGATGTACATATGTTCCTGGCATACACCACGCCACTACTTTTCCACACTGCATAACCACCAAAAAAACATACCTGGTAAATCCTGGGCAACTCTCGAACCTCCGGTCGATGCAATACCCTCAACGTCAATGTGACCATTTGCAAATCCTTACTCCCCGTCGTCGTGCTTATATTCCTCGGCCGTGTGCGCACATCATACACAATCGCACGCTGCAGCCAGGGGACCAAAAAGTGCGTGCCCTCGTTGACCACCTCTTCCTTGACACCGCTGAGCCGGTCGAAGATGACGGCGCGCGTACCGCCTTTGACGTCGTAGAGGGAGGATTGGATGACTGAGGCAGTGATGCTAAGGGGGATTAAGTAGCGGAAGAAGGACGGGGAAATGGCGGCCATGTTTGGTGGCGTGGGGGTGGAGGTGTGAATGTGTGGAGGTGGGAGGGGTGGGTGGTGGTGACTGTGGTGTGCTGAGGTGGAGGAATTTGGACGGGTCATAGGTTGGCATCCTTGTACATGGTCCGTGCACCATGGATCTTGACGGTTAGGTACCGGTAGGCATGATAGCTACGACGACGGTGTAGAATGCAATTGGATAGGTCATGTTCTACTCTCGGCTATAATACATTGAATGCTAATAATATATAAGGTGCACACTATCTTGGCGTATATGGTGCGCTCAATGCACATCGTAGCGATGATATCGGAGACGCAATGTGATGCATTGCGAATAAATTTCATGTCTATACTGAGTCGGTGAGCTTAGCATGATCTATTTCGATAGGTACATATCAGTTTACCCATGTGAATGCATCTTCATAATGCTAGACAGCCATCTATCTATGCTATATCCACCCCCCAGGACAGCCAACAGCACAGAACCGCACGAGCGAATCTACTGCTCAATGAAGCCTTTGTGCTCCCTGTGAGCCTTGTACCAGTAATTGTCCTCCTTCTTGGGCTTCAGCTCCTCTGACAACTTCTCCAAAATCACCGCCAGCAACTTCTCCTTGCCTGCCTCGTTGTCCGCATCGCGGTTCCAGACGGCAATTTGCACCGCGTTCCAGCGGACACTGTATGAGATGCCGCAGATGTCGTCGTTAAACGCTACAAGGACAGGATGAGCCATCATTCCAAATGACTAGAGAAGAGAGAGAGAAAACTTACAAACCCTCTTAGTCTCAACCGCACCCTGCAGAATATCTCCCACAGCCAACAAACACATCTCATGCCAGAACTGGCTCGCAACATCCTTGCTCACCTTGAAATACCAAGCCCCGCCCTTGACATTTCTCGGATCCTCCCACACCGGCTTCACTCCAAGATGGAACAGGTGTATGCTGTCCCTCAGCTTCAGGTTCTCCACTGGGATGTTGTTGAAGTGTTGGTAGAACTCCTTGACACTGATTATGGTGTCGCCCAGGGGTTTGGGCCGCGAGGCGAAGTCCTCGGCCCCGGCTTTGGAGGCAGGAGCACCGGCCTGCCCCTTTTCGGCCCAGAAGAGCCACTTGAAGCGGAATTCGGGGACGCGCACGGATTTGAAAATGGAGTTGAGCATGGCGGTGCCGCGGGCGGGGGAGGCCGTTGCCGATTGCTCTTCTGCCGAGGCGCGCGGGAGGTCCGAGGTACTGAGGGCAGGGAAGCGGTTGGCCATGGTGGTCGCGTGGAGGGGGGTTGTGATTTCGGTAGTGTTGAGCTTGCGAGTGGAGGTGACACAGTCGATGTCTTTAAAGGTGGATTTGTGCTTGGAGAGATGGGTGACAGGGGTAGCAGTCGGAGTCTGGAGAAGGCTGTTGTTGAGGAGGTCGAGGATGCGGTCGAGGCCTTCTTTGGTTTCGGTGTTCAAGGGCTTGTTCGGCAGAGGAGCACCGTTCTTTATGCTGTGAATGAGCTCTCCTAGAAGGAGGGCGGAAGTGGGTTTGCGTGCTGCAGCTGGCCCCTCACGTATAGGACGATAGGAGGATTGGTCTCTGTCTTTGGACTTGTCGACATTAGCGTTCTGACTAGCAGAAGCTCTGATCATGGCAATGAAGCGAGCAGTTTCAGCCATTGGGAAGGTAGTGAGATGAGAGAGATGAGAAAGAGGCGTGCAGATAGTAGGAAATGTGATTGATGGACAGGTGAAATGGAGATGTGATGGATATGAGAAAGAAGAACGGGGTGAGCAGAGGAGGCATTATATGGGCAATATCTGTGCCCAAACGCACGATAGCTATGGCGACTATTATCAGGTCGCTCTTGTTGCGGCAATTGACAGTGGTGAAAGTGAACGTGAAGGTAAAGGGTGGTCCGTGAGCACGCTGCTCTTGAGTAAGGATAGGGGAACAGGACGAAATAAGCAGGCCGATAATGCCAAAGGCAACAGACCTGCAGCTCATTCAGAGGGCAGGTGGAGCCCAAAGAGAAGATATTGGCAGTGTTCCACACTCATGAATGGCGGCTTCTATGGACGTACTGCTGCTAGACCTCGAAGCCAGATGCAAATCGCCTTTCTGAGGAGCGAAGGAGGGCGAAAAAAAAGGAGAAAAGGAGAAAACGCAGACGAAGAGAACCAAAACAAGACCGTAGACATGGATTTACCTACTTTCTGATGCTGCTCCTTCAAGCCTTTCTCGGCGTACTGCGTACACGGTAGTATGGCCTGAAATGAGGGGCAGAATTGTGTGTTTGTGTATGCAGCAGCAGAAAATTCGCTCAGCACGCGCGACCAGCAAAATCCACGGGCAAGTATGGATGAAGAGAAGAAGAAAAACGCTACAAGATAGCCAAAGGTAAAAGTGCAGTCAGAAGCCCCAGTCTGTCTGTCTGGGTGGTCTTTAAAGGGAGATGCGGCTACAGAAGCCCAGATAGGATGGGGGCTCACAAGTCAGCGATGCAGCCGCCCGCCCGCTCTACCGTTTCAAGACGCCGTTTCATCTCACCCCCGGTCCGACACCACTGGGAGGCGCCAACTGCATCGCACGCCTGAGGCCCCCACATGACTGGAAGTCTCAGTATGTACCGGTACCTGGATAGGTATTTAGTACCTATCATACCCGTGCATGTGTGCAGTCTAGTCTCTAGACCCGATCTCCTGTGCTGAATAGAATAAGGGTGCAGTTGGCGGATGAAAGCGAGCCGGCGAATCAGATATATCATATATTTGTTTGAGAGAAAGTCATAGTGGACGTCGCGCTAGGAAATAACCCAATTGTTGTTTGTCTGTACATAGGACGTAGTAAGTACACAGCAAGGAGTAGCATGGGGAATCATCGGTCACGTGCTATCTGCTCATGACGTAGAGCCTGACTCGAGGCACTCGTCTCTGCACTATTCCGCTTTTGGCTTTTTCCCTGCGCGTCGGACAAAACTTCTGATAATCTTCCATGTCTCTCCCCACACCCAATATCATCCGCAGAACATCCCGCCCATATCCAGCCATATCCGACACATGTAAAACTGCTACGCAAATTTCGCAACTTGACAAACAATACACAAATGTCGGGACCCTATACAACCGAACCAACAACCCCCCTCCCCAACCGCCGCAAACGCGTCCGCTTCACATCCTCCTCGGACCCAAGCACCAACTCTGACGAACCCGCCCTCGTACCCACAAGCACAAGCACAACATGCACATTCATAGACGCGAGCGAACTCTCCGAGGGCGATAGCGATAGTTCAGTGCTATCCTCCTCGAGTCCCGAACCCAGCGATGATTCTTCCTCGGACGACGACGACGACGAAGAAGAAGAAGAAGAAAATGATGATGATGATGACGAAGAAGCAGACAGCGACGTCGGCGAAACCAACACAGAAATGGATATTGACGAAAAACCCACCACCACACCCTCCATAACAAACCTCCGCGCAAACCGCGGCCCTAAACCCGCCTTCAAACTCTCCGCACACGAAGATTTCGGCCCGGATATCCGCGACTTCCTCAAGGATTTCTTACCGCGGCTTAAGGCGGCGAATGAGGAGCTCGAGGCGCAGAAGCGGGCGGGAACGTTGACGAGTTTGGATAAGGGACCGGAGGACGAGGGGGAACCGTACATTGAGATGGATCTTGGTTTGGGGGTGTTGGAGGCGAAAGGGTCAGATATATCGTCGGATAGTGAGGAGAGTAGTATGGAGGAAGCAGGGGAGGGCGGGGAGAAGCAGAAGGACAAGGATTTGTTGGGCAAGTTGTTGGGGAAGCAGAGGAAAGAAAGCGTTAGGATTGAAGTTGTACCAGAGGACAGCACGCCAAAGTAGAATCTCGGCCCAATCACGCAAACGCATGCGCTTCTACATCAACAGGAGAGATAGGGAAAGAAAACGGGGGAAAGAAAAGAACGCAAGTGCTGCAACCTTTCCCTCCCACACAATCACAATCACAACCTCCTCACTTTCCCCCGCCCGCCCCGCCCTCCTTCCACGTCGCATCCGCCTCGCCCCCTAACTCCGGCACCGCAATATACTCCCTCGCCGCCTTCCTCTCCCTCCAATCTCCCCCAAACCTCGCATCCCTCTCCCCCAACCTCTCCTTAAACCCCGGCATCTGGTCCTCGGCCGTATAACTTGTCATCAACTGCGGCTCACCCAACGGCAACGCATCCCCACGATCCGTCTGCCACAAATGGTAGATCTTGCCATATAAATGGATCACTTGCTCCATCTCCTTGTTCTCTGCCACGGACCATACGGAGGCGGGAATGTGCGCGGGCCGCGGCATCGTGAGCATCCCGGATTTCACTTCAAAGACGTGTGTGTGCCAGAGTTTCTGCTCCGAGGGGGGAAGCGTGGAGAAGAGGGCTGGGGTGATCATGTATTCTGTGGTTTTTGGGGTTAGTATGGGTCGCTTGTGGTATCATCGATGATTTCATCGTTGCACACCATGGTTATAGGGCGACGATGCAAACCCTTTACAGAGCAAGACGTAAGGGTTTGAAAAGCAAACAAGAAAAAAACCCTCACCGATTCCAATAATCCGCGCCCCCGGCTCCGCCGAATCATACAGGATACACTGTCGCACATCCTCATTCAAATGCGCACAATAGTGATTTGCCTCGACGGGCGCACGCTTGGGATCGTGCGCGTACGCGTGGAACGCATTGAGGTGGGCGCAGATGCGCTGTGTAGGTGCGAAATTCTGCAAGATTTTCTCGTCAACACGATGTCGGTTTCAATCCCGCTGGAGAAATGGGAGATGGTTGGGGGTTTGCATACCTGCGTCATCCCAGCGCCCGTCTCGAGAATTTTATTCTGCGTGCTTTCGGGCGCGCCGGCGGTGTTGTTGGTGATGGGCTGGGCGTCCATTGTCGTTGCTATTTTCTTCTTCTTGTCTGTGTTGAGTTGGAAAGAGGGTGGTTTGTTGGAAGTTGAGCAATTTGGATTATTCTGTCCTGTGGATGAGGGGAATTGGGGAGGGAGGAATCTGTCTGGCTATAAGAATGCTCGCGGTGCTTGTAGGGCTATTACCCATGTATTGGATAGGTCTGACGTCATTGTGATACCTAATCTGGTCATGAGATTTTGTAGTCAGTTGGTCGTTGTTATTGTGGGGGTGGGTGGGTAGGAATGGCGAGGTAAAGGTTGGGGCTTGGGATGTTGAGGTGGCTGGATTTGGGGGGAGCGACAGGTGAAGATGGTGGTTGGCGGGTGTTGTGCTGCGCCCGTATAGAGTAGTTGGGCATATCATCTTCAAATTTGTCTTATTTCATGGCTTGTGCTAAGTATGCTCGAGGAGATATTGTAGCTATCACATCAAGGCAAAAGCTGGTAAGTGTTGGGCTTGGAATTGGGTGTTTGATCATGTGCAGTGCGATAGTTGATACGCATGTTACGGTATAGCATCACACAAAAGTGCTCTTCAAGGCGCCAACTCTGCACGTTTTTATTTTTACCGCAATTATTACCGCAGTCTCATGACAAGCAATACTAGCCTTGAAGAGCACACCTGTCGAGTATTTGGAACACCATCGCCTCATTTCTCTTGTTCACCCTCACACTGAGCCATCAACCGAATAAGCTTGGCATGCACGCAGCCCTCCTTACCCTACTGCCAACAAATGTCGAGCAATGAATTACGGCATGACCACCTCTTATGTTTTCGGCTGCAACCAGTTGCTCAGACATCTCATACGGCTCCTCACAACAAAAAACTCACAGGATGGAGGCGGTAAACGCCATGTCTGTGAAGATATCATGGCGTGTACTGCTGGTGCGAACACTGTGAACTGTGAGAAAAACTGAGTATTCCGGCCGAAGTCAAGATTGAGGGGGTCCAAGAGACAGCTGTTGTGAATGAAGTTTAGAACATGCGTTTATAGGTCGAACAGGATCTGAATAAGTTTCTCTACAATGTCAAGACTTTGGCTGAGGCGTGAGGTAGATGTCTCCTCGACCGTACAGATATGACATTGGTGTGCGGGCAATGCGGTCTGGGGCTTTGGTGTGTCGGTTGTACATTAGGATAATGATTTGGCGTCTGTGTTTGCGTCTTCGAGTCCATAGGCCGGTCTGAATGGGGAGTAGATACGGACTGCGGTACTTGATAGGGTTGAAGCGTTACAACGTCCCGCTATCCACGCTGGGAAATCGCAGTACCGTCCCGATTTGAGCGGTATAATCTTGGACATCAGTACCTATCCTACTTCCATCACCAAGCTCTCTCGACATCTGACCCCCTTGACCTTGACCCTGCCCTGCCGTTCTTTTCACCCCCTCATCATCCCCATTCTTCACTACCCCGGATCCGTGTTTTCCCCCCCTTCTTTCCCTTCCCAGGTACTCGCCCATTCCCAACCGACGGGTATGTCTGGGAGCCAAATTTTGAGCTGTTCTTTCTTCTTGTTGTCTTCATGCGATGCTAGTGAGATTTGCAGATCGCTGCGATGCTTATTGCTCGTTTAATACCAAATGCTACTTTTATGTCCATAGTTTTTCGGAAATAGGACAATACTTCGATCTGAGATGAGAGGACGAGTCGCGGTTGTAATGGTGAAAGGGCGCATGATTCACTTACAGATCAGGCATAGCGTGTCTTAAGACCGAACCCGCCCCACCTCCCGACATACTATTGCGGTGTTCGCCAACTCCACCATCAACTCCGTCGTGAATGTCGGAATTGATTTGCATTTAACAACAATCGAATTCCCAGTGACCTTGGACGCTCTTCTGAACATCTTGCTCGACTTTGCTAAGTTTTGTGTATTTAGCTCTCAGCATTTCATGTGCGAAATCATCAAGCCATCATGGGTTCCAAGTCACCAAACGGCGAAGATCGAGGTCCCAACGGTGAGTGTGTCCGCGAGGCCATGTTTGGGACTCAAATTAACCTAATTCATTATCAGGTCCATCTGCTAAAAAGGCCGTTGCTTCCATTAATCCTCCCAAGTCTGCTGCTGCGAGTGGACTTCTTAGAGGGGCACTCGAGGATCAAGATGAAGACGGAGATGACGACGAGGGAAAGATCGGGGCTGACATGAACGTAAGCGAAAAAACTGCAAATGGTTAGATTTATGCGAAGGCACAATCAGACTCAAACTCATTCTCCCAAGCACGAAAAAGAGAAGAAGGAACAATAAAAAGAAGAAGAGTGCACAGGCTGCGCAGCAAACGGCCCCACCGAGAGTTGAAATTGCAACTCTGTTCCACAATCGTCCTTATCCTGAAGGTGAAATTGTAGAATACGGTATCAATGACGAAAACCTTGTGCGTACTACAGACGAGGAATTTCGACATCTGGCTGTCGCAAACAACATGAACGACGAGTTTCTCAGGGACTATCGCAAAGCCGCTGAGGTCCATCGTCAGGTTCGCCAGTATGCTCAAACCATCGCGAAACCTGGCATTTCGATGACTGAACTCGCTCGGGAGATCGAGGACGGCGTTCGTGCGTTGGTTGGCCATCAAGGCATAGAGACTGGAGACTCTTTGAAGGCCGGCATGGGATTTCCGACTGGCCTATGTATCAATAACGTAGCAGCACATTGGACTCCCAATCCCGGGGCCAGGGAAGTTGTGTTACAACACGATGACGTGTTGAGCATCGACTTCGGTGTGCATGTGAACGGCCGTATTGTCGATAGCGCCTTCACGGTGGCTTTTAATCCGATGTACGATAAACTGCTTACTGCCGTCAAAGCGGCTACCAATACAGGGCTGAAGGTAGACTTTTCGGCATACTCGGTTCGATTTCAGCTGACAATGCATTTTAGGAAAGCGGGATTGATGCCAGGATGGACTACATCAGCGAGACGATCCAGGAAGTGATGGAGAGCTATGAAGTCATGATCAATGGCAAACCCCTTCCCGTCAAGGCTCTTTCAAGCCTTTCGAGCCACAATATCCTGCGCTATAAGATCCATGGCGACAAGCAGGTTCCTTTTGTCAAGACTCGCACTTCTCAACGTATGGAAGAAGGCGACGTATTCGCGATTGAAACATTCGGTAGTACTGGTATAGGCCGTACCCGAGATGATGTTGGTGTCTACGGTTATTCGCGCAACGAGAATGTCAGCACGGCTGGTGTTCATCTCGCATCTGCGAAGTCGCTGCTCAAGGCCATCGACGAGAACTTTGGTACATTGCCTTTTTCTCGAAATTACCTCGAGCGAATCGGAGTGAAGAATTACCATCTTGGGATGCGATCACTGATAGCCAGTGGGGTTGTCGAATGCTATGCGCCACTCGTCGACACGCCGGGCTCCTATGTCGCTCAATTTGAGCATGTAAGTGGTAGATTGCGCACTTGAGCGTATTCTACAGCTCGCTAATTTTGGTTCTCTGATTAGACCGTGCTCCTTCGACCAAATTGCAAAGAAATTATTTCTCGTGGGGACGATTACTAACAAGGTGGGTATTCTAAAGTGGAGTGGAGTTTGAGGTTGGTTGGGTCTTGCTCTGTCCTTGACTCCAACAGTCCTGGGCATCGAATGGGGGCATCTCAACATAGCCACGTACTTTGCACTTTTGGTTCTGTTTGCTGTAACATTCCTTAAAAGAATGGAACCTTCTCCATTAATCTACGCTGATGCGCCCGGCAACTTTTAAGCTGTCTCATCTGATCAGCACGTGCTGTCCGATGAACCTTCCCGGCTGCTGGAAACAATTTGGACATGGCGGAACGATCTCCTCAAGGGTCTCAGGAATTGAATTGGCGGGAACCGTTGCCAAATCCTGCATTCACGAGATTCGGTATTAGAAAGCTAAACATAGAAGGCATTGCTCAAAGCGTTTTAATCACTACAGGTGGCTTGGATATTGCCTCTTGCTTGGTTCGATGCAGGACTCACAAAGCAATTTGATTGAAACATAGCGAAGGTTGAGGGCCGATAAATGGTGCGCTAACCCCTCAAAACAATGCTTGGGACTCATGGCTTTAACATAGCCCAAGGCTGTTGCGCCGAGTCGGCCGCGACCTTGTGGGGGCGCGTCGTAGTCTATTCCGCAAAGTCACGCATCATTCGCTGGTCTCGAGGCATCACCACGGCCAAATATGCACACGACTAGGAAGTGTATCAAAGACTGAATGACGATGTCTACTTTCGTACCGACCACATGAAGCTTGGCAGGGGAATGCGCAGCCTCTCGCGACTCTTCCAATATGAGGGGTCATTTATATAAGACTTTGTGGATGCCCGGCATTTACAAAGCCCAAACCTAACCCTCTCTCTTTAGTTTAACACATCTTTTGGCTTAGACAGCCGTCCTCTCATTCATTCATAATGCGTTTCTCTACCGTCGCTACACTCGTTACTGCAGCTTCCATCGCTGAAGCCGTTCCATCTCGGGAGCGGCCTCATGTGACTGCTGCTTCGCCCGGCCGTGGCGGTCTCTACCAGTCGGGCGCTTTCTATGTCAACTGGGTATGATGATTTTTCAAGAATTAATTTTGAGCATCACGCTAATTCTATGGAAGGCCATCTACGGACGCAAGCACTTCGTGACCGATCTCCCATACGACAAGCTCACCAAGATCAACTACGCCTTTGCCAACGTCAACAACGTTACTGGCGAGGTTTTCCTCTCTGATGAGTGGGCTGACATCCAGTACTCGTACCCTGGCGATGTTGCCACCAACGGCACGCAACTCCTGGGCAACTTCAACCAGCTGTTCAAGCTCAAGCAGAAGAACCGCAACCTGAAGGTTGCTCTTTCCGTGGGAGGCTGGACTTACCGCGAGAACTTTGCCCCCGCTCTCAAATCTGAGGAGGGTCGCGAGAAGTTTTGCAACTCTACTCTTGCGCTTGTTGCTGATCTCGGTCTCGATGCTATTGACATCGACTGGGAATACCCCCGCAATGCCGAACAGGCTGGACACCTTCTCGCTACCGTCAAGCTCTGTCGCCAGGTAAGAACTGCTATCCCTTCGTTCATATACCAGATTCTAATGCATACATAGATGTACGACGAGTACGCTGCACAGTACGCCAACAACTACCACATTGAGATCGGTATCTCTGCGCCTGCCGGACCCCAGCACTTCATCAACATGCCCGTTCGCGAACTTGACCAATACGTTGATAACTGGAACTTGATGGCGTTCGACTACCAGGGTGGCGGTTTCTCCAACTTCACCGGCCACCAGAGCAACATCTACCCCAGCCGCTCTAACCCCAAGACCACCGACGGATGGGTTGTCGAGGAGAACCGTTACCGCCCATTCAACACCAAGCAGGCCGTCGACTACTACAAGGCCAACATTGCGGACCCCTCCAGGATCCAGCTCGGTATGCCGCTCTACGGCCGCTCCTTCGGCAATGTCGTCGACCTCAGCAAGCAAAAGCGCGGTCTCGGACAGATGTTCAATGGCTCCGGTACTGGTACTTGGGAAGCCGGTTCGCTCGACTACAAGGTTCTCCCTCTCAACGGCAGCAAGGTCTACACCGACAAAGAGACCATCTCCTCCTGGTCCTGGGACCCCATGAAGAAGGAGTTCGTCTCCTTTGACACCCCCAAGATCGCCACCTGGAAGACCAAGTGGATGCAGGAGCAGAACCTTGGTGGTTTCTGGTTCTGGGAAACCTCTTGTGACTTCGCCTACACGCACGAGAAGAGTCTCATCAGGACTGCTATCAAGGCTATCGGTGGTGAGCAGAACTTGAAGGCCAACCAGAACAACCTTTACTACCCCCGCTCTAAGTACTACAACATCCGCAATGCGGCCAACTCTACCATGCTTCTTGCTTCAAGGAGATAGGTATGCTAAGAGTAGTAATTTCTGTGGCTGAAGTTTAGAATCCGCTTGCTGGAATCGAGGCTTTTCATTTTGTACCAATATTTTAGCAATATCACGATATATTTCACCATACAACCCAACTTCGCGTTATTAAGCGACTGCATATTTCATTCGCGATATTTAGATTCAATGATAGCGACCATCAATTAGACTTGCATATGTGGAAGTTGATATTCAATCTCATTGCATCACTCGTGCGTGACTACACTTATACTTCTCATCCACATAATCCAACGTGTCGCGAAGAAAAAGTTTAGACAAGTGCACTTGACCTCTTTTACAAAGACCCGCGTGTGGTAACTTGGCTCACAACACATTGTGAGCGACAACATCTATCAGGATCATCACTAAGCAGCAGAAATTTTTCCGGCCATACATTACAAGCGCTTACTTCTATGAACTTTTGTACTTTATGCGGGTATATTGTCGTTGTATCATTTGCCCCTCCATACCAATCCCGAACTCTTTATTCCTAAAAATGCTGGTAGAATATGCTCGTATCTCATATATTACACGGTCGGTTCATTTGAATGGACCGACGATTTCCCCTCAAGAAAAACATATGAGATAGGAAGTGTTTATCAACAGCTCTCAGACGTTTGTACATGTGATTACGAATATCAAGTTGGTCTTGTGCAGATATGGTATGAGGAGACCCAGGCGCACTGATCAGGCCTGATAAGAAGGCGAGATGGAACAATGTTTATGTAGATGACGGTTCTGCTGATTGTGAGTTTTGAAGAGCAATATCTAGGATTTGCGTATATAGTTAAAGTTTAGCGTCCTCAACAGCCTAGCAGCCATTCATCATAGTAAGCCCCCTTGGTACAACTCTAAATGAAGACACAGTGGCCACGATGACGTACGGTTGACCGCATAGTCAGATATTATGGCTATTCTCTAGAATGTACAATCAATAGGCTTGACAGGTTTCAACATCCACTTCAACAAGATCTTGCAAGGATATTTGCCTTACGCTGAGTTCGGTGCCGTAACCTCTGTTCTGGATTATGTGCCGCGGATCTCATCTAGGACCACCGAATGTTCGCTTAGAAGCCTGTCATAGGAACGTTTAGAGATGGTGTCGATGAAAGTGGTAACAGAGCAGCTGCTGTGGTTATAGATATCTCGGTCACGTGTGACTATTGAATGGGCTTAGCCCCTTGGCGGTGCTTGCCCATAGATGGCTCCCATCCTCCTAGACTAGGACAATAGGATCACATTACACACTGCATTTAGGCCCTCCTCATCGTCGGATACTGCAGCAGCCAACAGCCGAAGCAGGTGCGGCATCAATTTGATTGCTGTCCGTGAAGAAATGTACGGCATGCACGATATTACACTTCTTGCCAACGGCAGCGTAAGGAGCAGAGGTAGAGTTTTCAGTGTCAGAAGTAGAAATTTTAGCATGTAAAGACATGACAAAGGGGGTTCACTCGGGTTATGGGGGAATAGGCACTATAAAACCTCCTAGTAGTAGAGGGGGCGAGATTGTAGGGGAAAACAGTGGGCTTCATGAGCGTGATGATTGTTGACAATCATCCGCTTTGGATTTGAGATACAGACAGGCCTTGTAGGTTGCTGGATTATCTTGGGGATTGGTAGCAAAGAGCTGTCAACGAAGGCAGATTCGAGATCGATGTGAAGAGAGGAATATATGTAGATGAACTTCAGATTGTTGATAGCAAGATAAGCTGAAGGTGTGCAATTTCCACTTGCACACATTTATCGGTCATAGCGAAGCCACCACAGATAAGCCTCCATGGAGGACCGCTTGCGAGTGATAGTATGTCGTCAATGGGTGCGAGTGGAATATGTATTGCTCACGGTTCAACGCATAACAGCTGCGTGTACATGTAGTCAACCAGCGGTCAACTGTTGGATATGGCGTATGTTCGAGACCAGGACTACTTGACCATGACAAAGGACTAGTCACAAGAAAAAGCGACTCGAGGGACTGAGTAGCTGGCGGTGAGATGAGATAAGCGTTGCAGAGAAAATGCCAGATCCATACGAGCATGCGAGTGAGACAACGAGGCAACCGCAGATAGAACCATAGAGTTAAAGAGTACTATTAGGTCTGACATGCGTGCCACCTGCCAAAGGGGCAGAAGCAGCATATTGATTATTATGCTTTGGCTTTCTCTGATCAGAGAATCTCATGTACTAGAAGACTCTTTAGAAAACCGTCCCCGCTTTGTCTAGCTGTCGGTAATGTCTAGCAGCCCTAAAAAGCAATATCACCTGAGCTTTGCAATGGCCATGGATCACGTCACGATGAAGTATAGGTACGTAAAGTGGCAACCAATTTTTAGTAACTTGACAATATTATATCGCATCAATAGGCTCCACACGCATTGGGTCCAAGTTGAAGGATTGCGCTTGTCGGATTTCGTCCAGTTCAAGCTGCCTCTAGGCACGACCTCAGTTTCTATTCACAAGTATGCAGAACGAGATGCCCTAGTTTTTGATCATCAATCGAGCCATTGCAGAGTACCGCATGTAGCTTGCAAATGAAATTACGTCGACTTCCCCTACCTAATTAAGAAACACTCTCGAACCATTTGAGTCTCGCCCAGCAGGTGGGTCTGCCCTACACCAGTGCACGTATCACTCTAGGACCTACGCACTCCTATTCAGGGGGATCAACAATCGGAGCCCCTTTTAGTTGCGCTAGCTGCGAGATCGCCTAAATTTAGCCGTTCACAAAAACGGCCGGTTGAGGCTGTGTGGCGGAGTCGTGCCGAGAAGCTGGACGTACTGTGTACCACAGTATGTTTAGATTGATGAACAATTGTCGAAGGGCAGAGGAACTGTTTCATCTGTGGGCGTGAGGTCTCCTGTGTTGCAGTTCTGAAGCTTCGTATAGGTAGATAAGGACTAACAAATCGGGCTTACACCCTTCATTGGCCAGCAACAGTGATGATCAGCTGGCTGGCCACGCTGTGATTTGCATAACAGTAAGCATGTTCGGCCTTGAATTGACGCGGAAACCCCGGAACTAACAGGCACACCACCAACCTCAGTCTACCCATCTCAAATTCCTTGATCATAACAACAACGTTAAATTGTGCCCTCTTTTGTCAACGACATGTGCTACAATCTCTAGGGTCGCTGTCACCACCATTCATCGGCCAAAGTTTGCATACATGACGGTGGCGGATTTTTTTATGGAGACCTAGTTGCTATGTTTGGATAGGCGGACAGCAGTCAGGGGAAGGTTAAGCTACCGTACCACACAGCATGGCGATGCACTGCTGGGTTCCCCAGTTGTCTTCCTGCCATCGTCCAGGAACGACCAATCCATGCATGGGGCATCGGTGGGCATCTCGGTCAACAACATGCACCACTAGGGGAGCTAGAGGGGAATTTCCACACGATACGCGCGTCCTTATTGGTACAAGCAGTGTGCATTGCAATATTGACCGGTGTTCCAATATGAGCACAATATTCGCATATCGCAATCAGAAGGATTATGTTTGACTGGACAACGCATCTTGCCATTATGCGTGTTGGACAGTGGCAGATGGCGACTCCTGGGCTCCGTCCACGTTGCCCATTCTTCGGGGCGTTTTGACAGTGTGCAATACTTTGAATCTACCATGGCCTTGCTACATCATTTGAGCAGGTAAGACATGCTTCGTTCCCAGAAGCTCAAATACGCTCTCGCCGTCAGCAAAAGTGGTAGGTAACGATTGCGTCAGGGCAGGCTATCAACGTGGACTTGTTGAATAAGCTTCATTAAGGTTCACGGCAGAGGCACTATAGCAGCACAAGTGGACCCCTAAACCAGCCCAAAATGTCAACTGACAGAATCAATTTGTCAGGGAATCCAGGTCAACAAGTGATTTTGATGTTGTGAGAGAAGCCATTTGGAGAGGTTTACGATGTAGGGGCAGCAATTCGTTTCCAAGGTGCACAATTCTATTGCTGACCGCAACTGCCAGTGCTCAAATCGACATCGGGGCTATGAAGTGGCCGTGAACTATTTCGAAAAAAGAATAGACCATCGTATCATTGATAGCGTCCCACCGCTGACCAAAGCATACTTCGTAAAGGACCGAGCGTTTACGAAAGCGATGTCGACGTCCATAAGCAGAGCCTCCTGAGTACCTAGACGATGGATAGGTATATAACTAACTTCTTCTCTCCCTCATCCTTTCTTGCCTTCATCCCACCACACAGTGTTTTCACTGCAGCCACTCGCTTTTAATTTTATCTTTCTTGTCGGCTTTATCAGATTCAGCCATTACCGTTAATACACTTAATCCAACTATTTGAACACTACAATTATGCGTTACGCATTCGTTGCTGCCGCCATCATTGGCGCGGTCTCCGCCACGGAATATGGCTGGGGCTACGGGGAGACACCACCTGGACCAGGAGGTCCACCGCCGCCGGGTATGTCGGCTCCTCCTGGCTACCCGGTGAACTCCATGCCTACTCCCTCTATGCCGGATGAGACAAGCACACCTACGCCCTCCATGCCAGGCGTGAACAGTTCACCTACGCCCTCCATGCCAGGCGTGAACAGTTCACCTACGCCCTCCATGCCAGGCATGAGCAGTTCACCTACGCCCTCCATGCCAGGCGTGAACAGTTCACCTACGCCCTCCATGCCAGGCATGAGCAGTTCACCTACGCCCTCCATGCCAGGCATGAGCAGTTCACCTACGCCCTCCATGCCAGGCATGAGCAGTTCACCTACGCCCTCCATGCCTGGTGAGAGCAGTGCGCCCACTCCTTCTCAGCCTGAGAGCACGCCTTGCGAGTCTACGGCTACAAGTGCCTCCATGTCGTCTCCTACTCCCTCCATGCCTGGTGAGAGCAGTGCGCCCACCCCTTCCCAGCCAGAGAGCACGCCTTGCGAGTCTACAGTTACAAGTGCCTCCATGTCGTCTCCTACTCCATCCGGGACTGTGGGTACTCCTCTGTACTTCACCTCGTCTTCTGCACCGGCGACTACGGAGATGACGACCTACAAGACCACCACTGTCTGCCCTACTACCGAAACACACGGCACTGAGATCATCACAACGTTGACCACTCAGATCATTACCGTCACCTCTTGCAAGGGTGGATGCCACGAGCCAACTCCTACTCCAGACTACCCAGGCTACCCACCTTCTGGCGAGAAGCCTCCTACCCCAGACTACCCAGGCTACCCACCTTCTGGCGAGAAGACTCCCCCTGGCGAGAAGCCTCCTGCTCCAGGCTACCCAGGCTACCCACCTTCTGGCCAGAAGACTCCCCCTGGCGAGAAGCCTCCTGCTCCAGGCTACCCAGGCTACCCACCTTCTGGCAACAAGCCCAACCCTCCCCCGAACCACCCTGGCCAGCCACCAGCGGGCGAGAAGCCTCCTACCCCAGACTACCCTGGCTACCCACCTTCTGGCAACAAGCCCAACCCTCCCCCGAACCACCCTGGCCAGCCCCCAGCGGACGAGGTCTGCCCTCCTCCTGTCATTGTCACCAAGACCCTCACCGTCTACGTTGATATCCCTGGCCCGACTCCTGTTCACGGTAATGGCTGTGACCCCAACGTTCCCGGCTCGTGCCCTCCTGCCCCAACCATGAGCACCTCTGGCGGTCCCCCCAACACTCCTGGTAAATGCGACCCCAACGTTCCCGGATCGTGCCCTCCTGGCTACCCAGCTGCTACCCCAAGCAAGCCTTCCGGCCCTGCTACCACCCCCGGTGGCTGCGACCCCAACGTCCCCGGCTCTTGCCCTCCTGGTCCTCCCGGCGGTGACGACGACGACGAGCCATGCGAGAGCGAGGCCCCTACTCCCTCCGTTGCTGTTGACACTCCCATCTACCGCACCGCCGAGGCCACTCCCTCTGTATACGTTGACACTCCCATGTACTATACTCACGAGGCCACTCCCTCTGTATACGTTGACACTCCCATGTACTATACTCACGAGGCCACTCCCTCTGTATACGTTGACACTCCCATGTACTATACTCACGAGGCCACTCCCTCCGTTGCCGTAGACACTCCCATCTACCGCACCCCCGAGGCCACCACTGTCCCTCCCTACCCCACTGGCCCAGGTGACAAGGGTGTTCCCACACCTACTCCCACCGGTGGCTACGGCGACCACTACGGCAGCGGCGGCTACGGAAAGGGATACTAAAGCATCTACCAGCGACGACCATCAACGGGCGCACACGGCGTGCTCTCACAAAGAGGCGACTCTGGTGATTTAAACCCCTTCCGAGCCCAACGTTGAGAGGGACTGGATAACAAGCAGTTACGCAAGCTAGCGGATCAAGCAACGACGATTACGTTTAGCTCCCAGACGGAAACTTCTCTTTTCGTCAATGTTTTGGTGGTTTTGAATTGCCCGAGGGGATTTCTTTCTTTTGTTGAGGTCTTGTAGATTCTTTGGATTGGGATGTGTGTAAGGTAATGCTGTCTTGTAATCAGATCTTGTGGTAGTTGAATTCGATCTTTAAAATTAAAATGCGTCTTGCAAGTTTTTGTGCCTGTTGAGACTTGTGTCCAAGTACATATTCAGCATCCTCGTTCTCCCACAAATCCACCCCATCCACTCCCTACCCATCCCATCGTCATCTAACCCCAACCCTAATCCTACCAACAACCCCATTCCCCAAACCTAACCACCCTTCCTTTCCCGCACTTACCCAAACATGCCTCACCGTGATTCCCTTATATCTTCCAGAAAACCCAAAACCCATGGCTTCTTCTTGGGATAATGAGGTGGGAGGGAAATAAAGGATAGAAGAAGGGAGGTAAAGGATAGGAGAGGGGATAGAAGGTAAGATCGTATATAATAAAGCAAATACCAGGATAGAAGGGGAATAGTATGTCAATAGGATTAGCAGGACCGCGACTGCCACCACAGCCAAGAAGAGCAGCAACACAACTTGTACTTTTCAAAGCAGTTTTACACAAACATCTACTTGGTCTACCTAATCGCCCCGCCTGTGCTATACACTAATTGCACTACAGCTTATGTGAGCACACTACATTCCCCAGCCCAAAAATCCGCACGGCTCAACATCACAATCACTACCACCGCGACGATCACCACAAAATGCTACATCATCAACACCCAAGGCACTATCACTTATATTTCAACCCTACAACTCTACAGTCCCACAGACCTACACTCCAACCATGTAGACTACACAACAAAACAGGCCGGAAGTTACGTCAGGTCGGGTCAAACCAGTCCAAACCAAACTCACCCCGCCACTAAACTAAATCAACAACACTCGATAAACCCGAAAAAAAAACGAGCCATGGAAGTCCAGAAAATCAATAGAAAGGCGAGCGGTTAGAAAAAAAAAAGTGAGTCATGGACCTGCCAGATGTGCCGCACACTGAAAAAGAAAAACGAATTTGGGTAGACAGGGAGAGAAAGAGAGACAACTAGAGAGAGAAACGGACGGCGAATCCCGGGAAGGAGTAAACAGTCGAAAAGCAGGAGCCCGAAAAAATGGCCCAAAAGACGAAAACAAGGGGAAAAAAGAAAAGAAAAAGAAAACTCTAAACTCCACCTGCAAATTGCACAAACATGCCTCATGCCCCATTCCCATCCCCATACCGTCCCACATAGATCCCATGATGACCAAAGACGAAGTAAAAAAACAAAAAACGCCAGTCCAGATAATCCCTAGGGTATACAAATAAACCTCCTCCATACGCATCCTTGACCTGCGTTCCCTGCCACAATGAACAGCTCCAAAACACAGTCAAACTACCTCCCTACCCTCAAACTCCCACTCGCACTCCGACTCCTCACTCTTTCCATACTGTTCGTGCTCTTGCCGCTCCCAACCCTCTTCATTCTCTTGTCCATCAGTCCCTTGAGCAGCCCATCCAACTCACTACTCAAACTCTTCATCCTTTGCTCCTCCTGTACAAACAACGTCTTCATAAACGGATGTTCGCGGCTCACGGGCATGACTCCTGTAGTGTCGTTGACAACAAGTAGCATATCGCGGATATCACTTCCGTCTTCGAGGTACGCGCGGAGACAGGCGTCAGACCATTCGGGGAGGATTGAGGAAGACGAGGAGTCAGGAGGCGATGGTTCGCGCTCCCGGTTGGTGTCGGGAACGGGCGCAGGGCGTAATGGAGGCGGTGGACCGGCGGATTGAGAAGTCTGGGTCGTAAGGTCGGGTTCAGTGTGCGGTTGGAAGCTCGTCAGAGTGCTATTCTCCGGGATGGTCTTCATGGGACTGTCGTGATCGGGGGTTGAAACTGGAGAGCTGGTTTCCTGACTTGAATTGTCGGTGGTGAGAGCGGGAGGTTGGCGGGGATCGGTTTCGTGAGGGAGGGTTTGGGAGGCATCAGCCTGGCTTGGAGGTTGCGCATCCGCAGCTGAGACGTGGACGGGGGATTCGGACAGACGACCCGTGGCTCCGGATTCCTGAGGCTGTGTACACTTTGACTGCGCATAAGGATCGGCGAAGGGATCGGTGCTCTCGTCGGAAGACGAATCGAAATCGTCTAGTAACATGCGCTGTTTTGACTGCTTCACTTTTTCTGGTTTTGGTTCTCCATTCAGATGTGTCCTTGGGCCATTGCTGAATGGATTTAACGAGTTCACTACAGTCATAGCTGTAAGTCCTTCTGGCGACGTGGGTTTGCTGGTCATGGCATTGCTTTCGTCGTCTTGGTCTGATGGAACGACGCGCATCGTTGGCGCAGTTTCCTGTCCAGTGGGCTTTTTGTCGGCTGCCTCTTCTGATTGTGTTTCTATTTGCACTGGGCTTTCCACTCGGCTGTTGATCTTCAAAATCCCTTTGGTCTTCTGCGGTGAATCATCGCGGCTGCGCTGACTCTTCTGAAGCTTGTTCATACTTGATTGCCTGACGGGCCCTGTTGCTGCCGCTGCGTCTGCAGTCGACGGTCGTTCTGGTGAATCTTCCAAACCTTTGGACTGTGGTGCGTTGCTTTCTGATTCGTCTGCCCGCTCCATGTCACTATCGACAGAATCAAGTGAGCCCTTGGATTTCTTGTCCTTGCGCTTGAAGAGCCCGCTCAGCATGCCCGTCTTCTTTTCCTTCTTCTTATCGTCCTTCTTGACCTTGTCGGCAAAGCCAATCTTCTCCAAACTTTCAAGGCTAGGCCCGCGTTCCTTGGAACCTGTTGTCGAAGTGCTTGAATCGTCCCGTAGTAGATTGGGCGTGAGCGTGATTTTTCTCGTTTCGGTGTTTTCGTCCTTGAAGAAGGAGTCGGTATTGCGCAGTGTGCCATTCCGTGACACCTTGGGGTCCAGCGGCCGATCGACGTCGTCTTCGCTCGTCTTCGCTTTGCCGTCCTCTCGTTTGGCAGATTCGCTCGAGCCTCGCAGCTCACCATCAGGTTGACCGTCCCCATCCCTCTTGCCGCCGTTGACTTTCAGAGGTTGCACCTGCAGGCCTTCTTCAGGCTCGCCGTCGGTTTTCTGTACTTGCTGCTGCTGGTCTTGCTTAGGTTCCGGACCACCAAACAGCTCACCTTCGCCTTCATCCGAAGAGTAGTCGTAATCTGATGCTTCTACATAGGTCGGCGGAGCGAACTGTACAGTCTTCGCATTTCTTCGTCGCATAGCCTTTTTCAGGGGATTCTTCGATTTTTCAGCCGTATCGCCGAGCATGGTGGCCGACAGATCGATGTTTCTGTGTTTGTTGAGACGTGCGAGGCGCTCTGTAGGTGTTTCGATATGTTCTGCGGGCAAGTAACCTATATTGCTGTTTAGCAGGTGACCAGGCTGTGAGCTCGAGTTGGACCTACCGATACTGCTGTCTTTCACTACTCGTACAAGCCACCAGTAGCTGTTGCTGTCGTCCAACAGTACCATTGTATCACCCTTGGTCGCATTCGCTTGACCTTCGACAGTAGCAACGAACGTGTGCAGTGCGTAAACGAATTCGAAATCGATTTCCTCTGTTTCTCGTAAGCATTCGCCTCCCCATCCTGAGTCGACAAATCTGGGGTCATGGGAAAAGAAAACGTCTTTGGATGCATCATCGTCGTTGTGGTCCAAGTTCTCGTCCCAGGAGTCAGCCTCACTGTCAGTGGTCCATGAGTCCTCATCGGCAACACTGACTTTTGTGGGCGGGGGCGTGCCATTAACGGTCCGAGGTGGACTTGCGGTCGTATCGGTTGACTCGACAAGATAATCCTCGACCTCCATGCTGGCCAGCCGAGGCATAGGCAACAGCATGGTATGTAGCCTATTTTCATGCACATTGGAGGTCAGGCCCGTCGAGTCCTCTTCCGTGGCCATCTGTAGCCGATGTTCGACAGCGACGAAATGCTTCGATTTTGTGCTCGAAGTAGGCTCCACCTCGGACATGGCACGGTGTTGTGGTCTGGTGGCGGTTCTTGTCCAGGCATACTCACCAGGATGATGCTCCGCAGACTCGTTGTGGGTAGAAGGAGAGGGATGATAGGAAATTGGGCGCGGATCGGCTTGAGAGTCGAATCCTGACGATCCATGGCGCGCTGGGACACTTTGTGGTCTTGGAGCGGCGCTCATGGGAATAGGAAAGTGAACAGGCGGGTGGATGAAGGGTGAAGAAGAGGCGATTGTGGAGTGTATTGGCGAAGATTCCGGAGTCAAAGACTCGTGTCCTGCCGGCCACACGGGGGAACAAGAAGGGAGAGAATACCCACCATCACTTATCGAGGGCGAACTCGATATTTTGTCCATCATATCGTCATCGTCCATGTCCTCGTCGACGTCGGCGTCGTGCATGTCTGTGTCATCGCCCTCGCCATCAGCATGGCCATGGCCGTTCGCCTTGCTCGCCTGTTCGTCCTGTGGTGTGTTTCTTTGGCCGTCAGCGGGCTGGTTGACTAGGGTGCGTTCCTCGTCGGAGCCGGCGTCGTCGTGCATTGCACTGCCTGCACTGCTCCAAGCGTTCTGCAGACGCGCCTCCTCGGACGAGCGCTCTTGCTCGACATTGCGTATGGCAGCCTGTTGGTGAGGCGCGGCGGGGCCAATGCCCAGAGGCGCAGGGTGCTCGGGCTGTTGTGAATGGTCTTGGGCGGTGGGCGACGTCTTGTTCTGCAAGTCGATCGTGTCTGGGATTGCCGGTTAGCCGTACATGATAGCCATGACAAGAGCACGTGCTACGATGTGGCATTCACGCGAACAAAGAGAAAAAGAGAGAAAGAGAGAGAGAGAGAGAGAGAGAGGAGGGGGGGGGGTTGTGTTACCAGCTCGGATGATGTGTGGTCGCGTCATGTTAGCTCATGTCCCAGTCGTGCCTTCTATGCTGCCAAGAAAGGAGAAAGGGAAGGCGCAATGAGCGCGCGTTGGGAAGTCGGGCAGTCGGGCTGGCTGGCTGGCTGGCTGGCAGGCTGGCAGGCTCGAAGGCAGATAGGAAGGCACAAAGGCCGGCGGGAAGGCACAAAGGCAGGCGGGGAGGCAGGCGGCAAGGCAAGTGGGCAGGCGCAAGGGCGGCCGTCAAGAAGCCGCGATGGGGGGACCCGTGGGAGAAAGGAAAGGCGCGATAGATGGGTAGGGAGCGTGAATGTCGTCCAGCGAGAGAGACAATGACTACTCAATGTAGTTTACAGGCGCCGCATGCGTGTTGTCTTTTCTTTTGGCCAGTCTTCCAGGAGGTGCGGCTGGAGTCTGGAGGTAGGGTACCTCGAACTAGACTAGCTATCGGCGGCGGTGCGGAGGTCGGGCGGAGGCGCGGGCGTTTCAAGCACAGGCGCATACAGGATCCAGGGTCGTCACGGAGGGGGGGGGGGGGGGTGATATGTGTGAGAATGCGACGGCAGGTTGTGTATGTGAATAAGAATGGGCGAGTTCAAGGAGGTCGTATGTCTATCGTGCGGTAGTCGTCGTTGTTGTTGGTTGTTGTTGTGTTGCCACTATCGTCGTTGTCGTTGGCGTGGGAGAGGGCGACGTGTCGTGGGGCTGGGGAGGCTTTTTGCTGGTTGAAATGATTTCTGGCGTTTCCTCTGGTCGCCGCTTCCCAAACTCTCCATCCCTGGCCTTCTGAAACCATCCATCTCACCAGCCAGACAAGTTGGACACACTAACCGCATTTGTCTTGTTCCCAATTGATTCCACATGCTGGCACCAATGTCCATCCAATTCCCCCGCTAACCTGTTCCTGTCTAAGCCTGCTGATCATGCCACTCTGAAAGGGGACGCGGCTCGGCCCTTCTATTTCCCCGTCTTCCTTCCTCTTACAACACCCATCTACCTACCGTACACCTACCTACCCACCTACCTACCCACCTACCTGGCTCTCACCTCCACGCCATCATGAACAAGAGGTCATCATTTTCAGTCGCTCCACTCCACCAAACCCCATCGACATTCAAATCTAATTGGCATTACATAGCGCAGGAAACACTGTTGCGAATAGAGTTACCGTACAGGTCCTGGTGTCCATGTTTCGGCTCCAAAACCATCATCTTCTACCGATGCCAACACAATCAGTACTCGCGATCGTTCAAAGGTAGCTACGAGATCAATACTTAAAGAGAGACAAAGACAGAAGCATACATTTCTCTTTGGTCCGCTTTACTCTGGTGGGGTTCCCTCCAAACAACATCATCCTTATGCTGTTCACCCCACCGCCTCCTAGTCTCGGACCGCCCAACATCGCGGCTACACAACAATTGCACGAGATCATCTTTCGTCTCCTTGTCTAGCGATTCCTCAACCCTTTCATTCAACACATGCGTCTCCCATTCCCTCACTGCTCTTCACTTCTTCACCAAAACCTCAATAAGCTCCTTCTGCCCCGAAGCCGCAGCAATGTCAAACGCTGTCTTCCCGTGCTTGTTCCTCACGTGAGAATCCGCACCATGTACGCAAAGAACCTTACAAATCGCGACTTTAAGTCGCGCATCCCACTCGTAATCGCCAGAATAAAACGACACGGCCGCATGTAACATGCTCTCCCCATCCTTCCCCTCTGGCAAATCAACATCCCATCCAAACCGCACCAGCACCGCCAGGATAGCGGCAATACACTGCGGTGCATCACCCCGCTCCGCCTCAGACATTGTTTTAGCAATCCACGCCCGACTCAGCATCATCTTCGCAAGGCTAGTCCAAGACTCATCTTCAACTGGCCTCGCGCCATGCGCAAGTAGCATTTCCACCATGCCCACTTGCCGCGCACCCATGGCAAAGTGCAACGGCGTGAGGCGCGTGCTGTAGCCAAACGGAATCTCATCAACGTTGAAGTTGCCTTCGACGACGAGGCGCCGTGCCATGTTCACTTCGCCAAAGAGCGCGGCGTAGTGCAGCGCTGTGATGCGCTCTGGGGCACCACGGGGCCGGAGGCTGGCGCGCCATATACTTTTGCGCTTGCGGAGGTGTACGTTGAGTAGGGCATGGTCGCTGGTGCAGACTGCTTGTTCGAGTTTGTCGCGGGGTTGGCAGCCGATTCTGCGGAGGATTTCTGTGCGCGGAAGACGTGTTTGAGGCTCGGGACAAATGTTGTCAGAGTGTTTGATGCTGGGTGTAGTGGCGTGCAGTGGATCGCTGCTAATCGATGTCCGAGTCGGTATGCTCCAGGATGGTGGGTCGTCCTCCAGGACGGCTTGATGCACGAGATTCGACTGCGGTGTCTTGGGACTACTCGACACGGTTTCGAAAGGACTCTGACTGCGAGATGGCAATTTCTCAGTCCCATCAGCCGCTTCACGCACACGACCCTGTCTATACACGCCAAGCGGCGACGCCAGACCTCTTCCATTCCCACCTCTCGAGGCCACACTGTCCCCATCGGACCCCAATGAAACCCTCTCCCATTCGCGCTCTACAACCTCGCTTGAATCCTTCCCAATTCCCTGCGTCAACACGGACGCAAAATCCAAATGTGACACCACTCCCTGCAGTTCCGCTTCCACACTCTGAAGGACCCCATTCCTCTGTGCTTCCGGCATCATGGCAAGACACGATTTTGCACGCGCCCGGTTCCCAAGCAGAACGTACACATGCGCCATGAGCGCCAACGATTCCAATGCTTCAACGCTCAGCTTCCCGCATACACGTCGCCGTCCTTGTAGCGCTTTCTCGCACTGCACTTGAGCGAGTTCGATCTGCTGCGTTCGAATATACAACTGTGCTAGTAGATGCTTCGAGTGGTATACACAGCTTCTCTGCTCATCCGTACTCGGCATCAGCTGGTCAAGGCTCAACAGCGCGTGTTCTGCATCCGCTGGTTCGTGGGTGTAATAGGCACAGACAGCGAGTCTGTAGTGTAAAGCGAAGATGTCAGCAAACGCACGTTGTTCAGGGCTGAGCTGTAAGAGTGCGCGTAAAGCTTCTTGGAGAAGTGAGGTGGCTTCTTCCCACGCTTGCGTGCTGAAAGCTGAGGTGCCCGTTTCTAGTGCGGCCCGGGCGAGGTCCAAGTCGAAGTCGTCTTCGCAGTGGGTGTGCTCTGGTATAGCAACACTGGGTTTGGCCGTTGTTGAAGCCCTCGGACTGGTCATCAGGGTATGCTTTCCCACCACAGAGACAGCAGTCGGAGCCAACATAGCCGTGCTAGGATGTACTGAATTCTGTTCATCGAGCCGTAAGGCTTCCAGTGCTCCAAGCCAAGTCGACGCTTGCGCCGAGTCGATGCAATTATCCCATTTCTCTTTGCTTGTTTCCGCACTGCAGTCCACGTCCACAATGGCAGCACGTGCACACTTCACCAGCTTCGCCTCGATGCGAGACATGCGGCCTGTTGGCTTTCCCGTCCGAGCACGTTCCAGCTTCGCAATCATACCTCGCATTCTCTCCACATCCTCTGCCGTCTGCCGTGCTTCTCCACTGCTGCCGAAAAAGCTAGGGAATACCGTATCAGCTCCACCTCCAATTCTCGCATGCACAACTCACTGATTCATCAGCAAAAGCGTCATCCCAAGCCCACCCACATGTCTCGAAACCCTACTTCGCAGGCGAATTACAAAATCGCGCTGTGGACCAGGGTAATTCAGTCCTCTGAGTCGGTGAGCAGACTGCGCATCCACTATCCCATCATTCTTCACAAAATGCTCCAACTCCTGCATCGTACCGCGCAAGACCTCAATCTGCGACACAAGACAATCGTCCCAATCCCATATCTGACCCCCAATCTCCCGCCGTTCGCATCTCGCTGTGTTGCCGTCTGCTAGCCTGGACACCCTGTTGCAGAGCCCGTTGCACGTCTCACCCAGCGCTTTCGTGTCTGCTGCTAGATTGGCGAGAATGCCGTCCACGAACGTGACGTGTTGGGATAGTTTTATCAGTGAGACGCCCAGGCTCAGTATGGATTTACAAAGCGAAAGCAAACTGCTGCCCGTGTCCATGATTGTCGAAGTCGTCGCTGGTTAGGGCTGAAGGTCGCACGCTGCGCACGGGATGTCGAGCATACACGGATGGATTTCGCACGCTCGTTCGTTGTGGCGGTTATCGCTGTCCGAGGGGGGGTTTTTTTTGTTGAGGAGAATTAATGGACCTTGCATGGACCTGGGTTGAAGTTTTTTGACGGAGAAGAGACGATTCTATTTCATGCGACTGCAAGGCATGGTAGTCTCTTTTTCTTTCCTTCCTTTTTCCATATGCTGATGAGGCGTTTTGGCTGCGGTGAAACGTATCCATTGGTGACACGACAGCATCCACACTCCCCCATCTGGAAAACTCCCAGCCTGCACTTTCTCGAGCCCGCACGCGAAGAAGAAGTCCAAGTTTTGAATCACGCTCGCGGATGGTGAGAAATTGCAATAAACTCTAGATTCAAACATGTTGATCTGGTGAAGTGGAAATCAAGTTGATATCCCACGGTTTGCCGGAGTAGATCTTGATGCTCTACGATTATCTGTGGTTAGGTGTCGGACGTCGCATATGCATGACACCTTGATCAGCGAACTTCTTAGGAGTACATCTCTTCTCCTTTTTTTCTCCTCTCCTGTCTCCCTTTCCCCCTTGGACGTACCGCACTCACGCAAGGCACGCAAATCCAAGCCCCCCAAAATCCCCACCCATCACCCTCGACGATATCACAGCCGCACACCGCTTACAGCCACATCACGCCACGCATCCCAGCGTTGCTTGGGTCAATGACGCAGGGCAGGCACGGCTGGTGTGCGGTTCGGCCTAGAGTCTGATCAGATTGAGATGAGGTGAGGGAAGAATAGAGATGGATATGGGTCAAGTATACATTGTAAATATATGCAAAAAGAATCCAACAAGATACAAAGAAAAGCATGAATCTTTTGTTATGCATACAGTGTCAGGTGAAAATTACAACAACAAATTACAACCACAATACCGCAGACTGGAATAACAAGTACCAGCCCCACCATCATCCATACTCAAGACCATCCCGTCCCTTTACGTCCTTACCTCACCCTCTTGCATCCCTCGCGGCGCTGGGGTTGCGGTATCTCCGGGGGTAGGGAGGGAGAAGGGGAGCAGGGCGTATGTGTGGATGGAAAACCAGCACAGCACAAGGCAAGGCGAGCCTGGAAAGCAGGGTAGGGTGTGGGTGTAAAGTAGTAGTACAACCCGCCAAACCGCATGGAAGACGTTGCACAAGGGCGTACAACAGGCGTGGTAGCGACTTGGCTAGACTATTGCTGGTGCTGGGACTGGCGCTGGGGCTCGAGGAGATAGGAGGAAGTATGGGAAGAAGAGGGAGGATGGATGGATAGAGGACAGAGGATGGATGGATAGAGGACAGAGGATGGATGGGAAGGGTAGGGTAGGTAGGTATATGTCATAGAACCAGTCGCACACGTCCTGAATCCCGAGACATAGACACACCTACCTACCTACCCATCCACGTTCGACTTGGACCAATTCGTAGCCTCTTCCTCTTACTCCTACTTCCTGTCCACTCCCGCCATCTCCCCCCGCCCCCGCCCCCTTTCCCTTCCCCCGCTTGAACAAAAGCAAAAAGATCACAGTGTGCGCAATGTACACGGATCCAACAGTGCAGGCGCAGATGCACGTCTTGGGCCCGCGGACGGTGGAGCGGCCGTCGGGATGGCGGTATAGGCCGATGCGGATGGGGTCTGTGACGTTGCCGTGGTATTATGCTTCGCCGGAGGCGCAATTGGTGTTGGTGGCGTGTGTATGTTTTTTGTGTCCGGGTGAGTATGGGTTTTTTCTAAGGGGGGGAGGGGGGGGGGTTGTTGGAGTTTGGTGGAGTTTAGTTGAACACTGTCCAGGCCAGAGCAACACCTAACATAACCCCAACAGGCATGTTCAACGCACTCAACGGCATCGGCGGCGCCGGCCAATTCGATCCCCGCGCCAGCAACGCATCCAACACCGCCCTCTACGCCACCTTCTCCCTCGTCGGCTTCTTCGCCGGCACGGTGACCAACACGCTCGGCATCCGGGCCTCGCTGGCCTTTGGCGGTGTGGGCTACTGCGTCTACGTCAGTGCTTTTTTGTGCTTTAGCAAGACAGAGAGTCTCGTGTATGTGGTGTTTGCGGGCACGCTGCTGGGCTGCTGTGCCGGGGTGTTGTGGGCGGCGCAGGGGGCGATTGTGATGGCGTATCCGAGGGAGGAGGAGAAGGGGAGGTATATTTCGGGGTTTTGGGTCGTGTTTAATATGGGCGCAGTGATTGGGAGTCTGGTACGTTTTCTTTCTTTTCTCTCTGGGTTGGTTGGATTGGATGGATGATTGGGCCAGGGGCTTTTTCTGGACATGAGAACTAGGACTGACATTTTCTCGTGTGGTAGATTGGCCTGGGCTTGAATTTCGATAAGAAGGAGGTTGATTTGGGCAGTAACGATGCGAAGTTCCAAGGGGCGATTAGCGATGCTACATATGCCACTTTTCTGGTGTTAACGTTACTGGGCGCCTGTCTGGCCTGGACATTGGTCGATGCTCGACGGGTTGTGCGCCGCGACGGATCCCGCATCATCCTCATGAAGCATCCGACGTGGAAATCGGAGATTCTGGGGTTATGGGAGACACTGCGCAGTGATTCCTACATCATCCTGCTCTTCCCTATGTTCTTCGCCTCGAATTGGTTCTACACCTACCAGTTCCAGGACGTTAACAAGGCGCGCTTCAACATTCGGACACGCGCGCTTAACGGCACGCTGTACTGGCTCGCGCAGATCCTGGGTGCGTTTGTGTCTGGCTTTGCCCTCGACTTTCCGAATATCAGGCGGACGAACCGGGCAAAGGTTGCATGGCTTGCCATGTTTGTACTGACTTTTGCCGTCTGGGGAGGTGGTTACGTGTTTCAGAAAACGTACAGTCGCGACAACATCGCCGAGCTCTACGACTGGACTTCCGAGGGCTATGCTGGCCCCATGTTCTTGTACATTGCCTATGGCTTCTACGACGCAGCATGGCAGACGTGTGTGTACTGGTCTGTCAGCAGCTCTCCAATTCATGGCCATTATCCAGCTGACAAGTCAACAGGTTCATGGGCGCCATCAGCAACAACAGTCGCAAGCTGGCCAACTTTGCAGGCTTCTACAAAGGCATCCAATCGGCCGGTGCGGCCGTAATGTGGAGGTTGGACGACTACAAGATCTCGTATATGAATTTGTTTGCCTCGTGCTGGATACTGCTGGCGGGTAGCTTACTGATTGCGCTTCCGGTCATGTTGCTCAAGATTAAGGACACGGTGCCTCCTGAGGAGGATTTGAAGTTTACCGATGAGGTTATTGAGGATGTCATGGGACCTCGAAACTCGTATGAGGAGCTGGACAAAGGCTCTGAGCTGAGGAGGTGGTGAACGTAAGCAAGTGTCTATATGCGAGTCCTTGATAGTGTCCCGTGATGGTGGGGATGTTTTACGATTTTACGAGACCATGAGCTTGGATTGGGTGGTACGGAAAAAGAGGATGGTTGTTATGATAACGCGTTGATGCGAGACATGAGTGTGTTCAAGATACCAGTACGCAGGCGAAGACGCGTCGCGATAATAAGAGTGATGTCATTGGCTGACCATTCCGTGTCAGAAGGAATATCCACGCTCTCTCAAAGGTATCGACACACTGCAAATAAAGCAGCCTGAAGTATTAGTATGTAATTACAATCCTAGCAAGGAACCGCCTGGGCAAAAAGACACATTCCTCGTTCATACCGACGTATTACCAGCCAATACCCTGTCCCCTATAAGCCCCCGCCCTGCACGGCCTCCTCTCTTCTAATCTGCTCTTCTAACCTCTTCTTCTCTGCCTGTTTGAGCCGCATCATAGTCACTTCCTCTAGACTAGGCGTCTTGGGACTGAAAGAGAATTTGGGTGTACCGAGGGGCGTTGTTGAGCTGGGTGCAAAGGCTGGCGGTTTTCCCGCACCACCTAGATTGATTGAGGAGCGAAAGGAAGGGCGGTTTGGTGTCGAGAGGGGCGTTTCGTGTGGTGTTGTGGTAGTGGATTTTGGGGGTTGTTGGGGTTGTTGTGCGGTGGCGGAGGGCGGGTAGGAAGTGGTGGAAGACGATAAATCTGGTTCGCCATTTGCCCAGGCTACGGATTCGAGGAGTGGATGATTTGATTTTGCATCGAGGACGGCGGCGTGGGCGTGGTCGATGCGGGTGTATATGATGAAGGCGGTTGCGATGAGAGATCTGTGTTTCGACCCTGACAGTCGAATCTTCTTGTCTTTGCCCATGACTACACTGTCGATCTTGCCGTATTGACTGAATGTGGTTCGCAGTATATCCTTGTCCCAGTTTAGCGCGTCCCCCTCTCTTTGGAAGCGAACTTTGATTGTGCGATGGATTTCAGGAGACTGGCCAGGTCTGACGGGCTGCGCTGGTGTGGTCGTGTCTTCTAGGTCAACGACACTCGCCTCTTCCTCCTCTCTCCTTCGCCGTAAAATCCGCTCCTGGGCCTCCTTTCTCCTCCTCTTCCCATCCTCGGCCAACCGTCTGACTTCCTCTTCCCTCTTCTCATTCTCGCTCATCTCCTCAGCCCTCTTCCTCTTCAACCCCCCCATCCACTCCCTACCCTCCCTTTCCCTCCTCTCCAGATCGTCCTTCATTTTCCTCCTCCGCCCATCGAGTAACTCATCCTGCAGCGTCTTCTCTCGCCGCCGTGTTCGTGCCCGGTCATATTCGCCCTTGAGCTCTGGCGTCATGAGGATGTCGCGCGCCCAGCCGAGGTAGATGAAACGGTCGGCAGCATCTTTGTTGTCGGGATTTTTGTCGGGATGGTATTTGATCGAGGCTTTGCGGTAGGCTTTTTTGATATCTTGTTCTGAGGAGTCGTGGGTTACGCCGAGTAATTCGTACAAGTCGTCGGTCGTGGACTTTGCCAGGTCGACCAGGTCTTTGTCGCTATTTGACATGATGGTGAGTGGGGGGCGCGCGTGGCGCTGATAGTGTTGTCGCGTAGACGATCCGAGTAGTTCGTCTGGAGATGTGTAGCTGGTGAGGGTGAAGGATGCGCGTGCGAGGAGACAAACTTGGTGAGCGTGTTTTGTGTCTGTGTTTATGAAATGTCGAAAGTAGAGGACAAAAGATAGTTTACAGGCTACAGCGAACACGTGCAAGCGTGGCGGGGGGCTTGCTTGGCAGGCACAATCTTAGCTCCCGCCTTGGCATGGCGTATTCTCTCGGAACGGGCGTCGGCAAACGAAATCAATCCTTCACTTCACCGAGCTATAGCCATACCTGGCTACTGTTTACATAGGCAACCACTATGTAGGTATAGCTACCGTACCTACACCTTCACCCGCCCACCCCATGTCAGTCGTTTCGGCCCTAAAACGATCCATCATGGCCTCTTCTGCTGCCCCGCAAAACAAGAAAATAGTCGAGGGTATCTTCGGTACGCGCTTCTCTGCCTTCCCATATGATATCCTAATTCCAGTTGCCATGCACTTTCACCCTTGTCCCAACCATTGACTTTTGCCAGCGATAAATAAACCTCCTCTGGCCTCCTCGGCTGGCGTCCTTCGCGATCTCCAAACCCACTTCTCAACCTCCCCTCTCTTCCACCCATGGCTCGAATCCCAGCGTCGGGCCATGTACCTCTCCAACGCCCGCCCCAGACACATTTCCAACCTCAAAGTAAAGCTCGGTCACGGCGGCACCCTTGATCCCATGGCCACGGGAGTCTTGATCGTCGGCGTAGGCAAGGGCACAAAGTGTCTACAGCGATTCCTCGAATGCACCAAGACGTATGAATGCACCGTCTTGTTTGGCGCAGCGACGGACACGTATGATGCCGTTGGGAAGGTTGTTGGAAAGGCAGAATATGCGCATGTGACAAGGCAATTGGTGGAAGACAAGTTGGGCCAGTTTCGGGGCAAGATCATGCAGAAGCCGAGCGTCTTCTCCGCACTCAAGGTGGATGGCAAGAAGATGTACGAGTATGCACGAGAAGGCGGCGCCATACCCGAAGTTGCTGCACGGCCGGTCGAGGTCTTGGAGATGGAGTTGGTTGAGTGGCTGGAGCCGGGCAGTCACGACTTCAAGTGGCCCGAGGAAGAGGTTGACGGTGAACAAATGGCGGGCGCAAAGAAATTACTGGGAATCAGAAAGCAAGACATGGACACATATACAGATATTGCGGCAAGACGAAGTCGCAAGCGCTCGCGCAGTCCCCAGACGGAGAGTGACCACGTCGAGAATGCAGGCGAGCAGCCCAAACGGCCACGAACAGACAGCGAACCCGCCATGAGCGGCGCGCTGCCCGAAGCCCAAGATACCAACACCAACACCGACATCACGGCCACAACAACAGCAACAGAGTCAGCAACATCCGACACCCCACAAGCTCCACCCTCCCAACCACAAGCCCCCGCCGCCCGCCTCCGCATGACCGTAACCTCGGGCTTCTACGTCCGCTCTCTCTGCCACGACCTCGGTCTAGCCTGCAACTCCCTCGCCCTAATGTCCTCTCTCATCCGCACCCGCCAAGGCGCCTATTGTCTCCCTGGCATTACTCCCCCTGACCCCTCAACCACCCCACCACTCCCAGTCCTCGAATACGCGGACCTAGATGCTGGGGAGCATGTCTGGGAGCCCAAGGTTAGGGATATGTTGGAGGGGTTTATGCAGAGCGAGGGGTGGGAGGTAGACGAATTAGAGGGCGAGGAGAGTTGGGAGGAGAGGAAGGATAGGGATAGGGAGAGGAGTTATAGGGGTGGTGGTGGTGGAGGAGGAGGATGGAAGGGCAAGGGAAAGGGAAACGGGGGCTGGAATGCAAAGGGAAATGGGTATAGTAAGAAAATGGATGGCGGGGGGGGATAGTCACCTGAGGTTATTCAAAGGTCATGTCGAGAATCTTGCACTCTCAGTGAGAGGTAGGAGGAATCATGAGAAATGAAAACAAGCCTCAATCATGCTGAAATGCGATGAAAAAAAGCCATCAAACCGAAAGCCTCAACCACGAAACCAAATCAAATATTTATTTATATATATATATATCCAAGCACTAAATATAAAACCTGAATCAAAAACCAAGTCCAAACCCTGTTTCAATGCTCCTCGTACACAAACCCGGTCAGAGAAATTATAAAAAAGGAATCTATCGCAAAGAACAAATTTATTAGAAACCAGCACATGCAATATAATATCTCTAGACATGACTAGACATGACTAGACACGACATCGCGTTTTTCTCGTGTAGTAGGGAGGGTGTAATAGTGATTGTGATCGTTGTCAGATTTAGAATGAGATTCAAAACTGCAATTACGCCGGATTTCTGATTTCAGACTCAAATTCTCACTGCGAAGAAATAATATACACCACACACCACACACCACAAAGACACGCTGGAGAAGAAGTAGGACAAGCCTGAAAAAAGACTTTCTCTGCCCACACACAAAATCCCCAGATTTCTCCCAATTATCTGGCCGGGAAATGGAGATGGAGTTGTTGTTCTCGCGGCACTTTGAAACCGGAACTTTGTCGTTAGTAGATGAGTATGGTATATTCCTATTTGGTGTGGTGTGTAAGTTGAGATAACTTCTGTCATGGGAGAATATGAAGTGATACGAGCTTAGGGGATTGTGGATATTGCTATTTTTTCTACCATAGTTTTGTATGATCTGCTGGTTGAGTTTTATAGTTTTTGTCTTGTTGGGCGTATTGTCTGTTGTTTTGGTGAAATGTGATTAGTTAAGTAGAGCAAGGCATGTTGTATCATATAGCCATGTGGGCTTAGTCAGAGCGATTTTATTGATGTATAAATGTATAGATGTATAAAGAGTTACAAGAGGGTTTGGATAGACAAGAGGCAGGCTAACAGATCCCATCTTGACTTTGCTTGGATTGGTGATTATAATTCATTTCTAGATCTCAGAGTATGTGAACCCGAAGAAAATAAACAGAGGGAGGAAAAACGCCGTTGTCCATGCTTGACCTAGGTACGCGAATACGCGTGAAAGCGGTAAAAGGGAGATTTCCATGTAAAAGAAAAACGCCATAGGAGACCATTCCATCTCAAAGCACACAGACACAAAACGTAGCACAAACTACGCTCCCTCGTCGCGGTCCCCCCCGCTCAGCCTCTCGAACCCTCCGCCTGCTAGCCCACCCCCTTCTTCCTCCTCCTTCTTCTCTTCCCTGTTGATGAACAAAAAGCTGCCGACCACCACCGCAGCGCCAACCCAATACCCCCACTGCGCATACACGCCCTGCACCACCATCTGGCCGACCAAACTCAAGGGGATCGTCAGACTGAGACCTACCGTGACCACGAGCGGACTCGTCAACAGCATGCTGTAGGCCCAGCAGAAGTCGCTCACGAGCGAACTGGCGCTATTGACCATGACGATGGTGAAGATGCGGGATGTCGGGGGTAGGGCAAAGGGCTCGATGTCGAGGACGTGCAGGAGAATGAGGCCCGGCCAGAGGAGCAGGGTGTTGAAGAGGCCGACGAAGAAGAAGAAGAGGGGCATGTTGGTGCGGGATTCGTGCGAGATGCGACGTTTGATGAAAACAGTGTAGAAGCCGTAGGCGAGGGCGGAGATGAGGGCCATTGCGTCGCCCGTGGCGAGTTCGCGTGGGGATTTGTCGGGAAAGGCGCTGCGTTGTGGGGTTGCCGAGTTGTTGTCGACGGGGGAGTCGGTGGACATGTCGAGTAGGGAGATGAGGGCGACGCCGGAGAGGGAGGCGAGGACACCGAGACATTTGCGCAGCGTGATGCGTTCGACGTGAAAGAGGGAGCCGAGTAGCAGGGTCCAGATGGAGGAGGTGGAGGAGAGGATGGTGCTGGATGCGACGGTGGTGTGGGAGAGGCAGGCCGAGGAAAAGTAGTTTGCGAGGAACCAGAGGGTGCAGAATTCGAGGGCGAGCGTACCGGTTTCGCGGATGGTGAGGGCATCGTCGTCCGAGGTGGACGAGGGCGCTTCGTGGTCGCGGAGTAGAGCCCATTTGCCTGCGCGTTGGTCCAGCAGGTCGCGGAGGCGGAGGGCGAGGGGGCGGGGTGTGTCTGAGGTTTTGTGCCGGTCGGCCCAGAGATAGTGTGCGATCATGGGGAAGATGGGGAAGATGAAGAATGTGGTGTTGATGTAGGTCACAAAGTACGGTTTCGAGTACGAGTCGTCTGCGAAGATGGTCTGCTCATGGTGTTGTTCGTTAGCGGTCAGGAGGTCAGGTTCTTCAGTCACTTGCACTGGAGTAGGTAGGGAATGCTTGGGGAGGAGAGACATACACTGGCCAAGAAGTTACTTGCCGTCCACAAAAACACCGTGACGAGTAAGAGGGCAATGCCGATTGCATGTCTCAGTCCTCCTTTTACTCCCCCTATGCCCCCTATTCCGGCCATTCCGCCGTCTCCGTCTCCTCTTCTGCCTCCCAAGCCAAACCGTCCGCCCTCCCTCCCCGCCCTTCCACCCCATCCCAATCTCTCGAGAAAGCCCCTCTCCTTGCCATCCTCCCACACACTAGTCCCCCCACTAGAACTTGGACTCGCCAAGTAGTCGTCTTCGCGCATGAATTCGCTATCATCCGTGACGTTGCTGAGGCGGGGAGAGAGCGGCGCTATCTCTTCTTCGCGGTGGGGGATCATGGTGATTCGTTTAGCCGTGGATGTGGGAGCGAGGAAATGTGTGCAGGGCGTGCAGGGCCTTGTGCTTATTTGCGCGCGCGTGTGAGAGAGTGGGTGATTACTATTCCAGGCCAGTGATCAAGGTGGATATACGCAGTGGTCGGGGGTACACGGAGTTAGAGGCGCAGGGCGGATGGTGGAGGCATGAGATGGGTGGGAGAATGCGCCCATGAAACCAGATGGGCGGTCCGCGGATGGATGGGATGAAGCGACGAGGCGCAACGAGAGCAAGGTCGCAAAGATGAGAAGTGAGGTCGGGTGGAGGAGAGAGGGCGAGAGAATGTGTGTGTTTATTAGGACCAGGGTTTTGTTTCGTTGCACGTCTCACAGTGGCGCAATGGCGGCCGAATATCTAACTTCCAAGACAACTGAGTCGGCATGTCAGCAGTCTTGCCGAGCTGCGTGCACCCGCCACTTACACCATCTCCGTTGCCCGCCCTCGTCATGATGGCATGCATGCACGGCTACCGGATAACCGTTCAAGAGGCGCGCATCGTCTGGTAGGTACCAATAGGTACACATATACACAGTGCCTCCTGCATTTTACATCCGCCATCTTGTAAACCAACAAGTATTTATTTCGTGTATTCTGTTTCTATTGGCAGCCAGCTCGATGAAACCGACAGCGATATGTCTTGCCCGTATGTAATGTAATGTAATGGATTACAGCCCATGAACACCCCTCGACGACCAGTTACTACAATCGAGCAAGAAGATAAAACACCAGTAACTCCATGCCAAACTTCCAAGATACGTCAAAGGCCCACAACCCGAGAAGCGCGTATAGCCAACGCTTGTAATGTGGCATGGTATACACTAGCATGCGCAACCGCCCTCGTTGCCCTTCAGGTCGATGGGGATTGTCTCGGGGAAGTCGTTGCCAAAGTCGCCGACATCTTCTTGTGCGAGCGCTTGTCTTGCGATGACTGCATCATGATTAGCGTGCGTTGTTGAAGGGCAGGCATGTAGTCAATACCCTCGAAAGCGTCCTCGACGTTGATTGCCTCCTTTGCGCTCGTCTCAAAGTACGGAATACCGCCTTTTGATTGGCAAAATGTCATTGCGCGCTTTGATGAGATCTTGTCACTGTATTAGTTTTGGTCGACCGTCGAACCATGTGCTTCTAGCGCTCACCATTCGTTTGCTCTCTTCGACATCGATCTTGTTGCCAATCACGACCTGTTCTCGTCAGCGATTGCCCTCACCGGTCACCGAAGATCCACATACAAATGGAAAACTCTCGGGATCCATGGGGCTAGCCTGCACCAGGAATTCGTCCCTCCAACTGTCCAGTGTATCGAAGCTTTTGGAGTTGTTGACATCATAGACGAGCACGCAACAGTCGGCGCCGCGGTAGAAGGCCACACCGAGTGATTGGAAGCGTTCTTGGCCGGCCGTGTCCCAGAGCTATCCTATGTGAGCTGGCGGGGCTAGTAGGATAAATTGGTCGTGACTGACCTGCATCGTCACCAGCCTGTCATCGACGAGGACCTCTTTGGTCAGGAAGTCGGCGCCGATGGTAGCCTTGTAACTGGCGCTGAACTTTTTGTTGACCTAGTGAATGGCTATGAGCGGAGTTTCCAAAAGGGTTGCGCATGCATGGTGCAGCGTACATATTGGTTCATCAAGCTCGTCTTGCCTACCCCACTGTCCCCAAGGATGATGACCTGCCCACCGTTAGATACGTGTAGCTGGACCTCTTATACAAAGAACATGTACCTTGAGGAGGACCTTCTTCCTTGACGCCATATTTTGTATCGATTTTATCTGTGAGGCGTGGGGCGAGGCACCTATGCGCTGTAGCTAGCCAAGCTCAAGCAATGGCTCGGATGAGTGTCCAGCGTGGTTGTTCAAGGCAACGTTAGGACAGCAGAATTCTGGGTTGCGATGCGCCGAAGATCACACGTCGAATTTCTCAACGAGCGTCTATGTAGGCTGCTCTGGTCTGGGAATCGGGGGACGGCGTAGACGGTGTAGTGAGCTGGTGGAGATGTGCTGTTGGCAAGTCCACAGCTTGCATTGTCCATGATGTCGACGAGAGCTTGTCACCCATGCCAGCCTCGCCTCGCCGCTAACCTCGACCTGGAATGGTCTCTGGAGCTTGGACCATTCGCGTCCACCTTGGTCACCTGACCACCTGACCCGACTCCAGTTCCAGTCAACTGACATTGATAGAGGGGAGCACAACTCTCTTTCGACCTGCCATGGCCAAGCCAACACCAAGACACAAGACAACCAACACCATGTCCTCCATCTCATCCTTTACGCGAGCCAACATGGCCAAAACAACGCTGGCTGATAAGGCTCCATCCGTTTCCTAGATGGAACAGGTACGGGGTGGTGAATACCTGTGAATACACTTCTCGGGACCTACATTGGACCCTTCCCGTGCTTCAGCATGCAGATGGCAACTCTCGACCCAAGACGGTCAAGTACTCCTCATGTCCGCTCACAACGGTGCTTGTTTCTTTCACTGACGTCTATTCTCAATATCCGTTTCATGGGCGTCAAATCTCAGCAAGAGGCCGTAACTCCAATGTTCTGTCATCGCAACCTCCATCCCACACACTCACTACTGTCTTCGTTCCATTCTCTTCCATGGCACACAATCAGACTTTGTTCTCTTTGTCATCTCTTGATTGCCTTTTCATTCATGCCATCTTCGCTCTAGTCTCCATGACAGCCTCCGCGACGACATCCACATATCTCCTGCAACCTCTCGCCAAACATCAGCATAAGATTCCTTTTGCGTTGCGTCGTGTCCAATATTTGAGCCTCAAGAATCGTATTGTCTGCCTGTAACATATTATTGGGCAACTTATTTGCAATCTCTGCTATCTTCACAGTGTAATCCGGCGGAAGACCTGACAGAAATGTGCAGTACCTCATCATTTTGCCCCTGCATAATCCCGTTTGCTGCACTACATTGCAGCGACTAACGGCCTTGTTCGGAAATACCTATCCGACCAGCAGTATGACACTCGCCGCCGGAACAATAAATGCTCCAGCTTTTGGTTTCAGGACGCTTTGCCTCACTTGGTCAGACGCTCGGTCTGGTCCAGGTCGAGATTGTGCTCGTGCAGCACAGAAGGAACGAGTGGGGGTTCTGCGCAATGTTCAGGTTCAACCTCGAGGTTACTGAGGATGGAATTGCTTGTTGCGCATGACTAAGTCTGAACATAGGCTTCCTCCCTACGATCTATCAAAGACAGATTGAGTACAGAACATTGCAGCACAAGGAGCCGAAGGAGTGGCACCCTCACTGCTTACCATGTGTGTGGAATCTTGGTGGTACCACCGGAATGAGGTCCTGGCAGTCTAACAAGCTCACTACAACATACCAAAACCAAATGAGCAGGAGCTCAGTGGATACTCCTCCGTACATTGAGATCACAACCGCAAGAATGCCCTCTCGTCTTCCTCCAGCGGCTTCCTCCGAGATGAGAAATGGTAAACATCTCTTTGCAGCCATCAGCTCTCGTATATGAATCCTGCAACCTAATCAGTGCTGACGCAGCAACAGCAACGCAGCTATAACCGCCATCGCTAGCCTTTCTCTCACGAGGCTGCCGACTGTGTCTAACCTCCCCTACCGTCACCATGCTGTCTTCTCCCCTCTCCCCCGCCCTCCTCTTCCTCCTCGCCCTCCCCTCTACCCATGCCTTCCCTGCACAGAAGCATGGCTTCCAACACGAACCCATCGCACCCGCCGCCCGGTTAGTCGAACGTCAAGACCCTGGCAGCGGCCTGGTCGACACCTGTAATCTGTGCCCTGCGATCCGCAGACTTGCCAACTTCATCCCACCTGAAGTTCAACAACAAGCCGACGCCGTAAACAACCAGCTTAGGGACTTGATACAATCTCTAGGACCTCAGATCCCTGGCGGACTACCTACTGGTCTTCCCACAGTGGATCTGGTCAGTGGGATACCTATACCCCTACCAACGAATATTTTGTCTCAGCTGCCATTGCCCACTGCTTTCCCTCTGCCTACAAATTTGGTGCCTGAGATCCTCTCCGGTCTACCAACCGATCTAGTGCCTGGAATCCTTTCCGCTCTGCCAACAGCCCTCCCCACTGAAATTCTATCCGTTTTACCCACGGATCTGATCCCTGAAATCCTCTCTGGTCTACCAACAGCTCTCCCAACGGAAATTCTTTCCGCTCTCCCAACGGATCTTATCCCTGAAATCCTTTCAGGTCTACCAACGGCTCTCCCCACAGAGCTCCTGTCAGCGTTACCCACAGACCTGATACCTGGAATTCTCTCTGGTCTACCCACGGATGTCCCCCTCCCTACCAACATCGTGCCCGAGATTCTTTCGGCGATACCTACAGATCTGCTGCCTGGAGTCCTTTCTGCTCTACCAACTGATCTAGTGCCGGAAATTCTCTCAGGTCTACCAACAGCTCTCCCTACAGAAATCCTATCTGCGCTACCCACTGATTTGATTCCCGAGATTCTCTCTGGTCTGCCAACCGCCCTACCTACCGAGATACTATCTGCTCTACCGACGGACTTGATTCCTGAAGTCCTGTCTGGTCTAGCCACAGCTCTACCCACGGACTTGATTCCTGAGATTCTCTCAGGTCTACCAACAGCTCTCCCTACAGAAATCCTATCTGCGCTACCCACTGATTTGATTCCTGAGATTCTCTCTGGTCTGCCAACCGCCCTACCTACCGAGATACTATCTGCTCTACCGACGGACTTGATTCCTGAAGTCCTGTCTGGTCTAGCCACAGCTCTACCCACTGATTTGATTCCCGAGATTCTCTCTGGTCTGCCAACCGCCCTACCTACCGAGATACTATCTGCTCTACCGACGGACTTGATTCCTGAAGTCCTGTCTGGTCTAGCCACAGCTCTACCCACAGACTTGATTCCTGAGATTCTCTCAGGTCTACCAACAGCTCTCCCTACAGAAATCCTATCTGCGCTACCCACTGATTTGATTCCTGAGATTCTCTCTGGTCTGCCAACCGCCCTACCTACCGAGATACTATCTGCTCTACCCACGGACTTGATTCCCGAAATTCTTTCAGCTATACCAACTGATCTGGTGCCTGAAATTCTCTCTGCATTACCTACAGCCCTCCCCACTAATATAGTGCCCGAGATACTTTCCGCATTGCCTACAGACCTGGTACCTGGGGTCCTGTCCGCATTGCCTACGAATCTGCTGCCTGGTGTGATATCAGCACTACCTTCGCAGCTCCCCACAGACTTACTTCCAGGAGTTATCTCAGCCATTCCTACAGATCTCTTGCCTGGCATCCTCTCTGGTGTACCGACCGGTCCTCCAATCACTTTACCTACAGCGTTTCCCAGCAACCTTCCTAGTCTACCTAACATACTACCGCCTCCTGATTTGAACCCGGTCGAGGGAATCCTCTCGGCCCTGCCTGGCGTTATCCCCTCTTTAGTCAGTGGCCTCGGTCTCACGGGCTTGCTTCCCAGCGCTCTTCCCACAGGTACATTTAACCCTTCCCAATACACTTTGCTTTGCTCTCCGTGTCTTTCAATCTGAAAATAATGTACTGACCAACCGACTCTCATAGGCATCCCTAGTATTCTTCCCACTGCGCCAATTCTCCCAGGTCTCCCCAACATTCTACCTACTGCGCCGAATCTACCCCTCCCAACTGGCCCAATACTCCCAGGCCTCCCCAACATTCTACCCACAGCGCCGATTCTACCCCTCCCAACTGGCCCAATACTCCCAGGCCTCCCCAACATTCTACCCACAGCGCCGATTCTACCCCTCCCAACTGCGCCGGTCATTTCAGCTCTCACGAACATTCTCCCTACTGCGCCGATTCTACCCCTCCCAACTGGCCCAATACTCCCAGGCCTCCCCAACATTCTACCCACAGCGCCGATTCTACCTCTCCCAACAGCGCCAGTCATTTCGGGACTCCCAAATATTCTACCCACAGCGCCAATTCTTCCAGGCCTTCCAGGACTCCCTGGACTCACCGTCCCCACAACCACAATCAAACCCCCAACAACCACAATCAGACCCCCGACGCCAGTCTTCCCCACGACCACATCGAAACCTCTAATAACCCTACGCGCAAGCGTGCTAGCCACAGGAACCGTTGCCGACAACGTCTACACCTACTCCTTCTACAGCTCCGGCATTGTGCAAATCAACAACGCCTTCCTTTCGCCTAAGCAAGGCACGCTGTCCGGGTTCCTCGATAACAGGACCTTTGCGGCCCTGTTGGCGGATGGATTGCATATTGGGCGCCATATTGTGCCTTACCCAATTGGATTCTTGAGTCTCTTGGCGGGCATCCAGTTGCCGATTAGTGTGCCCGGCTTGTTGGATGTGGTTGATGACGAATGAGTTACGGTTATCCATTAGTTGATGCGAACGAGTGGCTGAACAACCAGTTACTTTTGTATGAAGATTGAAGTAGAGTTTGAGTCTCCTCATTACGAGCTTTTACCCTTGGCGGATAGAGATTATGACCGAAATTCAAGATGAAATTGTATTCATGCAACACACTTTTCCTGCTTTCACAATAAAGAACTTGCCATTTTAGTCGATCTCGTTGTTCTAACGATCGTGCTGATCTTGTAACTTTACCTTGTGAACTGGACCCAAGATGTAGTCAGCCTTCTGCCATGCTGCCGCCCCAAACCCAAGGACGTGAGCAAACCCATTCCCGAAACAGGTAAATTTGCAGTACTCCAGCATTGAAGCTACAGCTGGCATCTGCTGCTTTGCGGTTACCATCTTGTGTTGAGCGGCTGGAGCTGGTAGGTAGTTGCTTCATGAGGTGCTGTGAGAATTGTGCGAAGTTGCGAGGTTTGATCTAAATGCGAACGTGACATTGTATACTTTGTTCTCACTTCCTGGCTTGCTGTAGAATTTCCTAGGCTAGGCGACAAGGCAGACTTGCAATAGATGACTGAGGTTGCGAGTAGTCAGGAATCTGCTGCATTCCAGTTGCTTTCGGAGATGCTCGGCTTGGAATGGGAAAAATTCCTGCGCATTGGATTAACATGCAGATGTCGGATAGTCGGAAAATAAGGATGTTATTAGAATGCTGTTGTGGTTGAACATGGGTAATTGGCGTCTCCCAGAAGGTCCAAACTAACAACTACAAAAGTCGGGAGATGGCATCTCGACGCTCTGCATAGTTTCGTGAAAAGCTCTAGCTCTAGACATGTCGTTCTCCACCATACACCCTTACAACGATCTTCCCTTTTGATCGCCCAGTCCTTAACTTCTCGTACCCTCTCTTCACCTCTCCAAACTCCATGACCTCGCCAATCACTGGCTTGACCTCGCCAGTCCGAATGAAACCCCCCAGATTGGCCAAGTCCTCGCGATTGGTGGATGCTAATCCAAACGTAAACGGCCTCTGTCCTCCGCCCAACCAGGCCGGGACTAAGAAACGAAAGGCGAGATCATATAGAAACGGCACGCTGACCTGAGATCCAATCTGAGTGTACTTCGCACCAGGCTTGGTGAAGTCTGGAGAATTCCAATACAAATCTAGCGGCAGGCCCACATTGTCTAGTGTCAAATCGAACTTGTACTCCTTTCTTCCTAACACTGAAGATATATCCTCTTTGCGATAGTCCACAACCTCATCCGCCCCTAAATCCCTACACAGCTGCACGTTTGCCCCCGAGCAAGTCGTCGTGACCCAACACCCCAATGCCTTTGCAATCTGTATCGCGAACGTGCCTGTTCCCCCCGAACCACCATTGATCAACACGCGATCACCAGCCTTCACCCGCGGCACAAGACTCTGATACGTCACCAACCCGCACACACCCAACGTCGCCGCATCCACCATGGAAACACCCTTAGGCATAGGCACAGTGCCCTCCCTCGACCCAACCACATACTCGCCCAGCGTGCCAAACTGCTGCTTCGGCTCCAATTTGCCAAACACGCGCTGCCCAATCTCGACACTGCTGTCGGGCCCAACGTCGACGACTTCGCCTGAAAAGTCCAAACCGGGGGTTGCGGGCTTGGGGAGCGCCAGGCGGCCTACAATCGGCAGTTCGGCGATTTTGTAGTCGATGGGGTTTAGGGTGGCAAAGTGGATGCGTATGAGGGATTCTCCTGGTGCGAGGGCGCGGGCGGATGTTGGTAAAGGGGTTGAAGTGTTGAGATGGAGGGCAGCCTCGAGGGTTGTGGGGCAGATTGTCCATTGCCATGCTTTCATGGTTTGGGGGATTGTTGTTGTCGTTGTTGTTGTTGTTGTTGCTGGGTTTTGGGTTGACATTTTGGATGGGAGGATTTTCTTGGGAGAAATTCGATTCGATTGTGGGATTCACTGAACGTGGGGAAGTGGACATGATGGAGCGGAATTGATCCATCGTTTAGTTGGCGTCATGTAGGTATGTACTGCGTAGTCGTAGTTTGGTATGCCAACGTCAATGGTGTCGCAGGCCGGATCCCCACACGGAGTAGGTAGCTGGAATTAGGCACATAGTGTAATTGAGTTTGGGGAGACATATTGAAACTTCATCCATGCTAATCTCGTGATCCTGTTTACGGCGAGTATGAAGTGTGCAAATATGGACATCAGGTTTGTCTGATCAGACAAGAGTGACTGTTACTGTGAAGGAGTCGCGTTCATGGCTCGTGCGCACGCTGGTTGATCGTCACTAGCCTTGTTCAGACGCGTTCTCACGGTTCACTCTGCAACAGAGCCAGCAAACGTTGAACAGCAACATGTTGTGAGACTAATACAACGACCTTTCCGAAATCATGTCCTCACAGGAACACACGGCGATTGAAGATAAGGTGGAACTGCTTGGCGATCTCGAGCTCGCCACGTTGATTTGTCTAATCGCTGAACAACACTGTATCATCGAGGCGGAGCAGGAGCTAATTGATGACGTTGAAGAAGAACTGAAGTTGGTGAGTCAAGGAGAGGATTTCTTTTAAACATCTCGATTGATATGCATAGGTTGCGTCAAATGCATTTGGGCTCACGTGGGCCACATTGAGCTGTGATTATCATACATCGCTTGATGATTTTGGCAGCGGTATCTTGGTCAAGGATGAGGGCGACACGCACTACAAGGATCGAAACAGGAACAACAACCACTTTTCGTCTCCACCGGGAACACCAGAAATGTCTGATCGACGACTGTCTAAATCTCCTGCCATGCTTCGTCCATTAGACAGCCGACGAATTGCGAATGTTGTCATTTGCAAGAACCTGAACCAAGCAAGCCCTGAAGTCCAAGTACAAGCCCTGGAGGTACCCAACCTATTCCCAATTATCTGGACTTTATGCTAATTGCGATAAAGCTGATCCGGGGAAAGCGTAATTTTACCAGGACAGCTGTCCACGCTGCACCTCGGCCGTTTTTACTTGTCTCGTTGAGTGTTAGCAGAACACAGCGCTTGACCGAGCATTTGGTATGATGAATGACGAGAATCTGCGAAAATAACTGATGGGAGGAATTTAGAATGATGCGTTCTTCATCTCTCACAAGCACCAGGCGCAAGATGGACTACCGGACCTAGAAGAGCTTCAGGACCAGCGCTTTGTTTCTGAAGACGATGCATCCACGTCGTCGGTGGTGCGCAGGTCGACGTACACTGCCGTTTCGAAAGTGCAGTCTGTACTGTTCAGCCTCGAGGTACTTGAGTTGCACTACAAGATATCTACTAATACTGACTCTGGAAGGATCTTGCGCAGCTGACGAAGCTTACCGCGAGCGTCAGGATCAGCTCGGAAGTTCGAGCTTACCTTCACAATATCGTTGTCTTCATGAGACTGCACCGCGCTGTTGCTGGGGGTATTTCTGCCATGGCTACCAGACACTTCAACACCTTGGCCCAGTCAGTTAGTCTGCATTGAGTACTCCCAATTGCCCAACTGACACTAGGCAGTGTGTTGGCCCCACTCCACAGTCTCGAATACGTCCATCCGTCCCTTGTGGCTCTTGCAGCCCGTAAAGTATACGCCCATCGCATTGCCATCACGACGCCGGAGGATGAGCGAAGCATGCAATGGGGCAGTTCGCTGGAAGCCGTCAAGGCTGTGCTTGAAGATGTCACTGTCGAGGACATTGTCGAGGAAGTGCTCCAGTCCGTGGAAGTGCCATTATGAGTAGTATTACCCGTCGCAGGACTCATACAGAAAGAGCTGTCTTGCCTCTTAAGCGTAGAGTATTCATGCAGACTATGGGCGGCCTCAGATGATGAGTAAGTATGCTGCTTGCTGATCTCATCGGCAAACAATGGTCGTGATTGGCACGATGCGGGGTAGTGAGGCGGCGCCCATCCACCACGTCTTGTTGTTGCTTCATCGACCTGTGCACACTTTTCGAAATACTAAACGGCGCAAGCTCCGTCTTGGGTGCGAAATCTCGATTTTCTTTTTTTTTCTTTTCTGTTCTTATCTTCTTGGTCAATTCACGCGCTTGGGAAATATGGCTACGGATTATTTAGACGACCTGCTTGGGGCTGCAATCAAGAGGGAAGAGGTAGCTTGGTCTCTCGACGTCATCGCGACGCGTGCAAGCTAACTTTCCCTTCTGAGAGCGCAACTCAAAGCACCAAAGGCATAAGTAACCCCAGCGGCCACGATGATACACTCGAGGTACGTCTCCTGGCCATTACATTCACCCGCCCGGGACAACCGCTCAATCGTCTTCAATTGCAGGTCATCTTCGAAGGCGGTAACGGTGGTCGTCGTCGCAAAGCCTCCCTCGCACCACCAGTTTCTGTCAATATGACCACACGGCCCGAAAATGGTCGGCGGCCAACGTCATGCATCGTTCACTCGCTGCTTGAAAAGCACGATGGCATGCCCGTCAAAGACCATTCAGCATCGTACGAGGGCCTGTCGCAGGAGCGGAGAGTCGACAAGGACCCGCATGCACAGGCCGATGAGACACACTATTCGCGACTGCTGACCAAGAAGGAGATCTCGGATATGGCATTTGGCATACGCGAGTTGTCCAAGAAGCTGTCGCAGATCAGACTGAAGCTGAACGTCCGGAACATTTTCATACTCGGCAAGGCGCATGACGAAAGCTTGATCAAGAAGTCGCGCGAGACCACTGAGTGGCTTTTGATGAAGGATCCCAACTACACCGTGTATGCTGATGCATGTGGTAATGTTTGGATAGGGCTGACAGTATACAGCTACGTGGAACAGACGCTGGAAGACAACAAGATTTTCGATGCCACAACTCTTCTCAAACAGAACCCTTCCTTCAACGGGCGACTGAAGTACTGGACGAACGAACTATGTTTTCAGAATCCCGAGACTTTCGACGTTGTACTTGCAGTGAGTCATGGCCCTCTCAGGGTAATGACAATGGGCGATATCTGCTGACCTTGATACAGTTGGGCGGTGATGGCACGGTGCTGTACGCATCATGGCTGTTCCAGCGCATCGTGCCTCCTACACTTGCCTTCTCGCTTGGCTCCTTGGGCTTTTTAACCAAGTTCGACTACGAAAAATACCCCCAGACACTATCACGAGCTTTCGAAGAAGGCATCACCGTAAATTTGCGCCTCCGCTTCGAAGCGACCCTCATGCGCTCCCAGGAACGAGATCACACAGGCCGTGACTTGGTCGAAGAGCTGATCGGCGAAGAATGCGAAGACCACCATACGCATAGGCCAGATGGAACATACAATATTCTGAATGAGGTGGTGGTAGACCGAGGTCCAAACCCGACCATGTCGAGCATAGAGCTCTTCGGGGATGATGAGCATTTCACCACAGTTCAAGCGGATGGCATTTGTATCGCTACGCCTACCGGTTCTACAGCATACAACCTGGCAGCTGGTGGTTCGCTCTGTCATCCAGACAACCCCGTCATCCTTGTGACAGCCATTTGTGCACACACCTTATCATTTCGACCCATTATTTTGCCTGACACGATGGTCTTACGCACCGGTGTGCCGTACGACGCGAGAACGAGCTCGTGGGCGAGCTTTGACGGTCGTGAGCGTGTCGAGCTCAAACCCGGCGATTATGTCACAATCAGCGCTTCGAGGTTTCCGTACCCGAATGTATTACCTCTGGAGAGGAGAAGAACAGACTGGATCGATAGCATTAGTAGGACTCTGCAGTGGAATTCGAGGCAGAAACAAAAAGCTTTCAAAGAGTGGGACTCGTGATTGCAAAGAAAACCTTGCAATGCCGATTTAGAGTCGACGTGTGAGCCCTAGTTTCTCGTGTTGAGTACCGGCAGGCAGGCTCAACGCAGCCATCGGGCCCGTCAGACTGTACACAGTAAGACCGAGTCGAAATACTGCCATCTTGGCTTCGGGCAATTCAAGACATTGCCTAACAGATCTTCATATTCTAATCCCTTCTGACCCTTGTGACGATCGATTTGGATATTCCTGTCGTCCCGTGAAAGAATGTGAAAGGGAGCTTTTTGGGAAGTATGCCTTGGGTACCTCATCAAGCGCAGTGTTACCCTACCAACGCCAGCCTACGAGAGCTACACTCATTTCTGGCCGTGGACTTCCGTCTGCCCCGCAATCGAACTACGACGTACTAGCTATCGGTAGCACCGTAAGAATAAGCTTCGCTTGATCACTGATGGGGGTTGGGCAGAGAAACCCTTCACCGAATCCTTACTAAAAATAGAAAATCATGGTGGCGGGCTAATGAAGAGGCCGGCAAAGTTCGATGGGTAGAGGATCTCCAAAAGTATAGTGCTGTGGTACTGTCACGATAGACTGCACGCTTGTCACTTTTTGTACTGGCACCGAACTAATTGCATGTTATAGCTTTCATGTTGTACCCTGATCCACACCAGAGGCATACAAAGCACAGTAAGGCGGTGTCAGTTTGGGCAAAAGTCATGGTGCTGGAGGCCCGACTCGGACTAGATGCACCGAGCCATCGCCGCAATCAATGGAAGATCCTCGTAAATAGCCAGCGCAACCTCGTATAGGCACACAGCAACATCGTCATATGAGTAGATCATACGACCGACTCGTTGTGTAAATCGCATACACTGGCCGGATGATGTCGGCTACCGCTTTTCTCGCCAATGATGTTGTTTGAGCTTCAGCCGATCCCATAGAGCCTCATGAGATGGGAGTGTGGAGAGCTGGCTTGGCAAGGTTGGGTACGAAGCTTGGTGGCTGGTTCTCCGGACCATGGTCCGAACAGCACTCATCGGTCCCGAGTGGGATAGGTTTACACAGTAGTAGTGTGGCCTGTAGGCAAAGTATATAAGATAACCGTGGGAAGACCTCTACCATCTCATCCACACACACTCTCATCTCCTCCACCACATCTTCTCTACTTTGATCTAATATCAACACCAATCAACATAATATTGATCTTTAACCTTAATTGCCAAGCCACTATGATCTACAACACCCTCGCCTTGGCTTTGGCCTTGTCTGGCATGGTCTCTGCCGCCGCTATCCAGCCCCAAGCTCGAGGATTAGAGACCGAAGCAACCAATGTCAACGCAAACGAACCTTGCTGGAAGACCTACTACAACTGCCTCAGAAAAGGAATCCCGGAAGTAGCATGCAACTGCGACCTCAACGCCTGCATGGGAGAGGACAATGCCCGAGCGCGTGAATACTGCGCCTCTGCTACCGCCTCCCTCAGCCTTCCCAGTCAGCCCACACCCACCCCTGCCCCTACTCCCCCAGCCGACGACGACTGCGTCGACGAACCTTCTCCCACTCCTACTCCCCCAGCCGACGAGGACTGCGTCGACGAACATTCTCCAGCTCCAGCTCCCGCTCCCGCTCCTGCTCCAACTCCCGCTCCCGCTCCCGCTCCCGCTCCTGCTCCCGCCCCTGCCCCTGGTTCCAACCCCGTTAAGGTCGATGGCAAGACCTGGACCATTTCCAACTTCACCCGCTACTGCTCAGAAGACAACACCGGCTGCGAATACAACTTCGCCATCACCGCCAACGGTAAGACTGAGCGCTGCACCGTCAGTCGCATGTCAGTTCCCAACGGTGCCACTGAGAGCTGGGACCGCCAGCGATGCACATATAACTCCGAGACTTACATCAGCTGGGGCTTCGTCACTGAGCCTGCACCACCATTCGCCATTATCACCGTCAACCAGGGCAAGGAGCTCGCGTGGTTCGGTATCCCCGATGTCAACGGCAAGCCTGTTGCTCCTGGTGCGCCATTCGGAAGCGGTGACTTTGGTACCCTGCCTTCCAGCCCGGTTTACACTTACAACTAAGTTTGTGTTCTTTCCACCTTGGGGACTTGGTGACGCATGGAAGAGTTGTGCTGGAGAGAGACGATTGTATATAGATAAGAGGACCTGAACATGAGGACCACGACTGCATAACTGCGTCTTGCTTTTTAGATTAATTATTAGTAATGTAATAGAAGATTGCATTAATACTCCCACACTGTGTCAAGTTCCATGGTGGAAGCTTTATTAGGAGAATTCGATATGAATGTGGTATATACCTGCCACAATCTTATCCAGCAGGGATGTATCTTTTGATTGCCATGATGGATAATACGAATACCCATGGTAAACATGATGCAAGCTGTAACTCGATGTATTGCACCATTACGATCGTTGCCATCACGGCGATGGCATCTCCAATCTTACATTAGCACGATGTCTTTGAACCAATCAAACTGACCGATGTCCTAACATCTGGCATTCCTCTCTACTCGCAGTATTATCTCAACCTTTGTTTATCTAAATTACAGTATGCTGCTATTAGGATGAATCTTTTCATGAACTTTGCAACTCAGTACTATGATACTGATGCAGTCTAGCTGTTGAACGCTGCTGGTCTCAGGCGACGCGAGATCGCGCTACATTGTGACTTTTGACACGTCTTCAAAGGCATTCGCATAAAGTCCCTCGGACATTTGACGAGCATGCAATGTTGCCAAATCTATTGCGCACATATCTGTAAATGCTCCTCGTGTCCTGGCTACTGAGAAGCATTACAAGGCGGCGACGACCATGCAGTTTCGCAACCTTGTGCTGCGAAAAATTTGGGAGATGAAGGGTATATTTATTAGCGAGAGCTTCGGTTAAGTAGTCGCTCGAGCCTACGGCCGCTTGATGCTGTGCATAAGACCAGGCGTTGAAGATCTATATCATAGGAACGGCGATTAAGTTAAGAAACCAGAATGCGACGTCTTGGATGTCAAGGTGAGCAAATTCACAGAGACTGTAAAGCGGATAACAATGGCAACATATAATGAGCTTATATCTTTCCATGTCACTTCCCGCTTTTCAATCGAAGAGAAAAGCTGGGATCTTTCTCCAACCTGTTGCTTTTGCTTCAACTGGCTCTGGGTTCTTGAGAATCTCCTCGAGTGCTTCGCGAATTGGTATCTCGGCTAATGATACAAAACTTGTACCTTTGATGAACTTCCAAAGCAGAAAGGCCGCAAGGACGAGTGGTATATCGCTATCGAGTGTTAGTATTAATGGGATAATACAATTCAAAGACTGGAGAATTGGCTCACAGGTACGCAGAGACAAAGCTGCTCGCTGACCAGTTACCTTTCGTAAAGGTGGAGAAGCCACCAGTGAATAGTATAGTCAGGCACATGACGAGGGCGGCCGGCGAGGAGTATGTAGTCCAATGACTGTGGAAAGGCAGTTCGTTGAGCGAAATGCCTTGCTTCCTCATCGCCATGCACAGGCGAATGTGATTGAAGAGGATAGCCGACCACGACACGAGCACACCAGCAGCCGTGAGATCAACCAACCACCAAAACACCGTCATGGCATTACTTGATAGCGCCATGAAAGCAAGGAACATGAAAGATGTATTGAACAACACGCAGACGTACGGTACGCCCCATGACGTCGTTCTCAAGAAGATCTTTGGAGCTTGGCCTTTGATTGCAAGTCCGAAGAGCACACGTGTACCCGAGAGTAGTGCTTGATTAGATGAGGACCAAGCCGAAGTTATCACCACTGCATTGACGATAGATGGGATGGCCTTAAGTCCAGCTGCAGAAGCAACGATGACAAAGGGACTTGTCGTTGCGTCACCGCTGTAGTCGTTGAGCCTAGGATCGTCGCTTGCAACGATCATTCCCACGATGAGAACTGCGAGGATGTAGAAGATGACCACTCGGGCGAAGACCTTCTTACAAGCTTTGGGAATGTTCTTTCGTGGGTTTTGTGTTTCAGCTGCAGCCATTGCCAGACTTTCGACACCAGCGAAACTAAAGACTGCATTGGTCATGACGGCCCAGTAGCCGAGGAATTTACCCCACGGACCAGTAGCAATGTACTCGACAAATGGACCAGGGGACTTCCAGTACCGGAAACCAATTCTTTGTTGCCCAGGAATCCCCCCAAGATCGATCACGAGACCCAGGATGATGAGAAAAATGACTAGGAGGATCTTCAAGCATGCGAAGAAGAATTCAACCTCTCCGTAGATGCCGACAAAGGAAATGCCAACAGCAACTGTGAGGAAGATAAAGATGCATATCCAGACCGCTGGAGTCAGATCCGTCCAGAACTGGAACAGCACGCAAATGGCCGAGATCTCGGCTGGAACCGATAGTAGATTGCCATAGACAATGTTGAGACCGATTGCAAATCCAAAGGCAGGATCGACAAGGAATTCACCGTGACGAACAAATGATCCAGTGACAGGAAGAAGAGCTGCGACTTCCCCCAAGGCGAATTGCACAGCGCAAACGACAAGTCCAACTGTTGCATACCCCAACAGGGCTCCAAGTGGTCCGCCTGTTTGAATTGAGCCTCCCAGTCCACTAGTTGATGATTAGTCCATGCATTCGTCATTGCACATAGACTGTGTTCCTCAGACTCACAGAAACAACCCGGTTCCAATGGCGCCAGCAATAGCTATCATCTGGATGTGACGCTGACGAAGACCACGCTGAAGATTGTTGTTTTCCAGGTTCGTAACGAAGTCGCCATCGTGATTGATCTGGTCTCCCAACGACGCCTCTACGTCCCTGTGTGACTCTCCATCGGTGGGCAAGACCCCGACATCAACGTTCTTGCTACCCATCTTCACTGCTTTCTGTTTGCTCTTGCGAAGCACCAGCTGCTTTACGAAAAAGTAAAGAACAACCAGATAAGTGAAAGAGATAGAGAGAGCCCCAAAGGTTTGCTGTTACTAGCTAAGACCGCTGCTCTGCAAGTCTAGGCGAAAGATTGCGTGCTCTAGATCCACAAGCAAATTCTAGCAGAGGCGCGCGAGTGCGACAAGAAAGGTTAGTGCGGCACCACAACAAGCATCAGATCCGCGCTTGTTCGCGATACGTTCCTTCGAGACCTTCGCACACAGTGTTTGCGTTCGAGAACTCTAGATTTCGGCGCCGTTCTACCTAGCCCACCTTTTTATTTCGGTATGAGAAATGCCTTTACTCGAGAGCTCGAATCTTTGGTGTAGGCGAAGAATATCAATTTTCCAATTCATTTTTTCTGCTGTGCTTGCCTCTCTAAATAAGAACCGCCACCCTATTCTTGTTAGACACCGAAGAAATACTAGCACTAAAAGACTAGAGCAAGGAGATTCCTAAGATTCATCTTAAGATCTTAGACCGTGACAGTGCTATTATAACACTATGACTAAGCCTCTTATAAACAAGACCTATTACATCTCTAAATAGTTTATGACGTCTTTATATAATACATGGCTTCAGGCGCAGATTGCGTGTTTGCGGGGTTACAATGCGTACGGTACATACTAGAATATTATAGCGAAAATAGCATGCGTCTATACTATAGTATTGCTCGCATTGTACACTCTCTATAAAGAGATTACAAGTTTTAATTTAACAAGTAGCAAGCTTACTAAGCATGTAAAACCGCTAGTCTCTGTATTAACGTGATCCACCACCGAGCGCCCACCCCCACCGAGCGCCCACTAACACCAAAATCCACCACCCACTAAATAAGGATATTGCGCCACCTATAATAGCTATTATTACAAGATTTCTTAGAGTCGCGATTATTAGATCTATTAGAGTAGATTAAATATTTTAGATTATATAAGCAGCTTTTTAGGGGGTCTAATTAGGCGCCCACGCTATAAAGTTACCTCTACTACTATATCCTCTTCTACTAGCTCCTTATTAACCACCTTAGCTAGTATAATAGTAGGAGGCTTAAGGATTTGCCTCTTACCTATTTAGGATATTTTAATATTATTTTAGAGTTACTTTTCTAGTTACTTAGTAGTTTTCTACTTATTACGTGTAGTAGCTTTTTAGGTAGCTTTCTCCTCCTACTCCTTCTTAGTAATTATTTAATTTAGGCAACACTCCTCTATAAGTTAAGCTTTAGCAAGCTTCTATTACTTATAAAGCTTAATTACCTTACTTTTTTAGTATTATAGCTCCTATTCTTTAAGGTTCTTTTACTCCTAGAGCTTAAACACTTGCTCTACCTTTAATAGTAAAATAAATTAGGTACTACTACTATAATTATTATTAGGGGGTAATAATAGAGGTTTACTATACTTTCTACGCTTCTTCTTATTAGCTAGGGCAGCCCTTAGGTATTTATTTTTATAGTTAAGTAGAGTATTTCTTACTAATATAGTATAGATTATCTAGCTAAGCTTCTTTAACTATTTATTATAGATATTAATTATAGTATTATAGAGTAACTACTCTATCTTTCTCTAATTACTTGCACTTAATATTAAGGTTATACTATTACTTAAAGAAGGCTAGTTACTATTATTTATAGGTGCTTTAAACCTTAAAAGGATAATATTAGGGTTAAGTAGTAAGATACCTATTACTTTAAAAGCTATTAATATTAGCTTTTTCTTAAAGGTATTACTCTATATAGTATTAAATAACTAGTAGAAATCCCTTTTAGTAATGCTTGTAAGCCCTTAGGAGCTATCTAGAAAACTAGATAGTTAAGCTTTATATAAAGCTATAAAGGGAGTAAATACTATAATATTAAGTAGCTAAAGGGTATAAGTGCTATAAGGGGGATATATTATAAGTAGGATCTTATATTTATTATAGTACTTAATAAACTCTATTATTATATAAGATTTATAGCTATTAAGGATAAGGAGCTAGTATAAAGTATAAGCTTTAGCTTTTATCTTATAATTAAACACCTCCTTAAGCTAGGATACCCCTAGGGTGTAGCTTATCTACCTACTTAGTAATCCTATAAAGAAAGCTTAGTATTATAATAGGTTAAAATCTTATAACTAGGTATCTTATAAAGCTCTAGATTAGGACTAATAAATAAGGGTAAAGGTAAGAGTAGTACTATTAGCGTATATACAAGCTATAGTAGTAATCTACTCCCTATTACTATCCTAGAGTATAGCTCTAATCTTTCTCTGCTTATAGGCGCTCTTATTAAATATATATTTAGTTTTTAATAGTACTCTAATAAGAAAACCCTTCTTATCTATATTATAGATATACTAACTCTTAATATTATATTACTCTATTTTTTAGTATAAAAGCTTAAAGTATAAGCTATACTTAAAGGTAGAATTAGCTTTAAAGTAGTAATAATTAGGCCTAGTAGCCTAATAAGAGATAAGATTAATATTATAGCAGTTAATAAAGCGCTACACCTAATTTTTACCTATTAGATTCCCTATTATTTTAGTTATAAAATTTTAAATAATAGTCTATATAAGGGGTAATCCTTACCTATAAAGCTCTTTAATATACTCTATAAGCTTGCTTTTTTATATAGTATTAAGTATTTAACTATTTAGTAGAGTAGTAGTATATACCTACTAAATTTTCTAGTAGTATCTAGATAAGGTTAACTACAAGTAACTATACTTTTCTACTATTTCTAAGTATATAAAATCTTCTCTAAGAGTTAAGGATTTAATTACTGCAAGCGCGTCGTTAATAGGTGCCATAGTTGTTAAGAAATTTGGTGTTGAAAATTTGGTGATTTTGGTGTTGGTGGGCGCTCGGTGGGGGTGGGCGCTCGGTGGTGGATCACGTTAAGTCGCAAAGCAACTATGCAGGACGTGCAGCTAATGGCTTTGCAAATTGCAACGAGGGTTTGGCGCTCAATGTATCCGTGCTAGTGCCTATAGTATGTGTATTATCCTGAATTATTTAATTCTAGAAGAGTAAGGGCTACCTAAACTTTACCTTGAAGTTATGATCTTTATATTTATTCTTGCTCTACTACTAAGATAGTTTATAGAGCTGTAGCTTACGCCACAAGGAAGGAACCAGGAACAGGAGGTAATAGTACAGTTACATATCCAAAGATGCAACGGCTAGAGTTAATTTTTTTGACAACTTCCTATGTTGCGTACAAAAATCTAGTAGTGTCCTTAGAGGCCTCGACATACGGATCGAAGTGCTTTAGAGCACCATGCGACAAGATTTCTCCTATCCCCTTAAAACAAAACTACAATTTCCATTTAAATCGCAGAACTATTCCCCCCTCCAATCAGTTGAGAGGATTGAAGAAGCCTGGGAAAGCTTTGATTAATGGCCTAGGCTCTTATTGATGGATTTTTTGGAGTAAGTGGTTACAGCGGAATCATTACAAAATTTAGTTAAGTATAGCCTATCCAAGAAGAAGCAGAGAATCTCCATCTTCCTACAGAAAAACTCGCAAGTTCGCCTACCTACCGGATGTACTGCGTTTAGCGTGGAAGACTCTGAAGTACTGAACGCCGCCAGGAGTTCATAGTAATAGAGAAAGATCCAAGGTACAACGGTTGGTCTCGAAGATTGGATAAGCCTCGAGACAAAGGCTTGTGAGGAGATAAGCTCTAGGTGTCGCGAGCAGATGCTTATCCTTCGCTCGAATTCCCCCCCTTGTTCCTGGTTACTATGGAACAATCAATTTTCAAGCCTGGCAATCTACACTAGTCTTTTTTGCTAGTCTCTACCAAAAGCTGTTTAGACCATACGACAGATATGGTGATTCCGAAAATGCGCTGGCGCTATCCTCTTGAGTACATGTACTATAAATAAGTCATCTTGTCAATAAAGCGGCCAGAGCAATCCCAAGATAGCGACGCGCACGGGGGCGGTGAGCAATACGTACAATCTCGGTCTGAGACAATGGATGCACATATATCCCAGATACACATGCCAGTACTATGAATCCTGGAGCCAAGTTGTCTCATGAAGAATGAATCAGGCGCTCCCCCAAAAGAAATGGCGGCGACGTTTGTAAAAGCTGAACCAACGAAGCAAAAAAGAAGATGCGGTACCAGTTTGGGAATCAGAAAATCGACCGTGTAAGCAGCCTGTATAATTGAAGACTGGTAAGCAAGTTGGCACTTTGCACGAACACATCGCGACGCCATACCATACCTAACTGATACCAATTTGCTACAAGGTCATCACCGCAATGCCTTCATCACACTTGCATGCTGTCCAAGTCCCTGAAGAATAATAACCGAGTGAATAGCACACGCCGCTTGTTTTATCCGTATTCGTCCTGATAGAAATAACGAAGTCGTTTGGTGGCGACTCTAGTCCTGGTGGTGTCACGAAGACATCAATACCCACCGCGACTGAAGGATAGTTGAAGCAATTGACATCTATGATATTATCTTTATGCTTAAATTTTACGAGAAGTTCCTCACTGTTAGTCTGTGAGATTAGACAAACTTAATTTCTATCTACTCGCATCGCTAATGCGCTGAGGTACAGCACCCTAACACTAAACAAGGTTGAAATGACACTCCTTATAGTCCGAAGGATTCTGATAGACTTAGACATGAACCAACCATGATCCATGGCTTTCAGGATCTAGGAAGTCATGGACAAATTTGGGTTTAGTCATGACAGCATTCACTAATCAGTCAGTATCGTCGTATCGTTTACCAGCCTGTAGCGGTTCCATGCTCTCTCCTTCTTCTTCGCCTCTGCTGACAAGATATGCTTTGCCAGCCTTGAGAGCCACAGTCAACAAACCTGCTATACCAAAGCAGACCGCGATGCCCCAAAACACAAGTTGCGGCATGCTTTCAGTCGTCCAACTGTAAGTCAAACCAACCACGGTTGGTGCTATAATTCGCGCCATCGCTTGCAAAAAACCCAGAGCTCCCAACAACTCACCTGTCCGTGAAGGTGGTAAGAGTTTTGTCATGCTTGCTTCCGATGTGGCAAGTCCTATGGCGCCAAAGGAGGCAATGGCGCCAGATAGTGTGAACAGAGCGCCCGTGGGAGACAGTGCGTAGCCGATGTAGCCAATGGTGTCGGAGAGGATAGAAATGCGAAGTAGGAAGATATCCAATCTGTCAATCTGGCCGACTGTGTTATTTATAGAAGCGGCAGCATTGATGTGCCTAATAGACGAGCTCTTGGACCCCGACAAGCGGCGTGAAACCATTATGACTAATGGAAGAACAACCACAGTGGCAAGAGTACGACACACGTTCACGATGGAGAGGAAAACACCAGATTCCTTGTTTCCCCAGTCAAACCGAAACTCCGAGTATACCATCATGACATTCATGGCGCCCATCATTGCACCGAAGACAATAGTGTTGATGATTGCAAGAGCAAGTAGATTGCTTTGGGCTGATTTGTCATCGTTGTTGTTCCACGGTGACAGGATGGCGAGGAGATGAATGGGATTCACACGCCCCAATTTCTCCGACCACGAGCCTTGCGAATGTTTGTGGAGGTACTGTGATGCTTGCACCCACAATGAACGACGATCTTCAAACTGAACATGCAGACTTTCGGGTACAATCGCCAACAGCAAGATACCCAATACTCTCATGGCCTTAAAGTTGATTAGCGCTATAAGTAAAATTGTCGAAATGAAAGATATAAAAACATACCAGGCCGGTATAGAATACAAGCATAGGGTTACTTTTGCCCGCACTCATCCCAAGGAATCCACCAAAGGCAGGGCCCACGGCCATGCCGAAAAACATGCTCCCATGGAACCAGCCGAGTGCAACATTCCTGTCGTCAGATTTAGTGCAATCTGCTGCATAAGATGACGCTAGAGCCATGATAGAAATGAAAGAACCGCTACATCGTCGTCAGTGCAAGCGTAGACACAGCTAGACCAAAGATCCTACCTGACGCCCTCTAGCACGAAGGTTAGATAAACCCATCCAAGCGGCAGGACATCTGGAAACTTGGCCACAAGGACCATGACAGATTCTGAAGCCAACATGATAGTAGTTGCGGCCGCCAATGGCTTCACGCGCCCAAAGTGATCGCTCAGCTTACCCCAAAACGGCGTCGTCACCGCAGCAATCACACCGGCAACCAGGTTGCCCAAAAGATTGAACATCGCCGTGGCGGACTCAATTTCCTTCAACGCACACTGAGGATTGTAATCTCCAATGATAATAGCAGACGCAGAGTAGTTTCCAGCAGCGATACTCGTATTGCCTGAGCCACTCGGCATACCGCCACCGTGTCGTGGCTGCAGCGTGTCGTTACTCTGCAATTTTGTTTCCATGCCTTCTGTCAGGATATTACGACAGATAAGTGACGTGATAACGTTCATTCTAGGCATTGCAGTTGCCCCCATGGCTAAGTTGAACAATAGAAAGACAGGTAGTAACCAGAATATCTGGGCACGTCAGCAAGTGTGAGTCACGTGTGCATTACATGGACTCACGGAAGGCCTCTTGAGCCAGGACTTAGAGGTTGGTGAATCTAGCCTTGGGGGATCATTGTTCTCGCCCTCGAATACATGTTCCCCATCAGATACGCGCTGGTAGGTATGCAAAGACATTGTGAGCTAATTATTTGCGCCTCGCTGTTGCGAAGCGAGCGAAAAGGAGTGTTAACAGCAGTGTCGTGTAGATAAGAAATGGCCACGGAACGATGCGGAAGATGGTCGAATTAAGTAGGCAAACGCAGAAGGTCAGAAAGAACGTGTTCGCTCATATGATACCAAGACCAAATTTGCATGCGACACCTAATTCATGGTGTTTTGTTGATTGAGGAGAACAGCAGATGAGAGGAAGCCAGCAGGGTAAGACGGCACGGCAACCGGATCGATAACGTGATCCACCACCGAGCGCCCACCCCCACCGAGCGCCCACCAACACCAAAATCCACCACCCACTAAATAAGGATATTGCGCCACCTATAATAGCTATTATTACAAGATTTTTTAGAGTTGTAATTATTAGATCTATTAGAGTAGATTAAATATTTTAGATTATATAAGTAGCTTTTTAGGGGGTCTAATTAGGCGCCTATGCTATAAAGTTGCCTCTACTACTATATCCTCTTCTACTAGCTCCTTGTTAACCACCTTAGCTAGTATAATAGTAGGAGGCTTAAGGATTTACCTCTTACCTATTTAGGATATTTTAATATTATTTTAGAGTTACTTTTCTAGTTACTTAGTAGTTTTCTACTTCTTATATATAGTAGCTTTTTAAGTAGCTTTCTCCTTCTACTCTTTCTTAGTAATTACTTAATTTAGGTAACACTCCTTTATAAATTAAGCTTTAGTAAGCTTCTATTACTTATAAAGCTTAATTACCTTGCTTTTTTAGTATTATAGCTCTTATTCTTTAAGGTTCTTTTACTTCTAAAGCTTAAATACTTGCTTTACCTTTAATAGTAAAATAAATTAGGCACTACTACTATAATTATTATTAGGGGGTAATAATAGAGGTTTACCACGCTTCCTACGCTTCTTCTTATTAGCTAGGGTAGCCCTTAGGTGTTTATTTTTGTGGTTAAGTAGAGTATTTCTTACTAATATAGTATAGATTGTCTAGCTAAGCTTCTTTAACTATTTATTATAGATATTAATTATAGTATTATAGAGTAACTGCTCTATCTTTCTCTAATTGCTTGCACTTAATATTAAGGTTGTACTATTACTTAAAGAAGGCTAGTTACTATTATTTATAGGTGCTTTAAACCTTAAAAGGATAATATTAGGGTTAAGTAGTAAGATGCCTGTCGCTTTAAAAGCTATTAATATTAGCTTTTCCTTAAAGGTATTGCTCTATATAGCATTAAATAACTAGTATAAATCCCTCTTAGTAATGCTTATAAGCCCTTAGGAGCTATCTAGAAAACTAGATAGTTAAGCTTTATATAAAGCTATTAAGGGAGCAAATACTATAATATTAAGTAGCTAAAGGGTATAAGTGCTATAAGGGGGATATATTATAAGTAGGATCTTATATTTATTATAGTACTTAATAAACTCTATTATTATATAAGATCTATAGCTATTAAGGATAAGAAGCTAGTATAAAGTATAAGCTTTAGCTTTTATCTTATAATTAAACACCTCCTTAAGCTAGGATACCCCTAGGGTATAGCTTATCTACCTACTTAGTAATCCTATAAAGAAACCTTAGTATTATAATAGGTTAAAATCTTATAACTAGGTATCCTATAGAGCTCTAGATTAGGACTAATAAATAAGGGTAGAGGTAAGAGTAGTACTATTAGCGTATATGCAAGCTATAGTAGTAATACACTCCCTATTACTATCCTAGAGTATAGCTCTAATTATTCTCTGCTTATAGGCGCTCTTATTAAATATACGTTTAGTTTTTAATAGTACTCTAATAAGAAAACCCTTCTTATCTATATTATAGATATATTAACTCTTAATATTATATTACTCTATTTTTTAGTGTAAAAGCTTAAAGTATAAGCTATACTTAAAGGAAGAATTAGCTTTAAAGTAGTTATAATTAAGCCTAGTAGCCTAATAGGAGATAAGATTAATATTATAGTAGTTAATAAAGCGCTACACCTAATTTTTACCTACTAGATTCCCTACATATTATAGGAAAGTCGTTTCCTACTAGGAAACGACTCTAAAGAGGACTGTACGCTACTAGCGTCTTGCAGGAAATAACTGTGCGAGGAAAATTAAAACCTAAAACCCTAACCCCTACTACCTAAAACCTGTTTCCTGCGACCCCTGCTACCTAAAACCTGTTTCCTGCGACCTCTACCCTAACCCCTACTACCTAAAACCTGTTTCCTGCGACCCCTGCTACCTAAAACCCGTTTCCTGCGACCCCTACCTAAAACCCAAAACCTATTTCCTGTAACCCCTACCCTACCTATACTACCTACTATACCTATTGCCTATACCTATCTATACCACCTAAGGATATTAGTTTGCGAACTTTTGCTATTAAAGTACTAAAAAATTGGCTTGTGCGTTAGGACGCTAGATAGCAAAAGCTAGCTTAGCAAGGAATATTAAAACTTTTAAACGAACTTTGCCGCTAAAACTAGCAAAACTACGCTAGATAGCAAAAGTACGCTAGATAGCAAAAGTACGCTAGATAGTAAAAGCTAGCTTAGTAAGGAATATTAAAACTTTTAAACAAACTTTGCTACTAAAACTAGCAAAAGTACGCTAGATAGCAAAAGCTAGCTTAGTAAGGAATACTAAAACCTAGACGCAAGCTTAGTTATTAAAACTAGGGAAAGCTATATAGTAGCTATTAATACTATAGTTTCCTATACTTAGAGTAATTTAGTAATATCTATTTAATCCCTTAAGTAGCTAGAAATTATAGAAGAGGTGTAAAATTATAGATATATAAATACTATAATAGTGTTAATAGGGGATAATAGTAGTATAGGAAGTGCTAGCAACTATAATAGGTAAAGCTAGTAATTGTAGGGATCCTTAGGAATTTTCTACCTACACTGCGCCCAAAATGCTAGGCATAAGAGGACTAATAACCTACTAGGTATTTCTACGCTCTAAGGTAACCTAGAATAGACTAGTTAGCTATAGGGTATTTGCTACTTGCGCTATTATATTAGGTAAACTAAGGACTTTCTAGCTAAGTAATTTCCTACTATTAGCTAGCTAAGCTTACTTTATAATAAAATTAAGTATTAGTTATATAGAATAGTATAGTTTACTAATAGGTGCTTTGCTATATCCCTATATTATATTAATAGCTAGGAGGCTACTAACTAAGAGTTAGGAATATCTATATTATCTAATACTACCTTAAAGTTTCTCTACGTGTCTACTATAGGCAGAAGCAAATCTAGCAAGTTGTACTCTCTAAGTTCTCTACTATCTACTATTTCTAATAATAGCTCCCTTAGTAGCTATTCTTCTTACAGATAGCTTAGTAATAATAGTTTAATTACCTTAGCTATGTCTTTAACCCTCTTGTTATATTACGCAATTATTTTAATCTATTCTTACAAGACCTATAGGGGTCTTCTTTCTATAAAAGAGTTTAGTACGCTACCTCTTAGTAGAAAGGTAAAAATCCTAACCCTAAACCTATCCTTTAACATTTTCTATTATTTACTATATTCTAGGTACTAGGACTAGGATTAATAGCTTATTAGATTGTCCTACACTAATATAGTGTTACTATTCTTGTCCTAATAGACCTTACTAAATAACTACTCTCTTGCTACTATAGCAAGGCCCCTCCCTTACTAACCTATTAACTTTACTCTCTAGTATAAGAGGCCTTCTAAACGTTTATACTCCTTATATAGTGCTACTATTACCTACTAGTACTATATATCTCCTAAGATATTAGCTATTTTACTCTACTTTACTATAGCTAATAGCTAATAAAAGCTTGTAACCTTAATTCCTATAAGTATAAGGCTTATTCCCTACCCTACACTATATATTTAGGTAAGCTAGGTTGCTAGTATACTTTTATTACCTATAGCACATTCTATTATACTAGCGTCTATTAGCCCTAGTACCTATACCCCTATATTTATAAAGAGCCTCTTACCCTCTTAATAAAGTTCTTGCTAGGTATCTAAGATAACGCGCTAATCCTGCAAATAGCTAACTATAGCTACTATACTTGCCTAGTGTATTATTTTAGTAACTTCCTTTATACTAATACTACGTAATAACTTTATAAACGCTTAGTATTATTACTTAGTAGAATTATATATAATATATTCTTGCTTAGCTTTAATAAAGTCCTATATATTTATAATAGCCTCTAATATAGTAATATTAAACTTCTCCTTAAGTTACTTATTAACTTAGTAAGTTATAAGTTCTTTATAGGTATAGCTATATTTTATAGCGTTTTTATTAAAGGAATCTAGCACTACGCTAATAGCTTTCTTATAGATATTATTAATAAGTTATAAAAGCTAGTCCTTACTAATATATTAATATATCTATTTTATTATAGCGTCTAGGTTATATATAATAAATGCTTAGATAGGCTCTACTATATAAGTAATAAAGTAGAATTCTAGTTTATCCTAGTCTACCTTATTAAATATACTATAGACTAGGTAAGAAAGGTTAGTATTACCCTTAATCTCTACTAGAGATAATCCTAGAGTCCCTTAGGTTATAGTATAGGTAGTAGTATCTAGGAAAAGTGCTATAAAGCTATTTTATATATAGGTTAAGTAGTTAGGAGTAGCTAGTAGGGTTACTAGTATAACGCGTAGCTAAATTATTACACTAAGGTTAGTTAGTGCTAATAATTTGCTAACGCAGGTATATAGAAATCTACCTAGCAAGGGGAATCCTTATACTATACACTCCTTATTCTAGCTATAGTTTTGTAATATTATCTCCCTTAATACTACCTATTATATCTCTATTATTTCTATATTCTAAAATATCCTCTACTATATCCTTACTCTCCTACTATCTTAACCTAAACAAAGTCTATAGGATCCTTATCTACGCTTTATATAGAACTATTATCCTACCTAGCTATATTAAAAAATACTTTAACAAATATTATAGTTAAGATATTATACCTAAGGACTATATCTAGCTTTAAGTAGAAGTAGATAAGCTATGCAAGACTACCTAACTTAAGTTAGCCTATACTAACTTCTAGTTCTCTAAACTAGATAGTAGCCCTCTTAATAAAATTGCCTTTCTTAAATTATATGCATGTATAATCTACAAATCTTATAGGTATATCTATACTAAGAAAAGTACCTATAAGACTATAAGGGAGTATATACGTAAAGCATATAATCTACCTAAAGCTAAGTATTCTAACACTCTAGAGGATATTACTAACCTTATACAGTTAGGTTTTAGCTAGCAATACTTTACTAGGACTTTAGGCAAGGCTAGTAGCCTAAATATAAACTACTTTTTTAAAGTAATCCCTTCCTAGATAACTAGTACCCTAGCTCCCTCTATACCTACTAATAAGCAAATATTGTTATGGACTGGCCTTAAGGGAAGAATGCAATAAGCGTTAATAATAGTATTTAGTATCTTAAAGGAGAGGTAAGCCCTCCACGCCTTTTTTATAGGTGTCTAGTGTGTTCGCTTAGTAGTAGTGTTAGACTTGGTCTATCTTGTGTTAGACCTAGGCTTAGGCATAAGCCTAAGCCCTTTACATACCCCTAACCTTCCCCTATAAACTATTGTAAAATCGTCTTCCTAGGGGTCTAGGGTTATATCTTTATCCTCTATAATCTATATTAGGCTTTATTACTATATTTTTTAGTTTTATTATTATATCTTTATATTCCTTCCTAATTTGTAATAGGCCTGTATATTAAGTAGTACACGCGCGTAGCGTCTATGCGCTTATTTTAGCACCCTACTATAAAAGTTCTAATATAGCTATCCTACCCTACTATAAATTTCCTAAACTTACTTTATTACACAGCAGATTTTCCCTACTAATTAGCCCTTCTCTCTACTCTTTCTCTATTAAGTCCTGCCTATCTAGCCCTTATTATATCCCTATCTACCACTGCTAGTGCTAGTAGTAGTAATCTACTATAAGGCGGTTAGACCCTACGCTAGGCCTACTAAGATAAGGTGCGTACTTTTAATGTTCTCCCTATATTTCCTACACTAACTTTTTGCTTAGCACACACCTCCCTAAATATAGTTACTTAGTAGCTTTATTATTTCTAGTAACTTAGATAATAAGGAATATAATAGTAGTTTTATAAAGCTACTTCCCTATAATTAGTGTATTAACTAGCTTTATCTTTTTAGCAAGTATAACTATTAGGAAGGTAGTAGTAAGTTCCCCTTAATTTTATTTTCTTTTATAGTAAGTTCTAACTATATCTAGGGCGCTTGTGCAAGTCCTACTACTGCAGCTATAAGACGTGTACTTAATTAGAAGCTATCCTTGCTAATAATCCTAACGTTCGCTAAGCCCTTTATAACTAGCTTTAGTTTTATTATAGTTATTAGGAGGATTACCTCTATATTACAAAGAAGGGGACCCTTAGCACCTTTATAGGGAAACCTACTAAAGGCACCTATTACTAGTTTATGCTATAGTTCTACTAGCTCTACTATTATTTTAAGGATCTTATATTAAGGGCTTAAACTAATAATACTATTGCCCTACTTGCCCCTACTACCTACTCGCGCGCCTATAATTAGTATTAGCTTAGTGCTATTATTCTATCTACTACTAGTGCTCTAGTATTTCTACTTTAGTCTACTATTACGCCTTTATATAGTAGTTATAGCAATAATAATATTATATAGCTTACTACTACTACTAGTATTACCTTCTAGCGTATTAACTAGCGTATAAACAAGACCTAGACCTAAACTAACCTTTATATTAATAGGCTTAAGAGCGCTGCTAAGCGTACTACCTATAGTATTAAGACTCTTATTATTAGTATTAATTTCCCCTTTATTCCCTTTTTTATATTCTAATATTTGCTTTCTTTAGGCCTAGGGTGCTACGCGTTAGTAAACTATTAAAGCACTACCCTCCTCCTGCTACTACTACCGCTATTGCTTATACTTGTTAACTAAGTCCTCCCCTACCTACGCCGCGCGTAAGCGTCACTGCTATTACTAAGAGACGTAGAGGCGTTAGGATAATATAAATAATAGTTTAGGGGGGGCTAGAGGGGGGTTAGTTATAGATAGTAATAGTATAGATACTACTACCTAATTATTAGCTATATTATAAAACTTTAGTAGTAGGGCACTTACTTAGAGTATTATTAGGATAAATAAAAGATATCTCTAATACCTTTCTATTTCTTAATTATAATAAAGGTCTAAGTTATTATTCTAGTTTCCCTTTACCCTTACTTCCTAGTTTTTGTGCGTATTAGGCTATTATTATGCGTAGTATCCCTATACTATTCCTTAAACCTATCTAGAGCCTTAGTATCCTACACTACCTCTAGTAGGTGCTATATTAGATTAATATACCCCTTCTATTTTACTAGGACTTAACGCTTCCCTTTTCCTCTTGCATTCTTTATATAAAGGATCTCTTCTACTTCCTATTTATCTAGTATTATATCTTTATTTTCTAGAGTAACTATTAGGCCTAGTTATAAGTCCTAAAGCTTCTAGCTTAGTAGTAGGTTATTAGTAGCTCTCTCTAGCAGATCTATATATATAGTCTTATATAAGTTCCCTAGTAAGTCTAATACTACTATAAGTAGAGTAGGGACTTCTATTACTTTATACTTTACTTATAGCTAGTTAAACTTTTTACTTAGTTAGTTTATCTTTATATTATATATTATAAACTAAACTATATTACCTTTTAGGAACTTTTTAGCTAGGCGTTAGGACTAGTTTATTACTTCCTATTACTATTACTATTAGAACGTAATAGTAGCTTACGCTAGCTCTACACCCCTCTATAGGTGTAATAAGAACGCTATAGCCTCTCTATAAGGATTCTTAGGCTTTACTAGTAGTAATATTAACTTTTATAGCGTGTCTATAGTATACCTATTTAAAAGTAGATTTAGGCTAATACTAGTTATACTAGAGTCCCTATTATTAAGTGCAAGTTAGCAGGCTAGCAGGTAGTTAGGCTAGTTAGTCTGCTTAAAGCATACTATTATGCGTAGCACTACTTGTACTTCTTAGTTTACCTACTCTATCCTGCTGTCTATCTAAGGGTAGTATATAGTAGATAGTAACTAGTTTATCTTTATTATTTAGTATAACGTTATCTAGAAAGATCCTAACTAGTCTAAGCCTTAGTTAGTAATAATAGAGGATAGGAAGCCCTAGAACTACTACTAGTTATCCTAGAAGATCCTTGCACAATAATCAGCTACTATAGAGACTGTTGCTTTAAGCTAAATATATTTAGATAATCTATTAGTAATAACTAATAGGTACTAAGGTTTGCTATTATCTTTTATAGGTAGGTTAACTATAAAATCTATAAATATTTAGGACTAGTATTATAACGCAACTAGTATAGGTTGTAATAGACCCTATTAGCGCTTCTAGGAGATATAAGCACTATAATAATAGTAGTTTTAAATATACTATGTAATATCTCCTAATATTCTATCCTAATAATAGTTACAGCGTAGTATTTAAAATATTATATTCTTTCCTAGATATCCTACTAAACCTAATTTATATACTTACTATATAATAGTAGTTATAAGGGGTTCCTATATTAGCAACTAAATAACGCCCCTCTAAAGCAAAGTGCTATATGCGCTAATTATATAGTCCCTAATCTATTGCTTTGTGTTAGCTAGAACTAGGAAAGACCTAGCGCCTGTCTAAACTGTATTAAGACGCACTTAGTATATCTTATCTTCTAATACTACTTTGTCCTATAGTATCTATATATATAGGTTAGCAAAAAGGCTAACGCCCTTTAGTAACTTAGACGCCTCCTCTGCTTCTAATACTACAACCTAAATTAATTTAGGGCGCATTACTAACTATAGTATTGCTTTAGTAGAGTTTAAATCTTATAGTTACCTACTTAAGGTATTAGGTTATCCTGCAAGATAGCTAGGTCTATACTATAGGATGTACTAATATTTTAAAAGTTCCTCTACCTAGCAGCACTATTACTTACTTAGGCTTTAAAGGCTAGTAAAGTACTCTAGGTTTTTATAGTCTATAAATATTATAAATAGTTTATAAATACTTTATAACTCTACTAACTAGCTTTTAAGACACTTAATAATAGCTAGCAATTCCTTGTTGTATATAGTGTAGTTTTGTCTCTCTAGTATTAGTACTATAGAGTAGTAAGTAACTAGGCGCTAGACGCCCCTAACTTTTTATAATAAGCAACCCCTAAGAGCGCATCCTAAATAGTCTACTTCTAATAACATTTCTTTAGCTAGGTCCTATTATATTAGTACTAGTCTAGATATAAATGCCTTTTTTAATATATTAAATACACTCTATTCTTCCTCTCCCTATTAGAATAAGGTGTTCTTCCTAGTTAGTTAGTTTAAAGGTGCTACTACTTTAGAAAACTTTGCGATAAAATTATAGTAGAAGTTAGTAAAACCTAGAAAACTCCTTACCTCTCTTATATTCCTAGGGGATTCCTATTCCTATACTACCCTAAGCTTTTTAGGGTTAGGTCTAAGTAATTTGCCTGCCTTAATAATATAGCCTAGGTAGCGTACCTCCTTAATACTAAAAGTATATTTCTCTAAGTCTAGGTGTAGTCCTGCTTCTTTTAATAGTGTAAGTACACGCTTTACTTTTTCTATATAGTTAAACTAGTCTCTTCCTAAATAAATTAGGATATTATTAAGGTAGGCTATTATATATAATCTAAGTAACTCTATAAGCGTAGTATTAATATATTATTAGAAAGTAGATAGCGCCCTACTAAGACTAAATAGATATACTAACTATTTATACAACCTAAACTAGGTGTAGAAAGCTATTAAGGACTTATAGCCTTCTACTATTCTAACTTTATAAAAGGTAGCGTAAATATCTACTTTTATAAACTAATTTATGCTAGATAGTGTGCGCAAAGTTTCCTTAATAAGTAGTAGTAGGTATTAGTCTAATATTATTATGCTATTAAGTATCTAGTAATCTATATAAAGGCGCTAACTACCTAATAGCTTCTTTACTAGCAACACTAGAGCTCTAGCTATAGAAGAGCTTGCTTAAATCTAGCCCTTGTCTATTAATCTAGTAAGTTATGTTCTTAGTTCTAGTAATTAGTCACGCGACATAGGGTATAGGGGACCCTATAGGGGGTTAGGCTAGGTTCTATCTAGGAGAGTTATTAACTAAATATAGTAATCTATACTACCTTAATAAGGTAGCAAACTATTTACTAACTCTTTATTAAACAGGTCCTTAAATTCTTGTAGTTCTAGTAGCAACTTTATCTTTCTAGTTTTATACTTAGGTTTATAGGGAACTATATTACTAGTAATATAGATAGTGTGTATATTAATAGGACCTCCCTTATTAACACTTCCTAGATATTTTATTAGGCGTAAGTTATATATTACCTATAAAATATCTAGTATATTTATTATAAAAATTTGTACCTATATATCTTCCTATTAGGATCCTTAATTTAGCAACCCTGCTATAACTAAACCTAAGATAGTAGAGATATAGGTAGGATACAGGCGTCTCCTGCTCTCTTATACTACTATATTTCCTACCTTCCTAATTATTAACTTGCCTTGTAGAATATCTATAATAACGCCCTCTCTACATAGCTATAGTCTACCTAGTATTAGTTAATAGGAGAGACTAGGTACTATATAAGCTAAAAGCTAAGACCGCTATCTATCTAAATTATAGTCTAATACTACTAACTATAAAATTCTTATACCCCTAGTAATTCCCTAAGTATATTACAAGGGTTGTGGGGGAATATTAATAAAGTTCCTACTAATCTATCTTGCTAACTTTTCCTTAACTGCACTAAAATACTAGCACCCTAAATTAACTATCGCTTGCACGTTCTCTACTCTACCTAGGAGGAGGGGAATAAAGAAGGGGGGATTATTTAACCCTGCCTTAATATCTAAGGGATACTTAATAGCCTCTACTATTAATAATTCCTCTATTATAGTGTCCTCCTTATACCCCTAACTTAGCCTAGGGTTAGGGGCAGCTAGTTTCCTAAATTAGGGCTGCTTGCTAATACTACAACTATCTTAACACCTACTAGTTATAGTAATAGGGTATTAGGACATGCACGCACAAAATAACCACCCTATCTACACTAGGTGTAGACCTTTGCTAGTTTCTATATATTAAACAGGTCCTGTAGGATCTAGTTAGGACGTAATATTAGTAGTTTAGTAGGTGCACTTAATAAGGCTACTACTTCTACTATATTTATATCGCTATCCTAATCTAAGGTAGACTTCTAATAGGGTTCCTTAGACTTACTAGCCTAAAGAAAACCTAGTTCTAGGGAGGCTATTTTAATATCTACTATAATTGTCTTGTATTCCTCTATAGCTATATTATAGTTTGTCCTAGAGACTCCCCTATTAAGGGAAACTAAGCGTATATAGCTATTAAGAGATTGCTAAAGTTATAAAAGCTTCTATTTATTATCCTAGTATAAACCTCCTAACTATATAAGAAGCTATATAAAATTTACAAAGAACTTTATAAAAGGCTAATTTTAGCCCTAATATAAGTGTTCTAATATAACTTAGGCGCACTCCTACCTATAATAGTTGCTATAATAGAACGCTAGGTAGTTAAGAAACCTACTTATATCCTAATACTTGCGTGTACTATCCTTAAAGTATAGTGCTATAGCGCGCTAGACTATAGGCGATAACTAGGACTAAATATATATAAACCTTACCTCCTTATCCCTAATAAAGACCTTGTCTGCACGCAGTTTAAACTCTATAGTTATTTGCTAGGAGGAGAAGTTTACCTTAGTGCTATTATATAGCAAGCTAACTAGGAAGGGTTTATAACATAAGGTAGGAGAGGGCAGAGGTAGTATATTATTAAACCTAGCGGGTTTAGAGGAGGGTTAGGATAGAATCTAATTACGTATTTCCTTGTTCTATTAACGTAGTATAGCTATTATAGCGGAGTCTTAAGCCTATTATTCTATTAAACTATAGACCTATTATATTAGCCTTTCTACTATATTAGGTTGCACCTAGTTATTCTAAATATCTAGCGCGTCTATCTCTTATTACTATTATAGTATATTTAGAAGAAGATACTAAAATATTATAGACTAGCCTTAAGGGAAGAATGTAATAAGCGTTAATAATAGTATTTAGTATCTTAAAGGAGAGGTAAGCCCTCTACGCCTTTTTTATAGGTGTCTAGTGTGTTCGCTTAGTAGTGGTGTTAGACTTGGTCCGTCTTGTGTTAGACCTAGGCTTAGGTATAAGCCTAAGCCCTTTATAAATATAACTATTACCTACTACGCACTAGCTATAAGACACCCTAGAGGAAGACACTACCTATATATCTAGAAATGCATCTCTAGGCCTGTTAGAGCAGCTCTAAGCGTAACTAGAAAGCGCAACCTATTAGGCCTAGAAGGAGTAGAAGGATTATATTAACACTATACCTTAAGGGGATGCTATATAGACTAACCTATAGCTTGCCTACACCTAGTTCCTAGAGGTTTTACCTATAACTTAGGATAAAGGTCTCTAATATATATAAACCCTAATAGCACTATAAGACCCTGCCCTATACTATCTCTACTCTACTATTAAAAGTATAGTATGTATATAGCAAAATTTAATAGTAAAAACTTCTTAATATACCTAGATCTAGGTAATATAAGAGGATATATATAATATCCTATTATATCCTCTTAAGACCTATTAAGCCCTCTACCTTTAGCATGCACTACTATTATAAAAGATCTTTATCTTCTTCTACTAGGTGTATATATAGAAACTAGAGGCACCTACCTAACTATAACTATCTCTACCCTAATAAGATGCTTAGAATTAAGTTGTGCATTACTTAGATTAGGACACCTATCCCTTAGAGGTAAACGTATTCTATAACTAGACCTACCTAGAGCTACTTAAATAGCTTTGCTACACCTTCTTTCTCTCCCTTATTAAGTAGACTAGTATAAAGGATAACTTTAAGCTTACCCTTATAGTAGCTATAGCTTTTATAATAATCTCTCTATAAGCTAAGCATTTCTAGGAAGGATATAACTTTGTAACTAATATTACTACTCTAAAGAAGATAATTTACCTAGCTAGCATCTAAAAGTTTAGAGAGTAGTTTACTAGTAACCTAAAAGTATTATAAGCTAAGGATATTAGTTTGCGAACTTTTGCTATTAAAGTACCAAAAAATTGGCTTGTGCGTTAGGACGCTAGACAGCAAAAGCTAGCTTGGTAAGGAACATCAAAACTTTTAAACGAACTTTGCCGCCAAAACTAGCAAAAGGACGCTAGATAGCAAAAGTACGCTAGATAGCAAAAGCTAGCTTAGCAAGGAATATTAAAACTTTTAAACAAACTTTACTGCTAAAACTAGCAAAAGGACGCTAGATAGTAAAAGTACGCTAGATAGCAAAAGCTAGCTTAGTAAGGAATATTAAAACTTTTACACAAACTTTGCTACTAAAACTAGTAAAAGGACGCTAGATAGTAAAAGTACGCTAGATAGCAAAAGCTAGCTTAGCAAGGAATACTAAAACCTAGACGCAAACTTAGTTATTAAAACTAGGGAAAGCTATATAGCAGCTATTAACACTATAGTTTCCTACACTTATAGCAATTTAGTAATGTCTATTTAATCCCTTAAGTAGCTAGAAATTATAGAAGAGGCGCGAAATTATAGATATACAAACACTACAATAGTTTTAATAGGGGACAATAGTAGTATAGTAAGTGCTAGCAACTACAATAGGTAAAGCTAGCAATTATAGGGATCCTTAGGAATTTTCTACCTACACCGCGCCTAAAATACTAGGCATAAGAGGACTAACAACCTACTAGGTATTTCTACGCTCTAAGGTAACCTAGAATAGACTAGTTAGCTACATATTATGGGAAAGTTATTTCCTGCTAGGAAACGACTCCAAAGAGGACTGTGCGCTACTAGCGTCTTGCAGGAAATGACCGTGCGAGGAAAATCAAAACCTAAAACCTGTTTCCTGCAACCCCTACTACCTAAAACCTGTTTCCTGCAACCCCTGCCTAAAACCTATTTCCTGCAAACCTAGACCTAAAACCTGTTTCCTGCAAACCTAGACCTAAAACCTGTTTCCTGCAAACCTAGACCTAAAACCTGTTTCCTGCAAACCTAGACCTAAAACCTGTTTCCTGCAAACCTAGATTTAAAACCTGTTTCCTGCAACCCCTACTACCTAAAACCTGTTTCCTACAAACCTAGACCTAAAACCTGTTTCCTGTAACCCCTACCTAAAACCTATTTCCTATAACCCCTACTACCTAAAACCTATTTCCTGTAAACCTAGACCTAAAACCTATCTCCTGTAACCCCTACTACCTATTTCCTTATAAAAGTCCTACCTTTAGTAAAGAATTCTTCTTGCACAGACTATTATTTAAGGGTACAGCATTTATTAAAATTATTTCTATTACTAATAGAGTAATGCAGAGGTCTTAATATAGATAGAGGGTTTACTTAAGGGTAATAGGGTTAGTAGCTGCGTTATAAATACACCCTATTACCCTTACTAAAATGTCCCCCTCCTACATCTTACTACACCTGCACTTACACAACTAATTATATGTGTTAATAATAACTACTATCTATATACTTAACTATAGGATAGTAATGCTACTATACGTAGTGCCTATCTCTAAGGCAGTCTTAGCCCTAAACGCCCCCTTAATAGTTAATTTAAGGGCCTTGTCTTTATTAACTTGCACCTCCTCTACTCTCCTTATTATAGGGGGGGTGCCCTAGTAACTATATAACTATTAGCTTTAGAGTAAATTATCTTAATATATATATACCTATTAAGCATTAGTAGTAGTTACTCCCCTAGATACTAATTAACCTACTCTAAGAAGAGAAACTCTTATAGTAGTAGACGCTCCTTAATAAATGCTATAAAAAGTAGCTTAATACGTTACGCTAGGGATATTATATCCTTATTATACTCTACTACTATCTCTAACTACTATATAACTTGTGTCTAGGTTACCTATTTAAACTAGACGTTTGCTCTAATACTCTTTAGAAGAAGCCTAAAGATCCTAACTATACTAAAGCGTTTCTTTATAGTATTCTACTTCTTACCCTAATCTAGTAAACCCCTAAATAGCTTATATAGTTCTAGGTTATCTCTCTTATTAGGTATATAACTATTATTAGACGCGCATATAACCTTAAAGAGGTAGTCCTTTACTATAGATCTATATTCTATACCCCTTGCACCTATGCTATAGGCTATACTATAAATTGTCTTCTTAAGAGAAAGATATTTCTTATAGAGGATATCTAGCTTCTATCTTTGCTGCATCTCCTCTACAAAGCTCTTAATCCTGCTCTTTTATGCGTCTATAAGTTAGTACTAGAATATCTCCTGCTATAGTATAGTAAGCCCTATTTTATCTACCACGTTATGTCCCTCCTACTAAGAGTAGATAAGTTGTAAGTTTATTAGATTAGGACCTAAATTATCTATCTAAAATACGTGTGCTACTAGGGTTGTGTAGGCTATTATTACTTATTTAAACTGCTTCTTTGCCTTATAATGCTGCCTCTTCTACCTAATAATAATTGCCTACTAATCTAGAAAGGCCTCTCTAGACCTAACTACCTCTATATTTAATATTATCTAGGCCACAATATTAACCCCTACACCTAGGAGGGTCCTTGCAAAATTCTAATAACGTTACTACTTATTTGTAAGGGTTACCTCCGCCTTTATAGACTCCTAATCCTGTTTGCTAGCAATAGTTTAGACTAATACAAGGTTTATCTTTTTAACTAGGGCCTTATTTACTTACTTTATACTTTTTTCTTTTATACTATATTTCCTTTTGCGCCTACCTATATTTACTACCTTGCTCTCCTTAGGTACTATTACTAGAATAACTAACTAGCTACAACCCTGTGTGCCTTAACTATTATTATCTCTTTCTTTAGCTTTAGTTACTAGGTTATTATAGATATTATTAATTACCTTAATTAACTTCTAGTGGTTTATGTTGCAATATATCTAAACTAAGGCGTAGTATAGATCTCTAGTAATTAAAGCCTTAGTAAGATTAAAATTATTAGCAACCTAGCTATATATAACTAGACTAGCACGTAATAGCATACTATCTACGCCTAAGATTGCGTTTACCTGCTTAATATTATTTAATAGGTTAACTAGTATAAATAGTAGTTTGCTTATTATAAAGAGAGTATAGTATTGTATACTAAGTAGAAGGTTATAGTGTGTAAGGAAGGAGAAAGGTTTAAAGTTACAAGGTGCAAGTGTTCTACTACTGCCCTAACGCTAAAATAGTTAGATTAGCCAAGTTAGACGTTTTATAGCAATTTAGGGTCTAATTCTTAGTTAAAATAAGTAGTGTCCTATCTTTACCCTCCTTTTTAAAATCTTTTTACCTTACTTGCATACTACTACCTATTAGCTTCTATCTCTTCCTCTATTATAAGTATTACTAATTATATTACTATTTATCCTAAACTAGGATTTAGGATTATAGTATACAAATATTATTATTATTACCTTATCCTATCTTATATCTTTTAGCACTTTTCTAGCAAGTATACTAATTACACAGATTACCTTAAGCGCAAAATGCTTTAGGAATTTGTTAATAGCTAGATAGACAATCTTTATAAAGATATTACTAATATCCTGCTACCTCCTTAGCTATATACTATTATTAAGTCCCTCTAACTTTATTATAATTCCCTTAAATGCAACAATTGCGGCTATATTATAATAGAGTAGAGTGTAGAGGGAAATATAAAAACCTATCTACGCTCCTATAGTATCTTTGTATCTAATATTAGGACTCTAGCTAGGAAAATATAGGCTACCTACTAGACTATTATTACTACCTAATAAATATTCTAGAGATATAGCCTGCCTACCTAAGCTACTAAGCATTTTAAGGTATATAACCTAGTTACCCCTACTATAATCCTAACCCTAGAGCCTACGCTCTATACGCTAATTAACCTAGCTCTACTTGCTCTAGACTCTAGACCTATAACCCTGCCTACTAAACTAATATAATATAATAGAATTAATAACTTAAAGGTATAGCTAGAGGCTGCACAAACTTAGGTAGATATAGAAGAGGCAATAGCTACTACTATTATCCTACTAGCCCTACTACGCTAGACTAACCTATACCTTAAGCACACAAAATTTTAGCTCTACCTAGGGGGGCTAGACTAGGCAGAAATTTAGGAATATATTATCCCTACTACTACCCTAGCCCTTAATTACCTTAAAAAGTCTATTTAGAGCACTACGCTTGTGTACTAGTATATAATAGTATCTACACCACGTTAGGCACGTATCTAGGTTATGCAAGAGCATCTCTAATATATTCCTATAGCACCCCTTATCCTATACTTAGCTTTTAATAATAAGTATAGCAATACACTTATCTATATATTTATATTCTTTTACTAGGTTCTCTCTTAATAGCTTCCCTCCCTAATAACCTTTTCCCTTACTAAAAGATAAGTAGTAGCTTAGACTGCTATTTAGACACACTTAGATAGCCTAAATAATAAATACCCTACTATTAATACCTACTATAAGTAATAAGCATTTACACTATTTAAAGAGCTCTATTATAACTTCTAGATATCTCTTACTAAGCAAACTAGCGTATATAGCAACTTTAACCTTACCCTTATTACACCCTTAGCTTTTATAGCTGTGGATATCTAGTAAGACTAATTTTAAGAGGTATATAACTTTGCTATAGACTACTTAGCTATTAAGAAATATACACGCATAGTAGGGTGCTACAAATTCTATAGAGCAGATAATAATAAGGATACTTCTACCTATATAAAGGTAGATAGCCTACTTAGTAGCAAGGAGCCCCCTATAAGTTAAGTAGAAGCTACCTTTCTTATCTAATAACAAGATGCTATAAAGCTAGAATATACCTAGGATAAGGAGAACGCCTAAGTAAAAAACACTAACTTTAAAGCTTAGGTTTACTATTACCTTACTAGTGAATTTTTAACCTCTATTAGCTAGGTTATTACTACTACATATTATATTGCTAAATTTAGATATAGATAAATAGTAGACTCCTTTACTTAATAGAATAGCTTAACTATAACTATTTAATATGTTACTACCTTATTTAAGTAATACTATAGCATAGTATAGGCTATATATAACTAGGCTATAGATACTCTACTAGATATTACCTTTATAGTAGAGGAATCTTTACTACTAGTAATTCTATAGGAGGACCTATCTTGCAATCCCTCTAATAATTAACCTAGCTACACCCTATTTTTAGTGAAAAGTTTAGCTCTTACTTGCTACTCTAGTTTTACTAGCTAATAAATACTCTAAGTAATATAGGCTATCTATCCCTCTAAGGTTCTTATTATAGACCTATAAGATTTTAACTAAGTAAAGCAATATTGCGCCTAGGTACAAGAGTTCCTAGATCTTCTTTTCCTGCTTGTGCATTTCACTAGTGGACAGCCTAGACGTTTAACTAAGGTTCTTAGCATTTAAACCTAGAATACTATTAGTAATAGGAGCTAAAACCTATTTATATTTAATAGATTAGTAGCTCTAGTTCCTTAATACTATAAGGGATATAATAGGGATAAGTCTTTAAAGGTGGTGTATTACTTCCTCCCTTAGAAGATTAGATTATTACTTATATAGTATCTTTAGCTTATAAAGCTATTTTGTATTACTATTACTATAAACTAGGCTAAAGGAGATAAGACACCTGTATAGTACTAGGCAAGAAGCGCCTTTCTTTAGCCTAATAAGAAAGGTAAACACTACTAGTCCTCTACTAGGTTTAGATCTAGAATAAAAGACGCTACCTTGTTACACCTTAGATAAGAGATTAGCCCTAGTATTATGCGGTATCTACTTATTACATTTAGGCGTAATTAAGACTAGACTAAGTAAGGAAAGCTAGTTACGCTCTTACTAGAAGAAGTTAGGGAGGCCTTAGATAGCTAAGAAGATAAGGTTGTAGAGCGTTAAGTAGCGTATAAACCTAACACTAGCCTCTAAATTTATAGCTAAATAATAGCCCTATAGTTTTAATTAGTAGATAGGGATACCTAGGTATTCTTCTCTATATTAGCTAAATAGCATAGTGCGCTTGCCTTTAAGCTACTAAGAGCAAGCAAGTAGTATATAGAGGATAATTAAGTGTAGCAGTTTATAAAAAGGATAGATAGTAACCTTAAGCAAGTCCTAAGAGCTAATATATCTTAGTTAGTAACCTTCTATAGTTAGTAAAGGGTTATACTTAAAAGTATTATAGCAGGTAAGCTAGCAGTATCCTATATTACTAGCATAGGTAGTAGGAAGAGTCTTATATTCCTACTGCCCGCACTTTATAAGGGTTATAGCTAAGCTATTATTATTACACTATTAGTAGCCCTACGCTCTAATTAAATATAACAATACTATATATTAGGGGTTACTACTTTAGTCTTTAGTAGCAAGAGCTTTACTAACACTACTTAAATTATCTTTACTATACTAGAACACCTTAGTAATAAGAAGTTTGTAGACTTAGTTAACTAATTACGCGACACTAGTAGCCTAGACAGGATAGTAATTAATAAATATTACTATATCCTACTACCAGACTATAAATATTAGCCTAGTTTACTAGATATGCACGACATTACTATCTATAGTATTAGAATTACTCTACTATTAGCAACAATACTAAAACGGCGAGAAAAGGAAGCATTTTAACTACTAGGAATTAAGCGTAGTGTCTAGTCCTTCTAGGAACCTACTAGCTAGTCTAATATCTAGTATAAGGTAGAAAGGTTTCTATATAAGGAACTAGTTATAATAGAATATATAGCAAAGTATATAGAATAATTAGAGCTAGAGGCTAATAAGGTAATTGTCTATATTACTATAGCCCGCGATGCCTAAGACCTTAGCAAGGTATTAGGATATGCATATTACTATAGAAAACTAGAGGAGGCTAAACGCGACAAGATTTAACAAACCTTTTTAATATAAACTAATAGAGTCTTAATTATAATAATAGTATTTAACGCAGGAGTTAATATAGCTAATATTAATATTATAATTTAATTTAGGATACCTAACTATCCTATTACCTACTATTAAGAAGTAGGGCAAGTAGGACGCAATAGGAGAAAATGTATTATAAGAATTATTCTTAGGAAGAATATCCTATCTTTTGCGCATAAGCTGCAAGGTATAGAAAAAATTATAATAGAAGAGTATATTTGCTAAGGAGAAAAGGACACAAGATATATAAGGATTCTACTTAATAATTACTTTAATAGACTATAAAGCTAAACATGTTACTAGGAGAATAAGGCTTAGTATAGTGCCTACTAGAGGCTATATAGATATTAGATAGAAAGTTAAAATACTATAGCGCAAAAATATTTAGCTATTATAGCCACACTAATAAGGGAAGCAAGCTGTAACACATAACAATTAAAGTAACACTCCTAGGCTATAGCTGTGGTATTAGACTCTAATCTTTTATTATCCCTACTAGGCTTATAATTTATAACTACTATCTTAACCTAATAATAAGTAGAAAGTTCTAAGGTAGTAGGAGGCTATTGCGTTCCTGTTACGCCATTTGCAGCGCTTAATATAGTAGAACCTAGTAGTGTTAAGCGCAGGTCTCTAGCGTTATAGCCTACTCTACTATAATTATTACTTTTAGGTTTAAGAGGATATAAGAGAACTATAAGCAAGTAGGCCTAGTTATCTCCTACTACCCTAGAGACTATAGACTTAACAACAACAGTAATAATTAAGAAGGCAAGAGTTAATTAGATATTAAAGTGGAACTAGTAAAGTATTATAGTATAGAATAAAGAAGGCGCTAGGATTAAATAAGAGGAGCTTAAGGAAACTAGATAGTAGTAGATAGACAATTACGTGAAGTGCTTTGCAGATAGAGAAGATTTTAACTATCTACAAAGCAAGTGCACACTATATCTTAGTAACCTAGTAGAAGAATACTAAAAGTAGTAGATAAAGGGCAAGCTTTCTATAGGGTCCTACTTTTATTATGCTTTGCTATTTGCTATGTGTACAAAGTAGTTAAATTAAGAGATAGGGAAGACACTTACTTAGCCTAAGCGTAACAAACCCTACACGTATCTATAAGCGTTCCTTAATATATAGGCCTATCTATAGGAGTTCTCTAGTAAGATAAAATTATAATAGTTAGACTAGATTAGGGAGCAGAGTAATAGACTTCTTAATAGGGAAGAGGAAGCTAACTTTATAGCGTACTTTTAACAATCTATAAGCGCAGGCTTTATATAACCTATCTTATATATTATTATAGACGTAAATTAGATTATATAGACATACCTATTAACTATAAAGGTAGGTAGGGAAGTAACTACGTTAGAACGTAGGTAAAAGGCATAGGGGGGGCTATTTCTATAAGGGCAACTAGTTGCCCTTGTGTAATTACCCCCTTAGCTAAGGAGAGTGTCTTTGTAAGTAATATCCTTAGGCGTTAATATCTAAAATCTATAACCTATATTTTTTATAACCTAAAGTCTTAATTTAAGTATTAAAAGTTATTCGTGTTATTAAAGACTAACTATCGCGTGAAAGCTAATTAGTGTCTAGATTACTACTAGGCACTTAATTTATTAAGTCTATATCCTTTACCCTAGAGTATAGGAGCGTTAGTTAATAGAAATTAAAGGGGGGAGGAGGGGGGGGGGTGGTGTTTTCGCGTGGGCAACAACGTCACCTAACGCTAGCGCTAGTGAACGGCGCTAGTCGCGATCTTAGTAAAAATATTTAATCTAAATCTTTTTTAAAAACCTTCTCCTCTACTATACTAATAACCTAACCACGCCAACCACCTACCCACCCACTACTACCTACCTACCTACCTACCACTACTACCCACCACAAACACTATATTAGCAATTAGTACAAGCAATAGGTAAGTCTATTTACGCGTTAATTACGCGCGCAAAGCTAATAGTTTAGTAGTGTTTATAGCTAGTAGCAAACTTAGCTAAGCTGCTACTTATACCCTATTACCGCCCTACCTGTTGCTACTAATCCTTAATACTAGTAGTTAGATACTAATACTAGTAATAGGCAAGTCTATTGGCGCGTTAATTGCGCGCGTAAAGCTAATTAGTTAGTAGTCCTTTAAGCTAGTAGCAGACTTAACCTAGCCGCTACCTACTACCTACCTACTGCCCTAATATTAGATATTTGTTACCCTTAGTAAAAGCCCCCCCCCCTAGCAATTCCCTTATATAGGACCTATTAGATGTAAGTAACCTACTTACCTATTACTACTACTCTTAAGCAGGAATTAGGAAGAACGCTTTAGTTTTAGGGCAATAACCAAAACTCAAACTAGCTAGCACGAATTAATTGCTAATAATACTTTTTATAAGGGCAGCAAAAACACTTATAAGGATAGGTCTTTTCCTAAGGGCAACACCACAGGGTCTAGTAGGGGCCTTTCTATAAGGGTAACAGTTGCCCTTATAAAAATAACCCCCTTACCTATAGGGACCTAGTTACCCTTATAAAAACAACCCCCTTCCCTGTACCTAGTTACCCTTATAAAAATAACCCTAGTCTCTATACCTAGTTACCCTTATAAAAACAGCCCTATGCTATTATACTACACACGTTACTAATAATACTTACAGATTAGCTTAGCTATAGCTACTATACTACCCTACAATATTGCAATAGACCCTCTAAGCAACATAGATAATAAGACCTTTAAGGATAATAACGCCTTAGCTACTTAGGTATAAGAGCACAAGGCTGCCCTTATTATAGAAGCATAACCTTATAAAGATTAATATAAGGAAATCCCTAATATTAATACTATCTTCCCTAAACTTAAAACTATATATATTACTTGCGTCTGCTCTACTAAAGATATTAGTTAAAGTTTTAGCTATTTAAAGCCTAAGGACTTCTACTATTTTATTAAAACTACGCGTGTTGTAATAGATATTCTTAACTTTAATAAGACCTATTATAAATTTTACAAGAGGTATAAGCTAGAGAAACAACTACGCCCTAAACTACTACATATACTTACAGCTATTACTTATCTTAATACTGCTAGTAGAGACCTCTTTAATATATCTTTATAGGATATACGTAGTAATCTACTATCTAATATTAACAATATCTACGTAATTATATATAATTGCTTTGCTAATATTTAGTTCTAGGCTAGCAACGCTCCCTTTAGTAGCTATCTAATCCCTCTAGCCCTATATATAGACTATATTAATGCCCTGCTTAAACTATATAACTAAAAGAAGACTAGGCTATTTACTATTAATACTAAACGCAAGTTAAAGCATGTTACTAGGCAGAGTAGGACTATTAAAGCTGCCTAATAGTTAGCTAAAGATACTAATACTACTAGTACGCCCTTGTTACCCTTATAAAAACAGTCTAGCTATAACAAGGCTTACCTTACAGTAGTAGCAAAGTGCAATCACAAAACCTAACGTCTTTAACGTAAGCATGCTAAACTTAAGAAGATATAACTAGAGACGTTATTAGCTATAGAAGCATAGGATATAGAGGGCAAGTATATAGACTTAAAAGAAAGAGATAATATTAATACTATAGAAAAGAAGAGGCTCTTAACAGAGTTAAAACTATAACACAATACTACTACTAGTAGCCTTACTAATATAAAATAGTTAAGTCCTTATAGCAATTTAGATCTAGATATAATTAAGCTTGTACACCCTCCTAATACTAGTCTTACTAATATAACAGCTAAGTCTAAAGGTTTAACTTAAATTAACTATATAACCTCTAAGTACACAAAGGACAATAGTAACCTACGTGCATTATAGTTCTTCTAAGGATTGCTAATTAGAGTTACTAAGCACTATATAGACAAACTTCTAGATTTTAAATTAATATGCTTTTCCTATAACACCTATTAGTATTTGTACCTTAGTAATCCTATATTTACTATTAGTAGTTATAATACCTAATATAAAGCTCTAATTATTACTAGTAGGCTAAGTACTACTAAAATTACTAAAGGCCTTAGCGCCGCTTCCCTTAATAAGAACACTAGCAAGGAAGACAAGGATAAAGAATAGCTATTGCTAGATATTACAAAGGCTAACTAGGCAGCTACAGAACTTAGTAAATTAACTATAGCCTAGCGCATGTCCTATCTTATTAATATACGCAAAGTAACTAGCTAGGATAAGGTAAAGGCACGTGTAAGCGTTAAAGTAGTAGAGGAACTATTATTTTTAACACAGCTTCTAATAGACAAGGCTTATAAGGGAATTAAGCTAAGTGCGTAGGGTAATAAGTAGTTAGATAAAGCTAAAGATAGTGCTAACGTCTATTCTTCTAATATTAACAATCCTAGCCTGCAACTTAATATTAAAACTGCTATCTACTTAATAGATAACTCTACCTACTAGCCTAAAGACTATAAAAAGGTATTAAATATCTATTAAATCACGCATTACAAAGTACTAAGGATCCCTAGATAGAACCCTAATAGGCACTTAATACTGTAGTGGCAGACTACTAGTGCTACTAAGGGTGTAAAGAGGAGAGAGGCAGTAGATGCCTTGCGCGCATTATAATTAATAAAGCTAATTAAAGCTAATAACCTAAACGCGCTTGCAAAGTCTAAAAAGGGAGTACCTTAGGGTATTATCTATACTAATAAAGTTAGTATTAGGAAAACTAACATATATGCCGCACAGTGCCTTATTATAAGTATTCTTGTTACCTATAAGGAAACCTAGGCCTTATCCCTATTACCTATAGCTAATAGTAAGATAGTAAATTAACTAACGCAAACTTAACCTCTTAACTATAATATAGGCTAGCAATATTAAGGCGTTAGAGAGTTACCTAGCGCCTAAGCTATATTTAATACTTACCTAACCATATCTTGTTACCTAGATAGCAAGCGCCTTAGCTAACTTTTCTAGCATCTTTAAGGTCTACATTTATAGTGCGCGTTCTAACTTAGATCTAGCTAGTATTACACGTATTATTAAACAACTTACATAGGACAGTCTATTCTTTAACCTAAAAAATAAATTAAATAGCTAGGTCTTTATTATATACGTATATCTAATATTCTATATTTATTATAGTCCTGCTGCTATTACTAGATATTTACGTAAAACTAGCTTAATAAAGCAAAAGGCCTACCTAAATTAGTTTAAGTTAGTAAGGCAGAAGGGAGACTTAGTGTAGCGGCCCTTGTTTAAACTTAATAAGTTATTTTCTAAGATTTGTTTAGATAAAGCGCAAAATATAAAAGGTATATTTCTCTATATTATTCTATAGGAGTAATAGGTAGGGTCTTAGGGGGTCTTTTTACAAGGGCAACCATTACCCTTATAAAAAGCCCCCCTCTAGCCCTGTTAGTTGCCCTCGTGAAAAGCCCCCCGCTCGTTGCCCTTATAGGAACCTCTCTTTTATCTACCCCTTAGCTATTTAACTAATACTTTAATAGGTATCTAGTCTTATTCCTTATACGCTATACGCAGTCTGCGCGCTCTATAGCATGTTATACTTATAGCTACCCTACTTCCCTAGCACTATTATAACTTTACTAGCCTTCTAGCTTTCCTCTAGTTACTATAGGACGCTATAGTTACTAGGCATTGTATTTATAGTAATAGAGCTAAGTTTAACAAGTTATGCGCTGCTATCCTTAATAACCCTTATAAAATAAACTTGCAGAATTATCTAAAGCGCCCTAAGGACTATAACTATTGCTTTACCGCTGCCGCATTTAAGAAGTTTGTTATTAAGCGTTGTCTTAATACTATTACTACTAGGCCTATTCTTGCGAAATTATTTTAGCGCTATATAATTTATTATAATTATTCTTCTTCTTATATTATAGATAATATTAGTACACGTTACACTATTAGCTAGTTAATATATAAGGTTAACTGCGTTAACCTAACTTTAATAAATAATAACTACTACTAGCATCTTTATAATAGCCTTATTAGTAAATAGATAGGCAAGTATATATTAGATAGTACCTTAGACGCTATATACTAGAATTAGTTAGCCGCTAGGATTATAGGTCTTAGTGCTATTAGTCCACTCCTCTTGCTTGCCTACAACACACACATAGTTAAGGTTAATATCTAAGGTAACTCTATTTAGAACCCTATTATATCTAAAGTTCGCTATTATTAGAATCTTAAGGAGTTAGGCACTTATAAGGACAAGACTAAGTTAGTAGCAGAGGATAATCTAGAGACGCTTAACAATTATAACACTAATAATAAAGATTCCCTACTAGGCGTTCTTCTAAATAACAGCCCTAAGGTTAAGAAGATAGAGAGCCTATATCTAGCACAGTATCGCGAGTTCTATATAGCAAAGGATTACTTATTATAGCTTTGTAAGCTTATAGAAGATATTACCTATAACACGCGTCTGCTACACAAGAAGGTGTACAAGGATATCTTTAGTAACTAAGAAGTTAAAGAAATTTCTAACAAATAGCTAGTTTAAATCCTTATCTATTTATCTCTGCGTTTAGGCGCCCTATTTGCTAATATATCTAACTAAGTTAATAATACTAATAAAAAGGCAATTATCTTCTACCTTAATCCTTTTAAGCAAATATTCTACAGCGTGCTATTAAATATTATAGGATATAAGAGTTAGGCATATCTATCTACTATAAAGGGCGATATAAAGGAGGAGATAATTTTATTATTCTAGAAACTGCTTTCCTGCTAGTCTAACGCTAGCTTTAATAGTGTGAAGGACCAAGATCTAGAAGTCCTAGTGTTATCTTACTATATAAATAGTAGTCTAAACTTGCAGGTAACCTATTATAACCTCTATACGCCCTCTCCTACCCCTTTATACTTAATTTAGATCTAAACTATTAGCTAGATTATATATTTTAGCTAGCTATATAACTACATAGTTTTTACTTACATTATACTAAAAACGTACAATATCTAGCAGTTCTCTACTATGCTAAAGAACGCCCTCTTTACAATCGCCGCCCTAATATGCATAGTGCATACTAATAGTAAAGACCTTACTTTAGTTCCTAGTGTGTCCTTCTTAGAGCTTAAGCACTTTTATAGATTTAAGGATACTCTAGTAGATAACTAAGTACTAGGGTTTTAGGGGCTACTAGCCTCTAGCAAGGGTTAGGGTTAGGGTTAGGGTTAGGGTTAGGGTTAGGGTTAGGGTTAGGGTTAGGGTTAGGGTTAGGGTTAGGGTTAGGGTTAGGGTTAGGGTTAGGGTTAGGGTTAGGGTTAGGGTTAGGGTTAGTTAGGTTGTAAATAGTAGATCCAGTGATAGCTATCGAAGTTGCACAAAACAACGGCAGGGCCGAAGGTCCGCGCAGGGTTCAGAGAACCTCCCGTGAAGTAGACACCTGGTAGCGTCAGTACATCAATATACTTTTTCCATGCTTAACATGTACTCGCCAGCCATCTCAGCAATGAAGAGTGCGAGTCCAATGCCAATAGGAGCCATGAAGGTCGATCGATGCTTCTCCGCAGCCAACATGAAGATACAGAAGACGAGTTGAGCGGTCAAGAACATTTCAATGAAGAGACCTCGAACAATCGACGTCTCGGCGCTCAGTGTGGTTCGCACTGACAGTGGGCCAGGGAAGAGGGTTGAGACCATGCCAGCGGCGGCGATGCCTGCTAGCAGTTGGGCGACGATAAGCAGTAGAGCTTTCATCCACGGGACTGCTCCGATGAGGGTCATGGCAACCGTGACCTGTTCCTTGTCAGTCTTGGAGACTATTGTCATAGCGACGTATCACCTACAGCCGGGTTGAATAAGCCTCCACTGACGCGAAAGAAAATCCAAACATTGACTGCGAGTGAGAAGCCAAAAGCCAGGGAGATGTACATGAGCGACTCGATGTCCATGGGCCCCCCACCCAGGAGATTGTTGGCAACTTGTGTCGCTGTGAAGGCAAAGAAGAGGAACAGAAAAGTGCCGACAAATTCACCCAGACATGCGATCAAGAGATGACGGGCCCTATTGGGTAGCCATGCGAAGCCAGGTAGGCGCGTCTCGCCATGACGTTTTGGATCCTCGGTATAGACTGGGTTCATGCCTGGTGCCGCCTTGAAGCTCTCTGTTTGGTGGCAGGAAGGCCGTGTGACGTTCATAACTGCGGCTCTTCAGCTGTTCTAACCGTGGAAAGTGTCGAGGTGGCTATAGACGGTTGCAGGTAAGACAAGTGTTTGACGAGACAAGGTGGACGCCAAAGAGGAGAGTGCTAGTAGGATCAGGATATCTGGTACAGGAGGAAAGCCAGTCTAGGCAAATAGGAACGAATTGACGTGTGCGTGAGAATGTAGGGAGATTGTAGGGGACTGAGGATAGTAAAGTGCTAGGCGTAGTGTGACGAGGGAAGATGGAGGATGGGGGGAGGAAGACACGAGAGGAGGGCCTG